>NC_137677.1:8254170-8324170 GCF_963989245.1 Nansenia antarctica | reverse complement strand
AAAGACCTAAGTTCTGGGCCCTGGACAGTCTGGACGGATTGATGGCAGCTGCTGGACTGAAAAAATCAGGTGTAGTGCTGAGGCACAAACATGTACATTTCAAGCCTGCAAACTGTGACACTTTAAATAAATGTGAAATAATACTATTGTGCAATATGACAACCCTAGTCGTCTATCTGTACAGTATAGTACAGTGGATAGTGTACATAGCCTTTATTTATGTAAACCAGCTCCTTCCCTTTTTTTGTAAAGTTTTTTTTAAGTTTTTTTTTTTTACCCTTTCCTAACACCAGGGGAGCCACCCCTCCTAAATTTCGTTGTTTGGTACCTGTACTGTAGCAATGACAAATAAAGTCCATTCATTCATTCATACACATCTATGATATATGGATGGACAATCTGATTACACTTCCACTTGTAATAATGTTTATGGAACAGAGCACACCTATGAATGATACAATGTGTCCTGAGCAACCAAAAGCAACAAGGAGAATATGACACAATGCCAACATTGAGACAACGTGTTTTGTTTCCACAGGAGCCAACCCAGATCAAAGGCAGAGATCCCCAGTGGTCCTGACCTGTCCTCTGTGTTTGAGGTGAGTCTTGTTTTACATTTGTAAAGACACCATCTGTCAAATTAATTTCCAGTTTAAAGTATTGTCCAGGCTCTTGTTTGTAAGCTGTGGGGTTGGGTCTTGGCTAATGAGCTAACATATTTTCAGTAGAATTAATCAGGGTCCATGAAATGGCTTCAAAGTATAGGAACAAATAAAATATTGTATTTATTTATGTAACCTTTATTTAACCAAGTAACACCCATTGAGGTTAAAACCTCTTTTGCGAGCGTGACCTGGCAAGAAGGCAAACAGAGAAGTAGCAGTGTGTACATGAAATGTCAAGTTACCAACACATTATGAAACACAAAACAACTGCAGCTATCAAAAACATTGCCGTTGATCAGAGCCTTAAAAACAGGCTAGGATAACGCCCAAGCGCCACTTACAGCGTTGCGTCACCTCGCCATCGGCGTTGCGTCAACTTTCCGTTGTACATGCTCCACCTAGCGTTGCGTCAACGTCACGTTCTACCTGCTCCGTTCTACCTGCGACCGTCATTTGTCACATATGAAAATATATTTTTTTCCACCTCAAGTATCAGCCGTTCGTCATCCATTTCTGCAACAAGCGTCAAGGACCTGTGGTGATTCACAGCTGACTCGCGTGAATAGCAATTCACAATAGCTGCGACCACGAGCTATAGAGTAGTTGGCTACAAGCATTTTCAATCTGGTATTATCTCTATTAGTGGATTAACCACTGTGGTGATTTAACAGCTGATAAAAAATACATCAAGTAGACTACAAACAGAGCAAAACAAGAAAACAACACCAGAAAACAACCAATAGGCTATACAATTATAACCAACAACCAATATGTGACAGCTCCTGGTGAAATGTGCAACCAGAAGGCAAAGTCATTTTTCAAATTTGAACACAACAGGCGTATTTGAATGTTGGTACACCTCAAACACTGAATGGGAGAAAAGTGACTCTAAACGCAGCCACAGCTACGAACGCTGCTAACAGCTAGCAGCTAACAAAACACATCGCTAAGAAGGTCTAAACTGTATTTTAATAACATCACAACATGCTAAAAACATATAACTACACATAACAAGATCAGGGCTCTCAAGCATTTCAACCCGTTCACACGCTCACACGCCACACCTTGTCTCACGCCCAATGCGTGAGACTTGAGAGCCCTGCAAGATGAATGCACAGTTCTTGCTTTTGAACACAAGCTAAAACGAAAGTATGTTTACAAAGTCAAGTCTCCCTTACCGGTAGCCTCCGGCAAACAAGAACAGTGAATCCAATCCACAAATGATAAGTATTTAGTGATCGTTAAACTGTTGTTTATTATATCGAGTGGGTACTTTAAAACTTCAAGTTGATGTTATGAAAAAAAAAGAAAACTAAATATTGTTGACACAATAAGGCCTGGACTACACGTATATGGATATTTTTTTAAGCTGATATTTTCGTCCTCGTTTAAAATAAAAACTCTGTCCACACGAAAAGCCAAAACTGAACACGATCTGTCAAATACCGTAGAAGAGCGTTATGGGCATGCGCAGTCAGTTGTAATCAAACGGCGGCAGTGACTCAAAACGTAAACAGACCAAACTCTTTGAAACAGACAGAAAAGAAAAGTACAAAACAGACAGAAAAGCAAGTTATGGCGACCAAGAAGAAAGCAAAAACAGATTATTTTGTGTGGTTGTTGCTGTTGACAACTGTTTTGCTTCAATTCGTATGTGTAAACGGCTTGAAGCTTGACGTCATTGCATCAACACCAGCTCCGTTTAACATAACCACACTGATCCACTCAATCTGATATTTTTTTATTTCTTCACTTTTTTATCCGTTTAGAGAAATCCCAGTTTATGTGAGTGAGAATGCCGTGTTCGTATGGTTGAGAGGCCCAATTGTACAAAAAAATGTGCGTTTAGAAAAATATCCATATACGTGTAGTCCAGGCCTAAGTTTCACTTCTTCTCCCCTTCGAGTGAGTGTGTTTTTTGCAAGTTCACCAGTCGCTGCCACATAGACAATTAAACAATATCACACAAGAGGGAGTGCTGTTATACTGAATATCAGCACGGCTGTGATTCGTCGTAGGTACGAAAAACCCAATTTCAACTTTTGACGTCTCTTTAGTTTCAGCTTTTCAATGTGCTATTTAAAATGTAGCTTTTCATCTAGCCAAATCCCAAGGTACTTATAGGAGGGGACCCTAACACTATACTGGTCTTCTAAAGGGATCAAATCTGCAAGTGACTCCATCTGCATCTCCATCTACAGTACAATTATTTTTTTCCATTAACTTTCATTTCAAAACTGTTTTCATTTCTTCTTCAGCTGATTGAGCAGAAGGTTGTGGACTTTGTCAAAGAGGAGCTGGAGAAGCAGAAGAACAGACTCCTGCACCCAGGACGTGCTGAGGACCAGGGAGGGGATGGAAAGGATGAGAGGCAGAGGATGGGGGCAAGGAAGGGGGCTCTACAGATCACACTGCACATGCTGAGAACCATTAACCAGATGGAGCTCGCTGACACACTGGATGACAGTAAGAGATTCCTACTATTAGTCTGTTAATCCCCAGCCAATACATGCTACACCAATAACTACCAATGACTACCAATAACTACACAATAGAAACACAGGAAAGGACACAGACAGGAAAAGCAGTGAAGACGCCAGTTATACTGAATATCCACCACGAAAAGGACTGTGGTGCAAATACAGCATACTCTTGAATGTATTCACTGATTGTGCTTGGAAATGGTCAATGGAAGAGCATTGTCTGTATCATGCATGTACAGTGGGGAAAATAAGTATTTCACCCCCTTACAAAGAAATGAACAGTCTATCATTTTAATGGTAGGTCAATTTTAACAGTGAGAAACAGAATATATAAAAAAAAAATCATTATATGAATTAAACAAAATATTGAGTAAAATAAGTATTTCACCCCCTACCAACCAGCAAGAATTCTGGCTCCCACAGACCGGTTACCATGAGGCACACAGATTAGTCCTCTCACTTTAAGAAAGTACTCCTAATCTCAATTTGTTACCTGTATAAAAGACACCTGTCCACAGACTCAATCAATCAATCATATTCCAACCTCTCCACCATGGGCAAGACCAAAGAGTTGTCTAAGGACATCAGGGACAAGATTATAGACCTGCATAAGACTGGAATGGGCTACAAGACCATTGGCAAGCATCTTGGTGAGAAGGAGAATACTGTTGGTGCACTTATTCGAAAATGGAAGAAACACAAATTGACCATCAATCTCCCTCGGTCTGGGGCTCCACGCAAGATCTCACCTCGTGGGGTGACGTTGATCATGAGAAAGGTGAGGGATCAACCCAGAACTACACGGGAGGAGCTTGTTAATGATCTCAAGTCAGCTGGGACCACAGTCACTAAGATGACCATTGGTAACACACTACGCCATAATGGATTGAAATCCTGTAGCGCCCGCAAGGTCCCCCTCCTCAAGAAGGCACATGTACAGGCCAGTCTGAAGTTTGCCAATGAGCACCTGGATGATTCAAAGGAGGCTTGGGAGAAAGTGCTGTGGTCAGATGAGCTAGGGATGCACCGAAATGAAAATTCTTGGCCGAGGCCGAAGCCGAATTTAAGGAAACACTTGGCCGAATACCGAATACCGAATGTGTATCGGCAGTTTTTAATTTTATCATTGCATAAACTAAATACATTTTGCTTTTTATTCAAGCTTCTCAAAGAAAGAAATTGAGATTGAAAAAAAATTACTTTTATTGAACATTCCAGCAGACATCAGTCTATACCAACAAAGCACAATAAATAAAATAAAGATGGCTGCGAAAAAGATGAGTATCTAAGAACTCTCCCACACTCTCACTGTAAACACTCATAATGGGTGTAAAAGGTGTCCTTTGTTTATTTATATATCTATATATTTATATCACTGAATATCTTCAACAAATTGCACTTCGTGTTCACACTGTAGAGAAAAAATGCAGTGCTACAAAAATAATAATGAACGAATCTAACTCAATGAAATGTCCGTGTTCAGTTTATGAGAGATCCAGATCGGATCAGTATAGGTATTATCTTCGCCACTAGATGGCGCTGGAACTTCATCAAAACACGCCCACTATTCGGTGGTAAACATTCGGTGTTTTCATACATTCGGCCGAATACCGAATGTGCTTTATTTTGCGATATTCGGCCGAATACATTCGGTGGCCGAATGTTCGGTGCATCCCTAGATGAGACCAAGCTCTTTGGCATCAACTCAACTCGCCATGTTTGGAGGAGGAAAAATACTGACTTTGACCCCAAGAACACCATCCCACCATCAAGCATGGTGGTGGAAACATTATGCTTTGGGGCTGTTTCCCTGCTAAGGGGACAGGACTTCTTCACCGCATCGAGAGGAGGCTGAACAGGGCCATGTACTGTGAAATCTTGGGTGAGAACCTCCTTCCCTCAGCCAGGACACTGAAAATGGGTCGTGGATGGTTGTTCCAGCATTACGGCTCAGGCAATAAAGGAGTGGCTCAACAAGAAACACATTAAGGTCATGGAGTGGGTCCGCGGTGGTGTAGCGGTCTACGCACTGGCCGCTAGTGCATGCTGCCCACCGGGGCCGGGGTTCGTATCCCGGCTCGCCAGATCCAGATATGGCCGAGGCACACGGGAAGCGGCATATTGGCCGGCCGCTTCCGAGGGGGGTATAGGAGTATTTCTGGACTAGGATCCGTCGCGCAACACCGCCCCCTGGGTGCCGGAATAACGGTACTGGGCTCGAGGAGCCAGTCAGCCTAGTCTGCCTGGCGCCCTCCTCTGGGACTGCCGGCCACGGGGTCGTGCGGCGGATCCTATGCAATAGGCAGGGGATAATTGGATGCTAAGTTGGGTTAAATTGGCTACCAAATTGGGTGAAAAAGGGATAAAATCTGAAAAACAAATAAAAAAAAAAAAAAAAAGTCATGGAGTGGCCTAATCAGTCTCCGGACGTTAATCCCATAGAAAATCTGTGGAGTTGCCAAGCGACAACCTCCAAACCTTAAGGATTTGGAGAGGATCTGCAAAAAGGAGTGGGCCAAAATCCCTCCTGGGATCTGCGCAAACTTGGTGACCAACTACAAGAAACGTCTGACCGCTGTGCTTGCCAACAAGGGTTTCTCCACCAAGTACTGAGTCATGTTTTGCTAGGGGTTGAAATACTTATTTTACTCATTTTTCAAAATTCATATAATGTGATTTTCTGGATATATTCTGTAATATTCTGTCTCTCACTGTTAAAATGAACCCACCATTAAAATGATAGACTGTTCATTTCTTTGTAAGGGGATAAACTCACAAAATCAGCAGGGGGTGAAATACTTATTTCCCCCACTGTATTTACTGATTATGTAAATGTGGATAAAGGTTTGCAAGTTGGTCAACTAGACTACTAAAGGGCATTTTCTGTATCATTTGTTCCCTCAGATGAGCGTGCTGTGGAGTGCCAACTTAAACTAAAACTCAACCATAAGAGCAGGTGTCAGTGTGTGTTTGAGGGAATAGCTGAACAAGGCAACCCAAAACATCTCAATGAGATCTTCACAGAGGTCTACATCACTGAGGGTGGAAGTGGAGAGGTCAATAATGAACATGAGGTCAGACAGATTGAGACAACATCCAGAAGACCAGCTACAGAAGACAGACCAATCAAATGCAACAACATCTTCAAACCCTCACCTGGACAAGACACAACAATCAGAAATGTGTTAACCATGGGAGTCGCTGGCATTGGAAAGACAATCTCTGTGCAGAAGTCTATTTTGGACTGGGCTGAAGGAGAAGCCAATCAGGATGTCCAGTTCATATTTTCCCTCCCTTTCAGAGAGTTGAATTTATGCAAAGGCAAAAACTACAGTTTGTTGGAACTCCTCGATCACTTCTATGTCGAAACAAAAGAATCAGGAATCTCCAACTATGACAAATACAATGTTGTGTTTGTCTTGGATGGTCTGGATGAGTGTCGACTTCCTCTAGACTTCCAGAACAACAAGAGGTGTTGTGATGTCACAGAGTCAGCCTCAGTGGACGTGTTGCTGACAAACCTCATCAAGGGGAATCTGCTTCCCTCTGCTCGCGTCTGGATAACCTCCCGACCTGCAGCAGCCAATCAGATTCCTCCTGAGTGTGTTGACCGGATGACAGAGGTACGAGGGTTCAACAACCCACAGAAGGAGGAGTACTTCAGGAAGAGAATCAGTGATGAGAACATGGCCAACAGAATCATCTCACATGTTGAGGGATCAAGGAGTCTCCACATCATGTGCCACATACCAGTGTTCTGTTGGGTCTCAGCCACTACTTTGGAGAGACTGTTGGGTGAAGCAGAGAGAGGAGAGATGCCCAAGACTCTGACTCAGATGTACACACACTTCCTGGTGTTTCAGACTGTACAGAGGAATGTGAAGTACCTTGGTGACCATGACAGAGATTCACAGTGGGACAAAAAGGTCATTCTGTCACTGGGAAAACTGGCCTTCAAACAGCTGGAAAAGGGACATCTGATCTTCTATGAGGAGGAACTGAGAGAGTGTGGCATTGACGTTGGAGAAGCAGTGTACTCAGGAGTGTGCACACAGATCTTTAGGGAGGAGTGTGGACTGTACAGAGGGAAAGTGTACTGCTTTGTGCATCTGAGTGTTCAGGAGTTTCTTGCTGCTCTGTATGTGTTCCTCACATTCAATGACACCAATACCAATGTTATGGACACACCACCCACAATCAGAGAGACAGCCATCAGCCTCTACAAGAGCGCAGTAGACAAGGCCTTGCAGAGTGAGAATGGACACCTGGACCTGTTCCTCCGCTTCCTCCTGGGCCTCTCGCTGAAGTCCAATAAGAATCTCCTACGAGGCCTTCTGACACCGACAAGAAGCAGCTCACAGACCAATAAGGAAACAGTCGAGTACATCAAGGAGAAAATCCGGGGGAATCCATCTCCAGAGAGGTGCATCAACCTGTTCCACTGTCTGAATGAGCTGAATGACCATTCTCTAGTGGAGGAGATCAAACACTATGTTAGGCCAAACACTCTCTTTAAGGCCAAACTCTCAACTGCACAGTGGTCAGCTCTGGTCTTTGTGTTGCTGACTGGTGAACACAACTTGGATGAATTTGACCTCAGCGATTACTCCAGTTCAGAGGAATGTCTCTTGGGGCTACTGCCAGTGTTCCGAGTCTCACGAACAGCCTGGTGAGTATCTCAATTGTTGGCTTTTGTTGTTTAGGAATGTCTCTGTTGACTCTGTGTTGTGTTTAATACCAACAATTAAAATAAGTTTAACTACAACCTTAGAAAAGACGAATGAAAAGCTAAAGCCAATTAACGATCCAACACGGATATGGGGCGGTTTGACAGAAAAGGTGGTGTTTATTCAACAAGTTCAGATGTTTACCATCTTTACAGTAGGAGGGATTAAAATCCCCAAATTACTCCTGTCTGTTTGCCTGTCACCCTCACGCATATGAAAGAATCTGGCATTCAGACAACTTATAGAGTTCTCTTCCAGTGGGTGTCATCATAACTTATCAGACACACTAAAACTGCTAAACTGTATACAGAGGTCAACAGGGGATCACATTCCTGGGTGAAAAACATTACCAACACACACCCTGTCATTTTATTGTAAAACATTGCACAAACCAAACACAAAGGAAATACATTAACTTCACAGTTAAATTATCTTAATAACGATCAGATTACCAGTAAACTGGAATACCACAGGTATTAACGAAATATAACATAAATTTGACGAGATTAAACTGTTATATTAACAATATAACATCATCACATTCACAGCACATTCCCACCACCAGCTAGCCGTGCTCTTCCCTTGTCAGCTAAACGCAGTTCATTCTTGTGCTTTCTCCAGTATCTGATTCTCCAGTATCTGATTCTCTCCACATACTGTAAAGCTCACTCATGTCAAACTTTCGGCTGGTCAGCGCCATTGACTTTTCTCTTCTCTGGTACCGGTAACCAGTACGCTAACACAAGCTACCGTAGTTTCATCATATAACAGGCACCAGGAGTTTACCGTATTAACCGTCTGGTTTATACCAGATATTACGTCTGTTTTTTTCCATAATTTTTTGACCCTGCCTGTATTGGAGGCCGGCCTGTATTTGTTTGTGTTGACCATGCCCCCCGGCCATTATAAGAGACCGGCCTTTAATGGAATAGAGGACACTATTAGAGGATTTACGCTATATATTGATCAATTCTCACACAATAAGACTGGGGAGAAAAATAGCTTTCTGCTATCAACACTGAGAACTCTGCAGACCAACAACACATGTTGGAGCTGAGTTTAGCTGTTTTAAGTCCATAGACCAGAACACATAGAACCATCATACCATTACCACAGATATCTTACTGTACTGTCCAGTTAGGATGGGGTGTGTTCATTGTGCATGTTTTAGCCTATAAAATGGGACAAATGTGAAATGTTATTTTAAATGTTATTTGAATAATTATTAGTTATTATTAATTATTAGATACTTGTAACATTATTTTGAGTTATGCCTCATAACTGCGTGGGAATTGTTTGATTATATAGATCCGTTATGCGTAGGGATATTGGGGGCTGTGATTAGGTGCTTAAATAGTGGGAGACCGTGCGTAGGGGTTCATTGTGTGATACCAGGACTTGAGGGATGCCACGGTTAGTGTGTTTGATGCATGTTTTGTGTAACATTTATATGCTTTGTTTTAGTCTTTGAATGTGTCAGAGCTGTGTATTTATGTATGTTTTGTTGTCTGCATTCGCAGGTTTTACAATTGTTCAGTCCAGCCTTTCGGTCGGCAAGTAGACCGAACAACTTACTGTTACATCTGTTGTATTATTGTTATATTTTTCTATGAAGGTTGCAGGGATGTGACCTCACAGAAAAAGGCTGTGAAGCGGTGGCCTCAGCTCTCAGCTCGAACTCCTCCCACCTGAGAAAGCTGCACCTCAGTTACAACAATCTACAAGACTCAGGAGTGAAGCTGCTCTCTGCTGGACTGGAGAGTCCACACTGCAAACTGGAGAAACTGAGGTGAGGTACACATATTCTTTCTTTCTTATTATACAGGAAAAAAATAAAGGTAACTGTGTAACATTTAGACTGGCCTGACTCAGTTAAAACCAGTTTACAGCAGGTTCCTGTTCTGCAGCACAAAAAGACAGAATCACATAACAATGCAAAAAGTAAAAGTGGGAATAATCACATAAGCAAGACAACAGCAAAACAGCTACAGAACACTACAAAGGAGAGGACTTAAGTGGAGTGAGTAAGATGGTATATGTGACTTGGATCAGTGGTTGCAGGTGTGTCCTTCCCTCAGATGGTGTTTATACATGTATGCCTGTTTGACATATGAGGTTGTTGCTCTAATGTAATATGGGATCTCATTCCAGGGTTTAGTGTATGTGTGGGGATCTGTGCATGTGAAATTGATCTAGTGATGCGTTCCTGTCTTGGAAGAAGAGCAGTGAGTGTTGGAGGGGAGTTATTGTTTTGGATCTGAAAGAAAGATTTAATGGCTAGATTATTTGTGTAATTCTGAAAAGTCAGGTCATTGGAGTGTGAAAGTGCAGTGCAGTGTCCCAAGGGGAAAGGTTGCCATGGACCTTATAGACTCTATTATAGTCTTCCTATTGGTTCAGTTATTTTCTTTGAGGTGAGGGACCAAATTGGGAGACAGTATGATATTGTTGAAAGAATGATTGCATGTTCATATGTGTCTGAGACAGTATGGGTGAGATATGGTCTGACAAACAGACTGAAGCACAGCTTCTACCCCAGGGCCATCCAGGCCCTGAACACAGCAAAGACCTAGATTCTGGGCCCTGGACAGTCTGGACGGATTGATGGCAGCTGCTGGATTGAAAAAATCAGGTGTAGTGCTGAGGCACAAATGTGTACATTTCAAGCCTGCAAACTGCGACACTTTAAATGAATGTGCAATAACACTATGTGCAATATGACAACCCTAGTCGTCTTATCTGTACAGTATAGTATAGTGGATAGTGTACATAGCCTTTATTTATGTAAACCAGCTCCTTTCCCTTCTTGTTTTTTTAGTTATTTTTCTTTCCTAGCACCAGGGGAGCCACCCCTCCCAAATTTCAGTGTTTGGTACCTGTACTATAGCAATGACAATAAAGACCATTCATTCATTCATTCATTCATTTTGTTATAAACATTTCATTTTCATGTTATAAAAGTTTCTTCATTAGATTGTTACGGTAATGTGGTTTTGATAAGATATTACATTGTGAAAATCTAAAAAAGGTTGAAATTAAACAGCAAGAGATTGTACCTCTAGTGACACATGTTTGTGTTGACTACTCATATTGAGAAGCAATGTAAAGGACATTGTTAAGAGAAGAAACAAGGTCAAGGCCTGACCTCACTGATTACAATGTTTTATCAGTATTGTAATTACTACTGTAGGCTACACTGAACTGTTATTGACTTACTGCATCATTTTATTGAATTCTTATTCAGGCTGCAGAGTTGTGACCTCACAGAAAGATGCTGTGAAACGCCTCCCACCTGAGAGAGCTGGACCTCAGTTTCAACAAGCTGGAGTGAAGCTGCTCTCTGCTGGACTGGAGAGTCCACACTGCAAACTGGAGACACTGAGGTGAGTAGACATACTGGGTAATATACAGTATTTCACTTTTAATCCACATATTACATTTTGAATATCTAACAATGTTTGAAATCAAAATCAAATAAAAATCTCATGAATATAAACTCATATAAATAAACAATGAAATATCCATTGTTAAGAGAGACAATAAGGTAAAGATCATAACCTTTTTGTCTTCTTTCAATGTAAATGTCGGTTATGCTTAATGATACCTGACATTTTATTTATTTTAATTAAATTAATTAATTGTTTACCACCATCCCCAGCCTCCATCCCCCATCCCCAACCTCTACCCACCATCCCCAACCTTCAGCCACCATCCCCAGCCTCCACCCACCAGCCTCCACCCACCACCCCCCAGCCTCCACCCACCACCCCCCAGCCTCCACCCACCACCCCCCAGCCTCCACCCACCACCCCCCAGCCTCCACCCACCACCCCCAGCCTCCACCCACCACCCCAAGACTCCACCCACCATCCTCTGCCTCTTCCCACCAACTCCAGTCTCCACCTACCATCCCCAACCTCCACCCACCACCGCCAACCTCCACCCACCAGCCTCCACCCACCATCCCCAGCCTCCACCCACCATTCCAAGCCTCCACCTACCACCCCCAGCCTCCACCATCCCCAGCCTCCATTCACTACCCTCAGCCTCCACCTACCATCCTCAGCATCCACCCACCATCCCCAGCCTCCACCATCCCCAGCCTCCACCTTCCACCACCCCCAGCCTCCACCCTCCCCATCCCCTGACAGAGGACATATAACTGGAACATAGCAGCTTCCCTCCTATGGATACTTTTTGATAAATGGTCAAAATGCTTGATGATTAATTAAACAATAGGTCATGTGGCACCTGTCTAACACAGTTGAACAAACATGATTAAATGATACATACAGACAGATATTATCACCAGAGGTACTTTACACAAGTTCAGTTTCAGGAACCAGTGAAGACTTCAATTATTCAATGATGCTTGTTCTACTAGGCTCGGCACATGTGGTCTTACAGTGGAAAGCTGTGATACATTGGCCTCCGCCATCAACTCAAACACCTCCCACCTGAGAGACCTGGACCTAGCAGGCAATGACCCATTCTATCCTGCTGAAGTGGAGAGACTGAGGTAAATACTGAACATATGGTTGTTGGGTTCTCTGTCTTGTTGGGTAACCTATTCATCATGCAAATGTCATGCTTCTTTTTTGTTTTACAGCAAGGACCACAGTGGTGACTCATTGACATGTCGTCTCAGGAAATGTAAGTTTTGATGTTTGAGGAGAAACATCAGGAGATTTTGATGTTTGAGGCATAGTTGCATAGTGCCATGACTTATTGTATATTTTTACAGCATTATCCCTCACAAGTAGTTAATATTACCAGGGCACTGCAATATGAAAAGCTAGCCAGTAGGGATGTAACGATGCACTCAACTCACGATACGAGAGGATTCACGATATTGGGTTCATGATACGATTTTCTCACAATTTTTTTTAACAATCAAGATTGCAGACTAACTTCCGTCTCCTCCTGAGACATCTACTACCCCCCAGCACTGTGTCTCCTGAGACATCTACTACCCCCCAGCACTGTGTCTCCTGTGACATCTACTACCCCCCAGCACTGTGTCTCCTGAGACATCTACTACCCCCCAGCACTGTGTCTCCTGAGACATCTACTACCCCCCAGCCAGGGATGAAAGTGGTTTGAGTTTCTTACAGGAACTATAGGCTACTACCCCAACCTTCATCGTTTCATATTGTTCTCCTCCCGCCCCCAGCTTCATGCATCCCTGAACACACACATCGTGGTGTTGGTGTCGAAATTCGAAACACTTTAGGGCTGCCAAGTTTCACCAAAAGTTTGGAGTGAGATTTTTTGGTGGTGGAGCGACCCAAAACTGTGCACATTTTGGTAGCGGCGGCCCCTCTCTCCCACACAATTATTTGTGCTAGTTTCCTGCAATTCACACATGTGACATTTCACATACAGTATGTACACAAACTCACAAAAGTATAAAAACACAGCTCGTAAAACACCCAAAAAATATGCTAGTAATGGCGCTTCTCTTGTCCTCAGCTCTCCATTCACGTGCTTTGAGTTACCATAATAACCCTATGGGCAGAAAGCGCAGCTTCTCTGCTTTCAGCAACCGTTGGAATTCTTTCAATAACACATATAGTTTAGGAATTACGGTAATGAGAATGTGTGCTGTCGGTTTTTAAGTATCGCAATTCATTTTTCATTTCACCGATTTGAAATCGTCTCATATTTGTAGCGATAATTAACTGTCTCGCGATGCATCGTTACATCCCTACTAGCCAGCCAGACATATTTTGTGTGAACTAACACTAACTTGAATGGTCTTCCTCATCAGATGCCTGTGAGCTCACACTGGACCCAAACACAGTACACAGACGCCTCTCTCTGTCTAAGGAGAACAGAAAGGTGACAGGTGTGGCAGAGGAGCAGCCGTATCCTGATCACCCAGAGAGGTTTGACCGCTTGACCCAGGTGCTGTGTAGAGAGGGTCTGACTGGCCGCTGTTACTGGGAGGTAGAGAGGAGTGGGTATGTCACTGGTATAGGAGTGGCTTATAAAGGAATCAACAGGAAAGGAGAGGGTGAAGACTCTGGGCTGGGAAACAATGACAAATCCTGGAGCCTCGTGTGCTCACGTAATTGTTTATTTGGTTGTTACACCATCAGGAACAACGATATTAGAATCTGTCTACCTGAATCCTCCTCAAGCAGAGTAGGAGTGTATCTGGACTGGCCAGCCGGCACTCTGTCCTTCTACAGCGTCTCCTCTGACACACTGACCCTCCTATTCACATTCAGAACCACATTCACGGAGCCCCTCTACCCAGGGTTTAGGGTGGAGGATGGATCCTCTGTGTCCCTGTGCAGAGTAGAGAAGCCTATAGAACAGTGAAATTCAATTGGTGGCCCCCCAGGTGACGATTTTGAGTGCCTCCTTTTGGGGTTGTAAAAAAAACAACTAAATCAGATAGAAAACACTAATTAATTATTATGGAACCTTTTTTTAATGTTTTATTTTGTGTTCTATATTTTCAAGATTGTTGTGATTCCACATTAGACACATACATTTTTAACTTCAGTTGCTTATGTTGCTTCAGAAATGAAACAATGATGATGAGTTAGGAATCTTAATCAGAGTGTAATTTTATCATAGTATTTTATTGATGAATAATGTTTTGGCCCTTATGTCATATTGTACCTGTCATATTTTATCTGTCATATTGTTTCTGTCATATTTTATTTCGAATGCACATCTTGTTTGTTTCTATGCAATACACATTAAATGGATCAGATGTGAATACAATCTCTTTCCAAAATAAAGGCATGATTTATTTGTACAAAGCTCCTGGTACCGTATTAGATGGCAGAGAGGACAGATACGTTCTTCAAACAGAGTGTACACTACTGTGGTTAGTTCTACTGTACTTGAACAGAATGTACACTAAAATGCATGTAAAGCACTTTGAATTGCCCCTGTTGTATGAAATGTGCTATACAAATAAACTTGCCTTGCCTTGCCTTGCCTTACTTAGGGTGGTTAGTTCTCCTATATTTGACCTTTTCAACACAACAGCTGTGTCTATACTTTAGAAAGCAGAGGAACCCGTTTTCATTAGCAGTCACAAACAACCATGTTAACAAACTAAACCATACAGTTCCATCTTTACCCTCCCCAATACACACACACGTCCCTGGGCTGTCTGACTGGCTACGTACGTCGGATTCATCTTCTGACAGTAAACACAGCTAGGACAGAAGTTTAGCATTTGGGAGCAGAAACCTCCAGTAAGTACAAATGGTTAGTGTTTCATTCTCTGTGTATCTTCTGGATCCATCAAGGTTGACTGGCTCCTGGTCATAGTGGGTCATAGTGGGCGCACTTGATTCCCTGTGCCAGGGGGAGGTCCTTACTGTAGTTGATGGTGCTGAGTGTTCTAATGTAAAACATTTCCAATATTCCACTATAGAATGTAGGGTAGAATGTAAGGACAGATGACAGCAGAGACTGAACCCAGAACAATTCATAATGAAGTGAAATGAAACATTACCGGTTGGAAACACCTATCGAGTCCATTCAACGTTGGTTAGCCTTTGCCCTTTCCACTAATCAATGGGAATTTTTATTTTGATTGTAAACACCGGGGATGCAGAGTGAAAATGCAGCTCTCTCTCCCGCTGCGCTTATCACCTTGTCCGGGTGTATTAAATCCATTGCATGAAAGTGTCAGTTATTTCCCGAACGTTGCTTCGCGTCTGGTGAGGATGACGCTGTAAAAAGTCCAGCAAAAGTTCCGCCACGTACAGGTAAGGTAGGGTCGGTGGTGGGTTTTAGGCGTTAGTGCTGATATTAAGCTGAGTGACGCATCATATTGTACCTTGTAAATACTCTGCATGTGAAACTCCCAGATCTGAATTAAATTGGTTTTCTTTACTTGGACCACTGACCGGGACTCACTTCTTGACTTTTTTTTTATTTTTTTTATTTTATCCCTTTTTCACCCAATTTGGTAACCAATTGAACCCAACCTAGCATCCAATTATCCCGAAGGATCCGCCGCACGACCCCTCTCTCTCTCTCTCTCTCTCTCTCTCTCTCTCTCTCTCTCTCTCTCTCTCTCTCTCTCTCTCTCTCTCTCTCTCTCTCTCTCTCTCTCAGGGGAGGCTGGTTCATTAGGTGCAATTGGGCAATGCCCCACCAAAGGGAGAAGAGAGAGATTTTTTTTCTATGACTTCTAGACAGTGTTGCTTCTGAATATCATAGTCCAATCAGCTAGTGTTCTGTGGAGTATATCATAGTCCAATCAGCTAGTGTTCTGTGGAGTATGTTCCAATCAGCTTCAAGTCCCGCCCCTTTCGGGGCAACTTTCAGTCTACTCGAAGTTGCACTAGGCTGTTCTCGTAGACTTGCATGTAAAATCTATTTTGGTAACTTCAGGCCATTCGGTCAATTGTCTATGGGGTTTTGGGACATGCACCGAAAGGGGCGGGACTTGAAGCTGATTGGAACATACTCCACAGAACACTAGCTGATTGGACTATGATATACGCCACAGAACACTAGCTGATTGGACTATGATATTCAGAAGCAACACTGTCTAGAAGTCATAGAAAAAAAATCTCTCTCTTCTCCCTTTGGTGAGGAGCCAGCCTCCCCTGCTTGAGGATATTACAACTGGAACTATTACCGAAGTCAAACTTCGTTTGTGGTCGCAATCTCCGCGCAATCTCCGCGCAATCTCCGCGGCTGTTAGGCTGCTACTGTTGGTGTTTTGCGAAGCCAGAATACACAAACTCGACCTGAAGGTAAGAGAGTCAGCTAAGATAAAAGCTACTTCAAACATTTAGTAATATCGTCAGCATGGTACGTTTTCTATTGTCGTCTTTTAGCTTGTTTGTTTATGTATTCAGCACACGCACACACACACGCACACACGCACACACGCACACACGCACACACACACACACACACACACACACACACACACACACACACACACACACACACACACTCACACTCACACACTCACTAGAGGGGATGAAGAGGTCTGTACAGGGGGGTAGGGGGGATGAAGAGGTCTGTACAGGGGGGTAGAGGGGATAAAGAGGTCTGTACAGGGGGGTAGAGGGGATGAAGAGGTCTGTACAGGGGGGTAGAGGGGATGGAGAGGTCTGTACAGGGGGGGTAGAGGGGATGGAGAGGTCTGTACAGGGGGGTAGGGGGGATGAGGAGGTATGTAGAGGTGGGTAGGGGGGATGAAGAGGTCTGTAGAGGTGGGTAGGGGGGATGAAGAGGTCTGTAGAGGTGGGTAGGGGGGATGAAGAGGTCTGTACAGGGGGGTAGAGGGGATGAAGAGGTCTGTACAGGGGGGTAGAGGGGATGAAGAGGTCTGTACAGGGGGGTAGAGGGGATGGAGAGGTCTGTACAGGGGGGTAGGGGGGATGAGGAGGTATGTACAGGGGGGTAGAGGGGATGAAGAGGTCTGTACAGGGGGGTAGGGGGGATGAGGAGGTATGTACAGGGGGGTAGAGGGGATGGAGAGGTCTGTACAGGGGGTAGAGGGGATGGAGAGGTCTGTAGAGGTGGGTAGAGGAGATGTAGAGGTGGGTAGAGGTGATGAAGAGGTCTGTAGAGGTGGGTAGAGGGGATGAAGAGGTCTGTACAGGGGGGTAGAGGGGATGAAGAGGTCTGTAGAGGTGGGTAGAGGGGATGAAGAGGTCTGTACAGGGGGGTAGAGGGGATGGCGAGGTCTGTACAGGGGGGTAGAGCTATTCTCATGCTAAAATCGACTGTAAATCCAGATTTTAAAGTTGATATTCTTCCCCGTGGAGCATGCCCCCATAACCTGTGCCCCACCCAAAATGTTTAGCACCAGCCGCCACTGCTCTCTCTCTCTCTCTCTCTCTCTCTCTCTCTCTCTCTCTCTCTCTCTCTCTCGTGTTTGTATTTGCACAGAAATACAGAATAAAATCAGAAAAACATTTTATGTGTCTTCTCTATTGCTTGTGTAACAGGTACCACCTGTAGCCAATTAGTTTCATTCAAGGCGGGACTTTGGGGAATTTGGGGCGGATATGGGCCTTTAAGAACCAGGAACACGCACTGTGGGCATATCCGTCTGAGAGTTGGTTTATCCCGTCCGGAGCTCTGAAGTCCTACACAGGGCTGCCAAGTTTCACCAAAAGTTTGGAGTGAGATTTTTGGGCGGTGGAGCGACCCAAAACTGTGCACGTTTTGGCAGCGACGGCCCCTCTCTCCCACCCAATTATTTGTGCTAGTTTCCTGCAATTTTACATGTTGTTCATAATAAACCAGCACAAGAAATGAAAATAATTGGAACATTTAGATAAAACAAGAAAAATTCACACAATATATCATATTTATGAAATCTTAATAAACAAATACAGTAGCCTACAGAGTCTAAAAGAAAATTGGGCCCCATCAACAGGACTCTGTTGCCCCTTGCTCAGCAGCAGAAAGACCCTTGGTCATCATCTTATATACAGTGCATTGCTCATAGATGGCTATCATGTTATACAGCACATACCAGGAACCCCCAATTGTTGTATTTGTATTTGTATTATTATTATTATTATTATTATTATTATTATTGTTAATGTACTTGGTTATCGTACAGTAGAGAAACGAATAATAGTCACCAAAACGGTAAAGTTGCAAAGTAGGCCTATCATCTCACCCAAATTAAGTGAGTAAGCCTATTAAGAAACTGTATGCCATAGTGTATGCCATAGTGTCTCTGAGACAAAGGATACAATCCGTTTTCACACTCGTGTTGAATAACAGAAGATTGATGGAGGGGGGAAGACATGAGGGTGTGAGGACGGAGGATGATTAAAGTCCCATCATTGATTTTATCTGGAATTTCACTGCCAATCTCTCCTCCATCACCCGGAAAAAGAGATGACTAGAAGACGTAAGCTTGAGAAAATAAACCGGTAACCAACTTGCGGTTTGGAAGTACCAGTAGGCTACCAGATACGATGTTGTAAGCACATACTTGCTACGTTCTTACATGCAACTCGCGTGAACACAGATTCTTCCATCAGCGCTCACCTCCCGCTTCGATTGCAAATTCATCTACTGTTTAGCCGCAACCTTGCCTTATGCCACACTTGCTTATGAGAGACTTTATGACCCGAACATATCCACTTGGACAAGCCTATAAGCCAATCAGTAAGAAATGGAAAAGAAGTTTCCTCATAACTGTAAAACACACGACAATGACTTCACAAGAGGAAGAACAAACCTCAAAACATCAAATACGGAAGAGAGAGCAGTACAAAACCACCCAGTAAGCTCTACCAGCTTCTTACTTGTTAGTGGATGAGGACTTCAACCATCAGCAGGACAGTTCAGAGAGGAGAGAGACACATTGCTGTCAGAGCAGAGCAGATAGTGCAGTTGAAGTTACAGAATCAAAGATAAACAGATTAAGTACTCATGGAAGAAGTTGACATAGAAGAAGCTGACTACGTCAACGACCAGGCTGTTGAGGCTAATGAGAACAATGGAACCGAGGAGGGAGAGACTCATCACTCAGGTCAGTAACTAATGACATGCAATGACATACACACGCACACACAGACAGACACACACACACACACACACACACACACACACACACACAAATTGGGCTTGTGGCTGTGTACATAGAAAGAATCGTAAAAACACAAGTGGTTGTGGTAGCGGCCTGAGATCTGATGGTCTGGGCAATTGTATTGTTCCCCTCACTCTTAAAGCCACAGTCTGAAAGGTTGCTCTGAACTAGAATGCATGATAAATCATACAGTAAATCATGTGAATCATTCAAACAACCCCATCTTTGACATATTTGTATCTTATGAATACAAATAAGAAATAAGTAGTTAGACTATATCTGCCATACATGCATGATGTGTTTGTGTGTGTGTTTCTGACAGCATGCTTGGTGTGTGTGTGTGTGTGTGTGTGTGTGTGTGTGTGTGTGTGTGCGTGCGTGCATAGTAGATCATTTGTCCACCGAAATATGCTGAAAGTCACCCCCTCCAGAAATTAGCCAAATGCCGCTTCTCCTCAGAAACATAAATGACACACACACACACACACACACACACACACACACACACACACACACACACTAAGGCTTGAGACAGTGTAAATGTCTGCTGCCAGCCTGTGGAGAGGAAGGCAAACATGAGAATGAGAATGCACATGTACTTTCTTATTTTATCTTATTTTTTTACACATTAAATTCTAACTACTCTAAAGAAACATAATTAGCACTTGAGTCAAAAGAGAGAGGATTAACTAACATTGTCATCATTTTATGATGTGGAATGGTAAGTGTATGTTCAGTCATGTAGAGTGGTGTGTGTGTTCCTCTTGCAGGTAGAAGGATCTACATACTGGTCGCTGTGTGTTTTGGGGTGATGTGTGTTCTACAAGTCACACTGAACATCTCCCTGCGTCTCGTCAACTGTGAGTCTACTGACTTCTCATCATGATATTAACCTTAGAAATACACACAGAGAGCTCTGTGTCACACGGTAGTAGTTCTTATGAACTGAATCGGTTCAGTAGAAATGAATCAGTTCACTAAGAATAACGAGGTGATGATGGTGAGAACCATAATAACTGATTAGCCAATCACTGACTGTGATTGAAACTGTAAAAGTTCCTCTGGTCACATGTCTCCAGTTCATAGGAAAGTCATAGGAAAATATATTCACATTAGTCATTGCTGTAAACATAACCACAGCTTCTCCTTTCTCTCAGACAAGTATGAGGATGCTCACACACACCGGTTGCAGACCAGTAACATCCGCCTGACTAAAGAGAGAGACGACCTTCAAAGGATAATGAAAACCCGTGGTCCAGAAGGATGGAGGATGTTTGGCTCCAGCTACTACTACCTACCTGCTTACACTGCTACACTGAAAACCTGGGATGAGAGCAGACAGGACTGCAGAGACAGAGGAGCAGACCTGGTGATCATAAACAGCAGAGAGGAACTGGACTTTATCGTTGATTTGAAGAAAGGGCGGGCGGTCTGGATGGGTCTGACTGACAGAGACAGAGAGGGGACCTGGAAATGGGTGGATGGCACACCTCTGACCACAGCGTACTGGTTTGACAATGAACCGAACGATAGCGAGTCTCCAGGTGTAGGAGAGGACTGTGTTGAGATTCGTTATTCTGGAAGGGAGGCTAAGCAATGGAATGACCGCAGTTGTAGCACAATGCTGTACTGGATCTGTGAGATAGTGGGTTGATCATAAAAGCTATCAAATTGTGTCATAACGGCCATGTCACACAACTTAATTATTTTCTCTCTCTCTCTCTGTGTGTGTGTCTTGGTTTGGTCCCTCTCTCAATTACATTTTCAATTTAAAGGGCTTTATTGGCATGGGAAACATACGTTTACATTTACATTGGACGTCCGTTACTATCACAACAGCTAACAAATCTTGCTGCTGTCTTTGCACATTGTTTTACTTCACCCAGCAGTTTTTGACATTGGTCAAATGTCTAATGTCTAAATGTCTAATGTTTTGGGTGCTTGTGATCAGTGGGAAGTATGTGTCTGTGATTTCTTTGTACTGCTGGCAGTGGGTTAAAAAGTGCAGCTCTGTTTCCATCTCGTTTTGTGTGCAGTGGGTGCACAGTCTGTCATTCCTTGGGAGCCAGGTCTAGCTGTGGCAGCCTCTGTGGCAGTACATAGTCAAGGATTTCCTTAGTTTTGGGTCACAGTACTCAGGTATTCTGCCACTCTGTATTCTCTGTTTAGGGCCAAATAACATTTGGTCTGGTTTTTGGTTGATTCTTGCCAATGTGTCAGGTCATTTTCTTTCTGTTTTCTTATAATTTAGAGTCCCAGAACCAGCTGACTGAACAGGCATCTCCATAGAGTCTCTCTGTGGGTAAGGGCTTTATTGTGGAGCGTGTCAGGGTCACTTTCTTTTAGGTGGTTGTAAAATGTTAATGCTATCTTTTGAATTTTTATAATTAGTGGGTATTGTCCTAATTCTCTCTCTCGTCTTGGTCTCTCTCTCTCTCTCTCTCTGTATGTCTTGGTCCCTCTCTCTCTCTCTGTATGTCTCTCTCTCTCTCTGTATGTATGTCTTGGTCCCTCTCTCTCTCTCTCTGTATGTCTCTCTCTCTCTCTGTATGTATGTCTTGGTCCCTCTCTCTCTCTCTCTGTATGTGTCGCTCTCTCCCTCTCTATATGTCTTGGTCCCTCTCTCTCTCTCTCTCTCTCTCTCTCTGTATGTCTCTCTCTCCCTCTCCCTCTCTGTATGTCTTGGTCCCTCTCCGCCATGTTTTTGCTTGATGTGTACTTTCAATACCCGTCTCTGGGTTGCTGCAACAACTGTGTGGTTTCTGTTGGGTAATTTATTTGGGGCCCGGGTATTCTTTTTAGATGATTCCTGTTTTGTTGTGCTGGGTGAAATGGTTGGCATGCAGAAGTGAGATCACAACGTGTTGTGGTTAGTGGCCGTTGCAGACCTTGAGCTCAGCTATTCACCATTGCAGCATTCATCTGAGTTCTGCAAACTCAGTCATTAAGGGGAATCACAAAACCTATTTTCTTGTTGATGTGTGACTTTTCACCTAAATGTATGATCTGTTTAATCATGATAGAATGATGAGTTCCTTGATAAAATATGTGTTTGTATTTGCACAGAAATACAAAATAAATTCAATATAATAAAAATGTATTTTTTGTTCTCTAATGCTTGCTTAGGAAAGACATTATGACCCATAAAATGAAAGGGAAAAAAAATCCACGTAGACAAGCCTATAAGTCAATCAGGAAGAACTGGAAGGGAAGTTGAGTGGTACAAAACATTTATAAATGACTGACAGAAAAACACAGAACTATGACTTCGTACCAGGAAGAAATCCAATACAGAAGAGAGAGTAATACAAAACCACCCAGTAAGCTCTACCAGCTTCCTCCTTGTTAGTGGATGAGGACTTCAACAACCAACTTCAACAACCAGTTAAAGTTACAGAATCAATCTGCCAACCTTGTGATCATTAGACGGCGACTCTACCTCCTGCGCCACAACCGCCCCTAGTACCTGCACACTACCTGATTGCTTGAACACTACTACTACTTGAACTTATGTACTGTATCATATCTGTAGGCTACTATATTGCATATTGTATGATATGCATGATTGCATTTCATCTCATTGTGACCTGTGTAACGATAGTCAAACAGCCAAACTTCTTTCAATCAATCCTTTTATTTGACCTGCAGAGAAGACATATAGAACACAATTCTTCTCTGGTCTGCTTGTGAATCCATTGAGATGGCGGCCATGTTCTCACCACCGTCTATGTACATTTCACATCAGGACAATTTGTTCACAGAAAGAACACAAACTTCCCTCAAACATTACAAATAACAATTACAAACAACATGTGGAGCGACATACCTGCAGAGAAGACATATAGAACACAATTCTTCTCTGGTCTGCTTGTGAATCTGCACGTTCAAAACAACATACAATAAATGTTCTGTTTCACATCATCACAATACATCACATCATCACAATACATGTAAAAACAAACAGCACAGTACTACACCAACACCTTCACCCTACATTACAAGATTCTCCATACAAACAACAAAACACGAGGAGCATTTCACATAGCGCACATACCCATTGAGATGGCGGCCATGTTCTAGTTCCACCGTAAGTACGGCAACAAGAGAAGGACAAAAGAACGCGCAGACCTGCAGTACACCCAAACTCCAAAGGGGGGCTCCAACAACAACCAGGGCTGCTCAAGCACGGCGAAACTCATCTATATTCACCACAACTAAACATACATTCCCAACTCTGTTACACCCACCTCCCCTGAATTTCGCCAACCTTGAGCAGCAACTATACATTTAAACACTACTTTTTACTTTTTACACTATTACATAGGGCCGCCAAAGGACAGGACAGCCAACTTGAAAAGTATCCTATAAGGATGAAGTGGAAAGAGAGGTAACCTATCTCTCCAACCAACTACTGGCGGTAGGATGCGTTCTACACCCCACAAGACCCTTTTTTTTTTTCACTGTGTATTACTAGCCTTCAAGAGGCCACAACCTCTTATGAAACAATCAGAATAACGAACAAACCTATATGTCATAGGATGTCAGTGTGCACAGTGTATACATGCACTGAACTGAGCTTCGGCTTATCTAACTGTGGGAAGCCTGAAACACTGACCTACAAACAGCTCGAATGTTTGACTTAGTGTCTTGGATAATGTCTTGTCCTGACATAGTATAAATCAATCTGTCAACTGGTTTGATAAGGCGACCAAACTTGGACTTGACCTGTGTGACTGTACTAGGATGTTCACACTGTGTAACAGAAGCTAGAGTGTCAGTACGCTGTGTGTCACTAGCATCATCTATCTGATTCGTGTTACCAGAAACATCAGTACAATCATCAGCGCTAACCACAAATCTAGAATCAGAGTTAATGGACTGATCTACCATTTGCTCCTCAGCCATCTGCTCGGGAACCCTCTGAGGGGCAAACGAGACTGAAGACACTACAGTGTTAGTAGCCTCTGTCCGTGAGTGGTCAGGGAATGGTAACTGGGTGACCCACTCCAGGGTTCTTCCCTTGGGATCCTTGGGCTCTGGAACAGTCAAGGGAACATCCCTCTCCCGAACAGCTCTACCCCCATACTCCATGTCTTCAACCTCCCCTCCCTCACTCCCAGGACAGGAATCCACTCTCTCCGACTCGAACGCGGTTCCTCTACTCACTTCCCCAGGCAAGGAATCCTGTTCCACTTCCGACACGGACATGTCACTTGGCTCATTTGATGTATGAACAGCAGACAGGGATGAAACTGGGTCAGAGATCACACTCGTATCATACACCGGCAGAAAGTTCACCAACAACAATAGATTACGGTGGACTACCTTCTCTCGTCCAGTGACAGTGTCTTGTATCCTATATGTGTGAGTCTCAGAGTTCCTATCCACCACAGTATATACAGTAGACTCCCAACGGTCAGCCACCTCTCTCAAAGATGGCGGTAATCAAAGATGGCGCCGACCATGGCTGCTATGTTGCTACAGCTTGTTGTGTTCTGTCTGTTTTGTGTCTCTGTGTCCTGCCTAACGTCGTACACAAGCGACGTTCTACAGCACATGAGGGGTTTAACCCCACCGGACATCTTCCCCAAACTACTCACCCGTTCCACGGACATTCTGGATATGCTTGTGAGGGGGACCGCGTTTTTCGCCAGAGCTGTGAGGTGGATCAGAAGGCAGCGAGGTCGGAGAGCTGGCTGTTTGGTTCGACTTCGGCGGAGAGGAACGCGACCACCACTCCCGGGCATATTCCTGAGCAACGTGAACTCCCTCTACAATAAAATGGATGAACTCCGGTGTCTCGTTGCAAGGAACAGCGACTTCCACTCCTCGGCTGTCTTCGCGTTCACGGAGACGCACCTATCTCCATCTGTCCCCGATGAGGCGGTGGAGCTAGAGGGATTCTCCGCGTTTCGGGCTGACAGAGACTTCGAGGCGGTGAGCAAGTCTAGGGGTGGGGGGTTAATGTTCTTTGTTAACGTGCGCTGGAGTTCCGAGGTGACAGTGCTCCACAAACACTGTTCCACGGCTATAGAATCCCTATTCATCCTCTGCCGTCCTTTTTATTCACCCCGTGAGTTCAGCTCATTCATTCTCGCGTGTGTCTACATTCCACCTGATGCGGACGTCACCGCAGCAGTAGACACACTGGCAGAGCAATTGATGAGTGTGGAACGTAATTACCCGGACAGTTTTGTTGTTGTTTTGGGGGATTTTAACCAGGCTAATCTTAGCCGGGCGCTCCCCAAATACAGGCAGCAAGTCACGTGTCCCACCAGGGGGGTGAACACTCTGGACCATTGCTACTGTACAGCTCGTCAAGCCTACCATTCTGTCCCCCGTGCTGCACTGGGCTACAGTGACCACATCCTCATACACCTGATCCCTCGCTACAGGCAGAGGTTAAAACTGTCTAAACCTGTTGTACGGCGATTCAGGGTGTGGTCCAGTGAGGCATGTGAGCGACTCTGCGCCTGGTTGGAGAGTGCAGGCTGTGACCAGGACTTGGTGGAGTGGGCGGGGCCAGAGGGTGGTAACAATCTGGATGTATACACAGACACTGTTACATCATTTATCAGCCTTGGCGAGGAGGTGTGTGTCCCCCTCCGCTCCAGGAAGTCCTTCAACAACGACAAGCCCTGGTTTTCATCCCAACTCAGGCGTCTGAGGTCAGAGAAGGAGGTGGCTAGGCGCAGTGGGGACGTGGACCGGGTCAAGCAGGCCAAGTACAGGTTCGCCAAAGCGGTGAAGGAGGCGAAGCATCGCTTTTCGGAGAAGCTGCAGAAACAGCTCTCTGAGGGGGATTCCGCCTCCGTCTGGAAAGGCCTAAAGACCATCACCAACTACAAACCCAGGTCCCCGCTGATGTCCGACAACCTCCCCCTCGCTAACGAGCTGAACGAGTTCTATTGTAGGTTTGAGAAAGAGAGGTTCCCGCCCACCCCCGCCCTCTCCCTCCACACCCCCCGGCTACAACCACCACCCCCGTCCCCCAGGGGGGCCAATGTCCCTCCTGCTACCCCCACCCTCCCCCCTCCCCCCCCCCTCCCTCCCCCCTCCTCACCCGCCCCGCCCACCCCCACCCCCCTTTCCCCACCCCCTCTCTCTGTCACAGTGCGAGAGGTAAACAGACTGTTTAAGAGGCAGAATCCCCGGAAGGCAGCTGGTCCGGATTCCGTCTCTCCCTCTGTCTTGAAGCACTGCGCCGACCAGCTGGCCCCGGTGTTCACCAACATCTTCAACGCCTCGCTGGAGCTGTGTCACGTCCCAGCGTGCTTCAAGGCATCAACCATCATCCCCGTCCCCAAGAAGGCCAAGGTCACAGGCCTCAACGACTACAGACCCGTCGCTCTGACCTCCGTCGTCATGAAGGTCCTGGAGCGCCTTGTCCTGGCCTACCTGAAGCTCATCACGGATCCTGTGCTGGACCCCCTGCAGTTCGCGTACAGAGCCAATAGATCCACGGAGGACGCCGTGAACATGGCTCTGCACTACGTACTAGAACACCTAGACACTGCAGGCAACTACGCCAGGATCCTGTTCGTGGACTTCAGCTCGGCCTTCAACACGATCCTCCCACACATCCTGGAGCACCAGCTATCCCTGCTGCAGGTGCCGGTCTCCACCTGCAGGTGGATCACGGACTTCCTGACTGACAGGTCTCAGCGGGTGAAGCTGGGGAAGAGCATTTCCAGCTCCAGGACCACCAGCACGGGCTCCCCGCAGGGCTGCGTCCTGTCTCCAGCACTATTCTCCCTCTACACCAACAGCTGTGTCTCCCGCCACCCCTCGGTCAAGCTCCTGAAGTTTGCAGACGACACCACCCTGGTGGGCCTCATCTCCGGGGGGGACGAATCTGCCTACAGGGGTGAGATCGAGGGGCTGCAGAGATGGTGCAGTTCAAACAATCTGGAGCTAAATGCTCCAAAAACAGTGGAGATGGTGGTGGACTTCCGAAGGAAAGCAGCCCTGCCCCCTCCCATCACGCTGGGAGGTACCCCGGTGGCCTCCGTGGAGTCATGCCGCTTTCTAGGCATGACCATCTCCCGGGACCTAAAGTGGGAGCAGAACACCGAGGTCCTCACAAAGAAGGCCCAGAAGAGGATGTTCTTCCTCCGGCAGCTGAGGAAACTCAGGCTGCCGAGGTCCATGATGGTCCAGTTCTACACGGCCATCATAGAATCCATCCTCACCCACTCCATCATCACCTGGTTCCCTGCTGCAACGACCAAGGACAAGGCCAAGTTGCAGCGGGTGCGACGTTCAGCAGAGAGGGTGATCGGCTGTCCCTTGCCCTCCCTCAACTCCCTGCATGACACCAGGGCTCTGAGGAGGGCAAGGAAGATCATGGCTGACCCCTTCCACCCCGGCCACGGCCTCCTCACCCTGCTTCCCTCTGGAAGAAGGTTGCGGCTGCCTAAGGCACTTAAGGCCCGCCACAGGCTCAGCTTCTACCCCTCAGCCGCCAGGCTGTTAAATGACTCTGGCTTCCCCCCCCCCCCCCGCCCCCAAGTCTGCCCAGGACTGAACTGGACTCAAAAAAACTCTGCACTGCACTTTACTTTATACCGCACTATCCAATGCACTGTTGTCTGTCCTGTGTTGTTGTTGTGTTGTCCTGTTTTTTGATATGTGAAAAAAGTATAAACGCACTTGCTGTGGTGACGAAGCAAATTCCTATATGTGTAATGCATAGTGGCAATAAACGTTATCTCAATCTCTCAATCTCACCTTTCTCTTTCCTCTCTCTCTCTTGTTCGCCAACAGCACACGGTCTCCGACGTCAATGGTGGGCCCTTTCACTCGTCTGTTGTAGAGCTCTGTGTGACGGTGCTGTTCTTTTATGACATGTTCCTGGGCTATGACCATAGCTTCTCTCAGATCCTTCGTGAGAGACATCACATACTTGTCGTAGCTGACCACAGCTGGATCATTCAGGACTGTCCGGAAGAGTATATCGACAGGGAGACGAGGAGTACGCCCAAACATCAGATAGAAAGGTGCATAGCCAGTTGACTCATGCGCTGTGCTATTGTACATGAACGTCAGAGTTTGCAAACGCCTCGGCCAGTTGATTTTTGCCTCTGGTTCAAGCGCTCGGATCATGTTACCGAGAGTTCTATTGAAACGTTCCACACTACCGTTACCCATCGGGTGATACGGGGTTGTGTGCGACTTTCTGACACCGGAGACTCTGAGCAGCTCACTCACTAGTTGACTCTCGAAGCTAGCTCCCTGGTCGCTGTGGATACGTTCTGGGAACCCAAAGACGCAGAAGAACTTGTCCCATAGAACTCTCGCCACCTGTTTGGCTGACTGATCTTTGCAGGGGAATGCCTGGGCCATTCTTGTAAAATGGTCAGTAACAACTAACACATCAACTGACTTGTTCCTTGAGTCCTCCGCTGACCAGAAATCAATGCAAACCAGCTGAAGTGGCCTGGTTGATGTGATACTCTGCAAAGGCGCCCTCGCAGCAGGTTCAACAGTCTTACTGACAATACACCGCTGGCAGTTACGGACGTAGTCTCTTACGTCTCTGTCGAGGTTGAGCCAGAAGAACCTCTGTCTGGCCAAGCCAAGACTCCTGAACTGACCTTGATGGCCGGCATGGTCATGAACACCTCTCAGAACTTCAACTTTCTTAGACTCAGGAACCACATACTGGCGGCGTTTTGACTTCACGACTTGATCCCTCGAGACTCTGTAGAGTATCCCATTGCTCACAACAAGTTTCTCCCAGTGCTTCAGGTACCTCATGACTGTGACTGATTCCTTATCTCTCTCTCTCCTGGAGGGTCTCCGATGTCTCTCCACATAGTACAAGACTCGAGAGAGAGTTCTGTCTCTGAGCTGTTCATCCCGGAGTTCCTTCTCACTGTAAGCAGGAAGTGAGTCCTGACCACCTGGGACTAACTGAGGCAAATGGTGCAAGACTGCTACAGCACGCGTTCTTGCTCCGACCTCCCACAGATCGTCATATGACTGTAGAACAACAGACACTTCATCCATCTCCATAGACTGAGCGTGGACAT
Source organism: Nansenia antarctica (assembly GCF_963989245.1). NCBI lineage: Eukaryota > Metazoa > Chordata > Actinopteri > Argentiniformes > Microstomatidae > Nansenia > Nansenia antarctica. The sequence goes on along the minus strand of NC_137677.1, from coordinate 8,294,710 downwards.
GCAGAGGTGATGGGACACTTTGAGCGTAACTCTCTGCCTGGCGTGGAGTGTCACCACTATCATTGGACGACCGGAAGGCGTCCTGTACAGAAGCACTCGACACATCCTGGACTTCGGAGAGGAGATTCTTGTAGGGCTCTTCAAGTAATCTGTGACTGACTCTCTGCTTGACGAAAGGCACACGACTCAAGGCATCAGCGACAACATTCTGTGGGCCTGGCACGTACTTGATGTCGAAGTTATAGCTCGCTAACTTAGCCACCCATCGTTGCTCGCAGCAGTCCAGCTTGGGCTTCGTCATGATATGAGTCAATGGATTATTGTCCGTCCAAACAGTGAAATCATGCCCCTTCAACCAATGGCTAAACTTGTCACAGACACTCCACTTCAAGGCTAGGAATTCCAACCGATGGGCTGGGTAGTTTCTCTGAGACTGAGAGAGGGACTTGCTGGCGAATGCGATTGGCCTCGCTCGGTCTTCACCCTCTTGGATCTGCGACAGGACAGCACCGATGCCATCAAGGGACGCGTCCGTTGACAGCATGAAGGGACGGCTGAAATCAGGGTGAGCCAGGACAGCCGTCTCAACCAGCGCCGTTTTCAGCTTCTGGAAAGCCTGCTCCGTTTCGGGGGTCCAGTCAGTAACCTTCAACTTCCTGCTTTGTGACCTTTGTTTGGACTGTTTCACCTTCCCTTTTCTCTTCTGGCCCGTCAACAGAGAGAAGAGAGGCTTTGCAATAGCGGAGAAGCTAGGCACAAAGTGCTGGTAATAATTGATCATCCCCAAGAAAGATCTGATTCGTTTCTGTGAGGGGGTTACACCGTCCGCTTCCATCAGGTCAGCACTTGTCATCTTTGCGATGCTCTCAACTTTGCTGGGATCAGTCAACACACCGTTGTCATTAATTATGTGGCCGAGGAATTTGACGGATTTCCGGAGAAAAAAACACTTCTTGGGGGCCAATTTCAGGTTATGACCACGCAGTCTACTGAACACCATCTCCAAGCGTTCCAGAGCTGTCCTCTCATCAGGGGCGTACACCAATAAATCATCCAGATAAACCAGTAAGCTCAGATAGTTCTGGTCTCCGAAAATGCTAGTCATCATACGCATGAAGCTCCCAGGACTATTACAGAGGCCCTGCGGGAGGCGATTATACTCATACAAGCCCATAGGTGTTGTAAAGGCAGAGTACTTTCTGTCATCCTCGTGTAGTGGCATGTTATAAAACCCTGAGGTTAGATCCATAGTACTAAACAAGGAGTTACCTCCAAGTGCAGCTAAGCAGTCGGCCTGGTGAGGGAGAGGGTGAGCATCCTTCAGGGTCCTCTTGTTCAGCCAGCGAAAGTCTGTACAGATACGGAGATCTCCGTTCTTTTTCCATACAAGAACCAACGGAGATGCATATTCACTGGTTGACTTCCTGATTATATCTTTCTCCTCCATCTCACTCAGTACTTGGCGCAACTTCTGATACTGACTGGGGGGCACTCGTCTGAATGGGAGCCGGAATGGCCTGTGATCTGAGAGGTGAATGCGATGTATGAAGCCCTTTGCCTCTCCACAATCCAGGTGATGGCGTGAGAAGATGTCCTTGTAGCGCACAACCAGGTCAGCCATCTTGCTTCTACACTGTTCAGACACGTCACAGGAGTGTATGTCGAGCCCACTCAATCCCATGTACTTCAGTTCCTCATCAACAGTGCGGGCCGCATTTTCACTGGACGGGGTTACTTGACAGCAACTGAGTAGTGGGACCTCAGCAGGTCCGGTCTCATCCATGTCCTCGAGCGCAATGCAGGAGAAGACGTCGGCCAATTTAGCATTGCGTCTTACCAAGACGGGCCTGTCGGACGAGTTGATCAGCTTCAATGGAACCCATCCGTCTCCCCACAAAGGAGTAACAACTCTGGCCACCAGAACCCCTCTTGGAGCTGAGCGACACGATGTGGGCTCTGTCATCACAGCGCTACCAGGAGACACAATAGTGGACTTGGGTAGCTTGCCCCACATCAGGTACTCCCGACCAGGCTCAAGACACACGGCTGAGTTGCACCTGACTGTGCCTATCTTGTCAGGTATGACGTCACCTCGCCAACGGTTCAGACCAGCGAGCATCGAGAGAAACTGTTCAGATTCTGGATCGCCAGCAGGACAGGGCGTAGACACAGCCTTCCAGTAGCCATCACATTGCTTATACTGCCGGAGGATATATTTAATAACATTGGTGCCTAGTATCAACTCATCATGCTGGCCTTCAACTACCAGAGTGGGAACCATAATCCTACAGCCATACACCTCCATTTCCACGTTGAAAGCTGACTCAGGCTTGACACGGCGACCACCACAGCCAACAAGCACCACATTTGAACTGAACTGGTTATGCTCTGTAGCAACTCCAACCTCTCTAAGCTTTCCCTCTGCCGTCTTACTCATTGTACAAGCCATAGACCCACTGTCTAGCATAGCATTTAGAGTCACTGTATTACCAACTGTCACAGGTGTGTAGAAAAGGCTGTCACTACCACTAATTGTATGCGTATTCTGATAATCATCAAAGCGTTTTCTGCCCTAACTGAGCTGTTTGACAACAAAATTTCCCCATTGGGGACAATAAAGGTTTTCAATCAATCAATCAATCAATAAACAATATCTTCAGAGTTATCACTTGAGCTTTTGAGAGCTATATACACTGTCTCAGCACTAGATTCGTCCTCACAATGGGAGTTTACTTGGCGACCTATACTTTCTCCCTCTGAATACAGGCCACCTAGTTTCCCTGAGGCTGAGGTGCTCGGGACGACCTGGTGGGACACTCAACTTTTGTGTGACCTGGGGCTAAACAGACAAAGCACAGCCTCTCTGACATGCAGTGTGAGATGGTAGTGTGTCTACTGTCATCACAGACTCGGCAGGCCTTCTCACGGGCGCCACCCTGGTATCTTCCGCCACGAGGAGCACTGTCACGCTGCTGCACTTTCCCCATCATCTGCTCCAGCCTCTCCATAATGCGAGCAAGAATCCTGTCTTCAGATTGCTGAGTGTTCTGGGCCACAGCAGTCGCGGAGGAGGGGCACGGAAGCTGGCCTAAAGCATGGTCCTGGGAAGGAATGAGGGTAGAAGGCAGACACTGTGTGTGGTACACTGGACTATGGGCAGGAGCAGGGGGGTACTGGGTGGAACACTGCTCAGACACAGACTGAATCGAAGGCTCTGGATGAGACTGCACAGTGTGGAGGGCGGTGGCATGGCTCTTCAATGGCACAGAACTACCGGTCCTGCCAGAGGCTCTCAGCTCTCTCTGGTAATTATCAATCTTCAACTGTATGTCTCGTGAGCTCCACTCCTCAATAGCCTTGCATTCCAGAATACGGGATAGTCCAGAGTCCGGGCAATGCCTGACAAACATCCGTGCTACCTCTTCACCTATGTTCTCCATCCTCCTACCTTGTCTGCGAAGGCCCTCACCAGCTACATCAGCTGCTTTGTTGATCCTCAACCAGTAGTCTACAGGGTTCTCATTGGGTCTGGGTAGAGTGGCATAGAAATCTGACAACGGGAGGCATGATGACACATCACTGAAGTACTTGAGAAGGATATCATAGATGAGATCAGGGTTCTGCTTCACATCAAGTGTCTGATCGCTACGCAAACCAACCCTCACGACATCCTTTGCCTTACCCATCAGCCTTGCCAGTATCTCCTCAGCCTGTTCATGCATTGGACATTTCTGCTTTCTCAGATAAGCTTTAGACATGTCAATCCAGTCCTGGACTGAACACTTATCAGAACTATCACCTCGGAACATTGGTGGTTCCCTGTCTGATTTTACATTCACAGTAACGCGCGGAACCTCCTGTCTAACAACATTAGGATCAGTTACAGGATCTGGAGGCGATGTGCAGTTGAGGTGTGCACTGCTCATACTACTTGAGTGAACTACACCAGCTGAAATTAACTTGGTTACAATGGACTCGCCAATCTGAGCACCTAGCTGACCCATCATGTCTGAAAGGTGATGAAGAGCTTCAGTGTCATTAACACTGGGTGTGGATGTGGGAGGAGCCTCCCCTGTAAACTGTCCGACAGCAGCACAACCTGGGTCCTGACCTGACCCTGTGCCTCTACCACTGTCAGTAAACAACTGGGAACACCCCACCTCCCTACTATTGACAGCACTGTCAATGTCAATGTCACTGTCACTGTCAATGTCTATGACAGCACTGTCTGCTCTGCTCTGACATGCCCCCCATGCACCCCTCCCCATAGGCAACACTGGACTGGCAAAAATCTCATCATTAAAACCTGGCCTCTGAGCCATAGTGGTACAGACTTGCGTTGTGTAATATTACTGAATGAAAAAAAAAATAATAATAATAATGTTTAAAAAAAATATAAAGTTACAGCAGGACATAAAAACCAAAACAATCAAAGCACTTTTTAAACTGATATAATCACAGACCTCAGACTGAATGACCATTTACTATAATACTCTGACCACACTTGATCTATCACACTAAGACCTGGCATCCACGCAGCATCCACGGAGATCGGCGTTCAGCTGATCTTGAGATCGACGTGTCACGGCACCAGTGTAACGATAGTCAAACAGCCAAACTTCTTTCAATCAATCCTTTTATTTGACCTGCAGAGAAGACATATAGAACACAATTCTTCTCTGGTCTGCTTGTGAATCCATTGAGATGGCGGCCATGTTCTCACCACCGTCTATGTACATTTCACATCAGGACAATTTGTTCACAGAAAGAACACAAACTTCCCTCAAACATTACAAATAACAATTACAAACAACATGTGGAGCGACATACCTGCAGAGAAGACATATAGAACACAATTCTTCTCTGGTCTGCTTGTGAATCTGCACGTTCAAAACAACATACAATAAATGTTCTGTTTCACATCATCACAATACATCACATCATCACAATACATGTAAAAACAAACAGCACAGTACTACACCAACACCTTCACCCTACATTACAAGATTCTCCATACAAACAACAAAACACGAGGAGCATTTCACATAGCGCACATACCCATTGAGATGGCGGCCATGTTCTAGTTCCACCGTAAGTACGGCAACAAGAGAAGGACAAAAGAACGCGCAGACCTGCAGTACACCCAAACTCCAAAGGGGGGCTCCAACAACAACCAGGGCTGCTCAAGCACGGCGAAACTCATCTATATTCACCACAACTAAACATACATTCCCAACTCTGTTACACCTGCACAGCATTTTTGCTGTACGACTGGTCCATCCGCTGTAATACAACCAGTGGCGGACTCAGGCTGTTTGAAGGGCAGGGGCGAAAAGAAAAAAAGGGCACCTACTGCACAACATGGGACCCCATCAGTGCACGTGGTCAAGTTTAGACCATTGGAAGGGCAGCCAATAGGGCACATCCTCTCATTTTGCCACTCAAAAGGGCATTTTTGCCACTCAAAAGGGCACTTAAGAGAGATGGGGGCACCAGTAGGGGCGGTCGCCCCCCCTGCCCCCCTTTGAGTCCACCAGTGAATACAACTACCACTATCACTTTATTTTAATTTAATTAATTACATTTAATTAATTACCTATTATTTTACTTTATTCTAATAATATTCATTTTGTATTATGCTGCAATGCCAGTGTCGAAGAACCTGAACCTAAGAATGTTACTCTGTGTACCTGTACATGGAGTAGGGTCCATCTGCGCGCAACAAATCCAACACCCGGAAATGTGTTATGCAAATATGCAGGCGCGGTATGATGACGTATGGTACATCACATTTCCGGGTGATGGATTTGATGCGCGCAGCGCAGATGGATACACTAGGAGTAAACCATGAATCGCCTTACTACGGCCTTACTACGGTGAAAACTACGGAAAAAAACTAATATGTAGAGTACAGTCCTATCAATTGTTCGAAAAGGAGTAGGAAGAAGCCTGTCCTACCCCTGTTTATACTTAACAATTATGCTTACATTATATAATCCAATTAATTAATACATATATTTCAGTATCATCCGTTCTAATACTTTTTCATTAAAAATAATATAAACCTTTTTTTAAATAGAGCAATAGAGCAATATTTCTGCTTTCCTTCATATTTTCTTCATATTTTTGACATTAGGAACAAGTTATTAGTGTGATCACGATATCCGACCTCATGTACAATCTGTACTGCAGTAAAAATGTGGAACGCCCTTCCTATAATCTTAAAGGAGTGCAAAACACTGCCCACCTTCAAAACCACTCTCAAAAAACATTTACAGGAGGCTGCAATCCGTAACTGGACCCTCTAAATCAAAAATCAGATTAAAAGACCCGAACTACCCACTGTACATACTTTGTGTTTTGTCCCCCGCCCCCACCTGTGGTGTATGTCCCCACCTGCCCTACCCGCTGTACATACCTGATGTTTTGTTGTATTGTTCTTCCCATGATGGATGTATTTTTATCTTGTAGATAGTAATAGTTATTTGTCTGTATTATCTTGTAGATAGTACTAGTTTGTTTTGTCGGTCTTACATGTAACGATGAATTGAGAATCAAGGACCCCAATTGAAATAAGCCAGTGGCTTTCTTGGGTTTTTATCCTGTTAGTTGACCTTGTATGTAATATGTACTTTCATGTACCTACTTCTGCAAATCTTCTAATAAAGTTTTCAATCAATCAATCAAAATCCTCATAGCTTTTTTCTGTAGTGTAATCAATGGGTTTAAAGTGCTTTTATATTCATTTCCCCATATCTCCACACAGTAACTCAAATAGGGTAAGACAAGACAACAATATAGAGTATACAACATCCTCTGTTCCAGAATATGTTTTGCCCTGCACAATACTGCAATACTCCTTGATACTTTGGATCTAACGTATCTTATATGAGATTTCCAACAGAATTTACTGGGCTTAAAGTGCAGACTCTCAGCTTTAGGTTAAGGGTATTGTTATGAAGGCCCACAATTTAGAGCCAGTTAGTTTCCCCAGATCAGCCCTATTTTGCCCCTGTTATTTCCTTAATTATTTTCCATACTATTCATGTACGTTTTCATGAAGGTGTATGTATTGTTATTGTAATTGTATAAGTTCTGTCTTAGATTTGTTCAGTATTGTGCAAGCGCCAGATTAGTGGGCGTGGTTTTGATTGGCGTACGTGACTTGATGTATGTCCGGTTGGTATATATAGCTACGGAAGTCGATCTAGGAGGGCGGAGTCAGTGGACACACACCGTGCTGAAGCTGAAGACACGAGTGATTATTGAGTTTGCAACTGTGACAGAGGGCAAACATTAGTAGAATCTAGTTGAATCGATAGATAGTTGAATCTCTGTATTTGGTTTCCTTTGCTGCGGAAGACATCTCAACAGTCAACAAGGAGAACGGGAGACTGAGTGTTAATAGTAAATCACTGGCTACCCGCATCGCCGCGGGAGTTCGGAGTTTGGTGAGTTGGCAGCGCTAGCCCAGTTTAGCTGTGTCACCGTTAGCCAGCCTTGCTAGCCGCCGGCTGCTAACGTTGGCGCATAGCGAGACCCAAGCCGGACAGAGCCGTCGCCTCCGAGGTGGATTGCGACCGACCGCTGACACCACCGGAGCTGACCGTGGACCACCGGACCTGAGCCATTCACACCTCGTCGTTTGCTACGAAGACGCCCCTTTCCCTTCAAATTGCAACGTCACTCCCCCCCCTTGTCTGCTGCCTTCCTCGAGTCACATGCGAGCTCCAACCAGGCCTCAACGCGCTCATTTCAGTCCGGGACTCTAAGCCTTTTCAGGCCAGGTACTGTGTGTGAGTGAGTGAGTGAGTGTGTGTGTGGCCGGCGGGGAGGGAGTATATTGGGATGTATATATAGTTTGTATAAATAAATGTGTTTGTTCATATTTGATACAGTTGCTGTGTGTTTAGTTGTCTGTATTGTTTAGTTTAACAGCAAATCTAGTATTGGGTTTAAGTATTGTCTTATAGTGTGATTAACTGAGTTATAGCTTGTATTATAATATATGATATATATATAACTGTGGTATGCTAGTCTAAAGGGTTGCTGGCGCCCCCTGCCTCTATCCTCCTACACTGCCGATTTAGCTCAGAGTTAGTTAGATAACCAGCCCTTCCTAAAATTCTACAGTCCTTTAGCTACTCCCTGGTTACAGGTATTCACATCCAAATTGAAGGAAGGGTTTATGAATTATAGCTCTTATGTATAATAACCAACAGTAATTAGACAATTGACTCAAAAGCTGTTTCATGGGCCAGTGTGGGCTATTTATTCCTTCATTATTTCTTTATCAATTAAGCAGGTAAAAGGTCTGAGTTGATTCCAAGTGTGGCATTTGCATTTGGAGGCTGTTGCTGTATACGCACAACATGCAGTCAACAGAGCTCTCAATGCAACTGAAACAGGCCATCCTTAGGCTGTAAAATGCACTTCAATTACATCTGGATTGTTTCATTTCAAATCCTTTGTGGTGGCATACAGAGACAAAATTATGGAAATTGTGTCACTGTCCAAATACTTCCAGACCTAACTGTATATAAATAAAAGAATGTCAATGACCCCAGGTGTGGGACTTTATTAGGTCAAACAGGTTTGAGGGGTCAGGCAAAGGACTTGGTGGAGTCAGGCAAGGGTCAGGCGATCATCGTTGTAATCCATGGAGCAGGGCAGGAACCGTGGTGCAAGGTGCTGGGCTGGAGGTGTCCATGGTGCTGAGTGCACACTGATGAGCTAAATAAAACATTCTATTTCTGATGTCAACAGCACTAGGGCTCCTTCACAAAACCCTTACTGGAATCTTCATACACTGTGAATTAGTCTTTACTTTCTGATGAGTCAACAGCAATAACCCCATCCAGTGCGACATGTAGATAGCATATATTTAGAATATGTCAAATGCAAACACCAGAAATGCAAGAAAGTTTATGAGGTATACCAAATGGAATTAATAACAAGTGTTACAACCCTTCTGTCTAGAGTAAAATAAGGGCCTAACAGGGTAGAGTGCAGAATGTACAGGTGTGTTGCAACACAAATGCCCAAAAAAAGTGTACAAGGGATCAAATCAATTCAAGCTTTATTTGTATAGCGCATCTCACAAGATACGACTCAATGCGCTTCAATCAAGACATCATTGCTGATTGCACTTTAGCACAAGTGCTCTTTCAACATTGTCTCTATGGTCTTTCAGCTTCCTTTTCTTCTCACATTTTCGACCATATAATGGTGAGACAGCTGCTTCTCACTGTTGAGACAAAATGTTATAAAGAAGTGATTAATAATTAATTTAAGAAACTCACATTCATCAGTGGTTGCAAACTGTCATGGAAATTGTATTAGCACTCTCCTCATGTTTCCAAAATGCATTGCAAATGCAATGCACTAACAAGTCATTGGTCACTCTTCGTTGGTGTTGGACTTGTTGAGCCCTTTCCTAAAATAATAATACAGTGCTTAACCATGTTACAATGAAAAGGTGCAGTTAAGTACTGAATGAGTCACTTTCTTTCCTTGATCATTCTACCTCAAGTGTCCTGATAGAAAGTGTGGTTTCACTTTCCAGGCTTCTGACATCTTTGTCCCTGGTAACAGGATACACTGTTAGTGTGAATGAAGTTTATTGCATACAAACATACTATCCACCATTCACAGCTGTACACATAGTCATGCTTATGTGTGTCACACATAAGCATGACTATGTGTACAGCTGTGAATGGTGGATAGTATGTTTGTATGCAATAAACTTCATTCACACTAACCAATTCTTTAGGAGGAAAGCTGTAAGGCCTCTTGAAGTACGTGTGGTCCTCGTCAGTGTCCAGTGGCATCTGTACAGAGTCCACCATTATTGCCAGTATGTTTTACATGAAAGGGTTAACTACTTCAAAAAGAGATCCAGGCTGGATTCAGAATGACACAGTACCACTAAACATATTGCATGTGCCATAAAGTTGCATGGAGTATGTGTTTTAGGAGCAGTAGCCCATTCAGAAACAGGCACACGGTCATAGATACTTAGTGAGAGATGCACTGACCATGGTGTTGCTTGCATGACTCCTTTTAACACTTGAATAGGTCCTGAATACAGGTGGGACACTGTCGTGAAGGGTCGCTCTGCCTTCCTCACTAAAGTGAGCAAACTTCCTTCCATATCTGAAATTAACACACATTATCTTCACCGGAAGGTTGAATTGTAGGGCCAGGTGTTACCCCAAAGTCCTCTTGATAATAAATGTACAAATACAATTATTATTTTTGTAGCACTGCAGCATACCCTTCCAGCCCAAGGTTTTCCACCAGGACAATACACCACCACCTTCTCAGGAGAGACATGTCATCCTAAAGAAAGAGCAGTTACTCAATTTGCATTCAAAGTCTTATAGCATATTGATATAATGGGTTCTTGTTTTCTTAATACTTACAATGCTGAAGTCAAAGGTAGCCTCCATGGCGAAATACCAGGCATACTGTAATGAGAAAAGACACAAAGACAAGATTACCATGTGACAGCTTATAACTCAGTGAGAAGGTAGTCACACACATCCAATGAAATGTACATGGCTGATAACTCCATAGGAAAGTGATATGAGAGGTCTGCACACATGAATGTTCCTTAATACCTTTTATTGCACACCTTTTTATTTGCAAATGCACAAACAGAATGTTGGTCAGGTCTAAGTGGTGGTCAGTCATTGTTACATACATTTACACATTTTTTTGATGGTTTTAAGGAACAATCAAGTGTGCCATATCACTTGGTGGCATTACCATAACTCACCATTATCATGAAGACACCACAGTCATTGCCACTGGTCTGCCTCGGAAGCCCCTGTACGAAGAAAAGTTAGTTAGAGAATAGTAGGTAATTATGACTATAATTCAAACAATACCTCCAAATCCAGACCAAAGTAATGTCTAATGGATTTGATGAGTGGTACCTTTCGATGTGCTTCTTGACGTTCTTCTTGTTGAGTACTAAGTTACAAAAACAACATGTTGTTGATTGGTACCTTGACCTCGATATCTGGGGGGCTGTCTGAGACGTAGTTGCTGGAGCCGTCGTCCCCACAGCAGCTGGGAGTTGAGTGCAACACTTTTTTAAGTGATTAAGAAAATACTCCTTACGCGTAATGACTCGGGGGCAAAAGCCACAGTGATAATGGCTGTTGGTCACACAGTCACAGTGGCATTTATAAAAAGCATATCCTAAAAGAAATAAAGAAAGTGATTTAGAAGATAGGCCTACTAGAAACATACCAATAAGTTGTATTTTTGTAAATACAAAATTTGAAAAAAGGTGTTTGTGAGAACAATACATAATCATGTCACTAACAATAATAGACCCCTGGTCTGAGGTAGATTACTCTTCCTGCTACGACTGGTGAATTGATGATTCACTTGCTTAGTCAAATGTATTGATTAAAAGTCGCTTTGGAAACAGGCGTCTGCTAAATGCCCAAACTTTTATTAAATAAAAATTCGATAACATAGGGTCCATGCCTATAACTTGAACTTTTGCATTTGAATTAATAATTAAACCCACATTAGGTAATTAATTCAGCGTTGCTAACAGGTCAGAACCGTAATATAAATCTAATGTGGAATGTGAAAGCTCACACAAACATCAAATGAGCCCACAATGTCTGATCTAAAACTAATTTACACCAAGGATGTGCTGGGGCACAGAAATAACACATTAACACCATTTAAAATTCAAATGATGACATGATAATATATAGGTGGACTTACCTCCATATTTCACAGCAGAACTATGGTGGAACTGCATATGAGATAGAAGAGCAGGGTACTTCCCTGCCTTGTGACAACATGGACACTGGAATGTGTCCAAGTCCAATCTCTTAAGCGCAGGATATTGTCCATCTGGAAACATCATGTTGGTCTATGGAAGAATAAAATATAATTAGGTGAATGTATCGAATGTGACTCCAAATAACTTTCATTTCCTTTAAATTGAATATTTCATTCCTTTAATTCATCTTGCTTGAAAATATGTGACCTGAGCTCAAAATATTATATGTGCAACCTACATACAACAGTGAACACACTACCAAAGTTCGAAAATAGCATATAGTTCATCTTTAACTTAGTGTTAGTTGTAATAATTACCACGTGAAAGTCATTCCCTTCCCCCCACCTGAGCGCGGCGTTTTTTAGCCCTGCCGGCTGTACATGTTTATCTTTGTTTTGTCACTATTTGCACTTCTGGTTATATGCATAACTGCATTTTGTTGTTGGTACTTGTACTCAGCAATGACAATAAAGTTGAATCTAATCTCATATCTGATAACGCTAAACCACATAGAATTACCCAATTAGATGAACAAAACTACAGCCAAATGCGTAACACATGCAACAACCTAAATAATAAATACATATATGAAAACTATAACATGTTCATTAATAATATTTCGAAATTCAATTCTCACCTGAGCTGCATTTGCCATTGTACTTGTAATTCTTCTTCTTCGTCTATCAGATCCTTCAAAATCTCGCGGATTCTCGCGGTTTCTTTTACCGACGCGCTTACGATGACGTGGCCCAACACATTTCCGGGTGTTGGATTTGTTGCGCGCAGATGGATACTATAGGGTACATGCGCGGACAGTACGCTGTGTGTGAGTGTGGCATTCCGTAGATAGTTCATGCACAGACATTTGCCGAAAGTAACGCCCTCCAGAAATAAGCCAAATGCCGCTTCTCCTGAGAAACATAATAATAATAATAATAATAATATTAATAATAATAATAATAATAATTATTATTATTATTATAATAATATAATAATAATAACTTTATTTGTATAGCGCTTTTCCTGCAAACATTGCAGCTTTAAATGCAATATTAAAAGGATGGGTTTTTATAATCTTAATTTAATTATTTTGTAATTTAAAGGCAATATTAAAAAGATGGGTTTTTAGTCTTGACTTGAAACGTATTTGCTGAGGTTGCATCCCTAATGTAAACTGGCAGTGCATTCCACAATTTGGGTGCATAAAATGAGAATGCAGCCTAACCAAATCTCTTCTTTTGTATATGTGGTACACAGAGAAAACCAGCGTCAGAAGACCTGAGAGCTCTATTGGGCTGATATGCTAGCAAAAGGTATTTCAAATATTCTGGTGCTATGCCAGTGAGAGCTTTATAAATAAGCTTTATAAACAATAATGACTGGAGTGTGGTGGAGGTAGACAGGGCAGGAAGTGTCTGGTCAGCTTTCTCAAGAAAGCTGGGCGGTGTAGGAGTTGGCTAAATCCAGAAGAGGGCAGTAGTGCAACGTTAAGGACGCAAGCTGCCGTAAAATCCAACAGAAGAAGAAGAAGAAGATGCCAAACGTGATCACGGCCTATGATTGGTTCATAACGGCAAGTGACGTCGCTGTTATTACAGTGGACCGATGAGCACCAAGAGAGCACCTCGTCGCATGTAAGTGTTGTTTATTTGATTAAAAAAATACCCCCACGTTTGTACAAACATATATGGCGTAAGGGTATAATTTAGAAATGCCTGTAGTAAGCCCAACGTTAACGTGGCTGGCTGTCAAGCGAGCACATGTAGCTATCTGGAAGTTATTCCATCAACGTCGCTAAAGGAAAAATCCAGGCTTATTTTGGATTGATCTCGCGAGATTTATAAAACACCCAGCCATATTTTGATAAATCTCGCGGGATTGATCAAAAATAAGCCTGGATTTTCCTTTAGCGACGTTGATGGAATACCCCCCAGGTTAGCTGGGTTAGCTAGCCATCATACACAATCTCAGTGTTGAAAGTAAACAGGCTCTACTATTGATGCGATATGGTAGCTACCAGTTCATTTGTCTGATGGTAAAACCTAAAGTGCTGTCAGTGTTTCTCCTGCTAAGACATTCGAGCACAAAAGCTCCTGGAGGGCTTCTGTATTCATTTGAAAGATCATCAATATAGGCAATGTACAATATTTCCACAATGCTAAATCATTTCATTACAGGGTTATGTTTCAAGTAGATTGAGTTTGAGAGAAACCTGCATGATATGTACAATGTATAACACAATGTGGAAAAGTTCAATATTTAGACTAATATCTAGACTCGCACAGTCCTGGGAAGAGCTCCAATCAGCTAATTAACTCAACACCTGCAAAGGATTCCTGAGCCTTGAATCTCTCTTAAATCAGTCTGGTTCAGTACACACAACCACACTCATGGGGAAGACTGCTGACTTGACAGTTGTCCAGAAGACACTCATTGACGCCCTCCACAAGGAGGGTAAGCCACAGAAGGTCATCGCTGAAAGGGCTGGCTGTTCGCAGAGTGCTGTATCAAAGCATATCCATGGAAAGTTGACTGGAAGGGAAAAGTGTGGTAGGAAAAGATGCACAAGCAACAGGGATGACCGCAGCCTTGCGAGGATTGTCAAGCGAGGCCGTTTCAAGAACTTGGGGGAGCTTCACAAGGAGTGGACTGAGGCTGGAGTCAGCGCATCAAGAGCCACCACGCACAGACGTACCCAGGAACTGGGCTACAAGTGTCGCGTTCCTAGTGTCAAGCCACTCCTGAGCCAGAGACAACGTCAGAAGCGTCTTACCAGGGCTAAGGAGAAAAAGAACTGGACCGGTCAGTGGTCCAAAGTTCTCTTTTCCCTGTATTGGTATATCATTTAATATGCCATTTAGCTGACACTTTTATCCAAAGCGACTTACATTGCAGGAAGTGCATACATTTTCAGTATATATGGTCCCAGCAGGGAATCGAACCCAAAACCTAAGTGTTGTTAGCGCCATGCTCTACCAACTGAACCACAGATTCTATTGATTGATTGATTTAAATATTTATTTTGTTCCACTAATAGCTTCCACTCCCAAAGGAGAGGACAGCCAGATGGAAGGGAGTGGAGACAGCCGAACCAGGAACAATGGCGAGAGGAGGAAGAAGAGGGGGGGAAGAGGCAGGAGGAGGTAGTCCCCAGGGGCACTTGCCAGTCTATGTGCCCCAACCGCGAACTGCAGGACCGGGAGTCACAGAACCGACTGCACCGCTTCGAGGTGTTGTCTGGCACAGAGAGAGACCGTAAGCCCAGAGCAGACCCCTCGCGTATGGTGAAGGAGTACTCCAGACCCGCCGCAGGGAAGGACTCCACACGCCCCGGTGATCTCCGCCCGCCGACTGTGCTGCTGAAGACAGTGTGCTTCCTGGTTGATGACATCGCTGCCTCCCCTACTCTGCAGCCGTGGACTGAGGCAAGTCATCTCACTGTTGTGTGTGTGTTTCTCTCTCTCTCGGTGTCTCCCTCCAATCTGTCTCACAAGTGTCTTCATGTCTTTCCCAGTTCGAAGGAACCTAATACTAACTTATTCAATAGTGTGTGCGTCTAGTTATCTTGTGCAACATGCTATAATTTTATTTCATAATGTAATGACTTGTGTGCTATAATGACTAATCACTAAAGCCATTAGAAGAATGTTGACGTCCTTCATTTAGAATTGAAACCTGTACAGACCTTAGACCCTAACAAACACGCATTTCGTGAATTTCGTGTACTGGAAGGTAATTGACGTGAACACTGCCGTAGACTGTGCTTACACCTTGTCATCCGCTGTGCTTCAGGTGTATGACTACGTCTTCGACCGGCTGCGCAGCGTGAGGCAGGATATGATCATCCAGAGGGTGTCGGGGCCCGACTGCGTGGCTGTGCTGGAGCGGACGGTGCGTTTCCTGATCTACGCCTCCTACCGCATGTGTGGGCAGCCCCTCCGGCTGTATGACCCCCGCATCAACGACACGCACCTGCAGGAGAGCCTGAGCTGGCTGCTGGACTGCTACACCAGTGAGAAGCACCTCAACCAGGAGGAGTTTCAGGCCCTTGGTCTGCTCTACAACCTCGGTGGGTAGCCCCGCTTTTGGCCTTGTTCTAATCATCATTATCACCCTGGTGGCCATATTCAGTTGTTAAGTCTGACGTCACGCGTGACGTTTAGCAATTTCCGGGTCCAAATAAAAACTTCCCCGCACCGGAGTAATGACAGTTCAATCGTTTTTTAGACTCGGATCTATTCATACAACAAGGGACACAGCACTTTCCTGTTTTTCCCATATTGTCAGCATCTTTGAGCCTCGGAAAAGCTCTATACAAATATAATGAATTATTATTATTACCGCGTCATTTCGAAGAGAGCGCCTCAGCCAACGTTGGACCCGGAAACACGTCACGACTTAACAACCGAATACACCTTATCAGTGGATATCATACTTGAAACTCTGGTGGTCACAGATGCAAGATGAGAGAATCTTAGAGCCACTGTTGAGTAGAATATGGTTCCCCCCCCATTTGGACATACTAATCATAATCATAATAATAATTAATCTAATAATTTCAGACAAAGGAGAACAATAATGGCCAAAGGGCCAACTTGTGTAAGGCTCATTTGGTAAGTTGTTTAGTTAACGCCGTGCCAGGAAGGGTTTATCAACCTCAGCATGAAGGTGTACGTTCACTAACGAGTCTGTCTGTGTTGTTTGGGCCCAGGTTCACCTCGTGCCACGCAGCACACCATGGAGCTGCCGGAGAAGATCCGGTCCTCCCGGGCCGTGCGCCTGGCTCTGTCCGTCAGCCGCGCCTTCCTGGAACGCAACCCCGTGCGCCTCCTCCGACTGGCCGAGAGGCTGGACTTCCTGCAGACCTGCGCCCTCCACCGCCACCTGGGGGCGTGTCGCAGGGACCTGCTGCTGCTCTACAGCCACGGCCACAGCAGCCGCAACTGCCGCTTCCCCCTCCAGACGCTCGCCCACCTCCTGGCCTTGGACGCCCCGCACACCGCCACACTGTGCCGGGCCCACGGCGTGGACGTCAACCCAGAGGACTGGGTGGTCTTCTCCAAGGCCACCTTCACAGAGGCCGACCCCTCGAAGCTGCAGTGCGTACACTATCACGATCTGGTGGAGAAGAAGCAGGGAGACCTGTCTGTCGACGGAATCATTCATGGCTGCGCTTGAGGAGCTACAGATGTGGACTGTGTGTTCTTTTGTTATCATGTGTAAATTGTGTACAGATGTACTTGTTATAACCGAGCTCTTAAGTTAATGTGTTAATGATTGTTTTTAGCTGGATGTCTATTGCATTTCCATGATGCTGTTGTGTTACAAACAACCATGCAAGTGTGCCTTTTACCTCATTTTAATGGTCAAACCATTGGGTTAAATTGAACTGTTTGGAAAAATTCAGTTATAGTGAACAATACTTGTGCTACCGGTTCAGTATGGTGCTAATGACTTACGTCATAACTTTCAGGCCTTCAAGAGCCTGACTGTTCAGTCTGTGTCAATGTATCAGTCTTAATGTATGTAATTTTGCCATTTGCCATTTATTATGTATGTATTTTATGGTTTAACTTTCTCTGCCTGTGCAATAAATAAATACAGTCTGTTCTGAAGAATTATTTCTTTCTTTGTTTTATTTATTTGATGGCTTTAAGTGCCAGCTCCATCACACCTCCGTTGTGTGTTTTGTGGCACAGGCTGCCTTCCTCCTGCAGAAGTGAATTTAAACAGTTAATTTGTTTCCGACGTCTCTAGAAAAGAGACAGGATAGAGCTTGTCTTTCTCACTAAATTGCCCCTTGTGAAATGTGTGAGGTGCCTATTCAATTCAATAACTATTTAGAATGACCGCACAGATGTTATTACGTTGTAGGTGCACCAAATGGCCACTTGATGGGGCCAAAGGTTTGTCTTCAGAGCATTCGGACAGAATTCAAACTATAGATTGTGAAAGAGGTCAATTTAGACATTGCATTAGTAGCCTTCTTCTCCGACTCTCATGAACACTTCAGAGTTCAGACATTTCTCATATTTACCCACATTTCAGATTAATTGTATAGGATAAGTTTACTTACTACATGTTTGCGATTGTTTCTGGTTTATTAATAATGTTAATGTAATACGTTTAAATTGACTAATCAGCAGACTGACCTACTGATTTGATACATTGTAATGTTGAGTTAAGGTCTTAACTCGAGTCTATAAAGTAACTTATGACTTATGACAGAAAGTCTCTTAGCAGTAACGTATTGGTACACAGGCCATACACACAGAGAGGAAGGGATGTTTCATTGAACTGTTGGAGTCTGAAGTACACTGCAAAAAGTAAATCTCAGTAAGATTACATATCTTAAATCAAGGCAATATAAGCTTGTTTTCTGTCTGACTGCACCAGTTTTAAGATATTTCTTACTTGTTTTAAGACAATCTTGGCATGTGAAATTTTCCTGTTCTGTTGGCAGATAATTTTGCTTATTCTAAGTAATATTTCCCCTATTTTTAATGCTTTTTCTCTTGTTTTTGAGAGCTGACTTTTTGCAGTGTAGAAGCTGTTCTGACTCGCACCAGGCCATACACCAGAAGGAACAAAAGCTTTGAAACTTCAAAGAGACGAGGGGGGGTATGGCACAGTTGGAGAGAGGGAGAGGCGCAACTAACAGTGTCAACATTATCAAACGATTCTTGAACATCTTTTTCAATCGGTGCGGCAATTTCAGAGGGTGGGCGTAGACTCATAGAGCACTTCTACAGTAATCTGCAATGCTTCTGAAATATGAGAGATCGCAGCTGAGGCGGGTGAAGGGACTGTCTCTGTGCCTTGGGTTCTGAAGGAGGAAAAACTTTGGGGATTTCTCCAAGAGGGGATGATAAGAACTTGATCCTGTGTTTGCCGATGATTCGAGGCGCAAACTTGGCTGCTCACACACCCAGCCAGCCTCGATGGATAGACCGCTGTAGTTAACCGAGAGGGCTGGTAAAAGCTACTGTACTTTTACAACTTTCGGAGAAAGAAAGTTCCTTGTCGGGGAGAACATGTTCTTTTAAAAAGGGAGAGCGAGTTTATAACCCCCCAAAACGACTTGAGGGGGTTATATTGGAAAAATGCTGAGGTCCTGTTTGACAGCGTGGAGTCTCTCGTGGACTTTATTCTGCATCTGCATCCTCAGTAGAAGTTGTGCACAAGAGAGACAGTAAGTTCTAAGTTGGTTGACCTCATTTGTTGCTTTCAACTGTTTGTGTGCATTATACACTATGTTGACATTTCACTGATGTTCAAAGTAAAAAAAACTCACAGTTTCTCCCCCAGTTCAACAGGATCAGAGGCTGATGCATAATTGTGTGCATTTCGTGATCTTAGAATTATAAGGTTCTAGGATCTCCATTTTTGTCAAAATTGAGTTTTGTTTTTTTTACATAATCTGATCCATTAGGTGTTTATTAATGCCTGTGTGGTGTTATTTTTAAAATGTTGACATTTTTGAGTTAGTAATTCATAAAATACAAAGGTTCCATCTCACAGAACATAATGGAATGTAAAAACTTTGACGCTCAATATCTCTGAACTGCCCTAAACGGAGATAGAACCTTATCATTCTAAACTCACGAATTGTGTACATAATGCATTTGTGAATACAGTTCGTGGTTTTGTTCAAAGGTGACTCATATCGCATTGGATTCTGCAGTTGCCTAATGAATGAATGCATGTCTGTTGGAATGATAAACATTGATGAAGGGCTTTTTTCAGTAGCCTGTATAATAATTCATTTTCGATAACCAAAATAACCCTAAACATTTCACTAAACATAATCAATCCTTTTGTATTTATAAATACCAAATGCATATTATATTATATAATGCTATTATATGACTATTATATCATATGTATTTTGGGCGGTTCTGCTTTTGCTCATATAGGGTGTTTTTTTTATATAGCTAATGGACAAACAGAACTAGAGGTGTGAAACAATAGCTTATTAGTACTACTACTAACCATTCACTATAAGTAGATATCACTGAATCAAGACTTTGTATAAAATCACTGATGGCCCATGTGTTACGTCCCATGAATGGACAGCATGCTTAATTCCAGAAACATTCTTACGTCCACCCTTTGGTCCCTGGGTTTGACAATGAACTTCTGAGTTTATTTCACTAATCCCTGTGTATAGAGCACAGAGATTCGCTTGACTTTGGGTCCTTTGATGCCATCGGCCGGGCTGCTGTCAACGGTATGCCAGAGCTTAATCCAGAGCTGTGGAGAATTGTGTTAATTGTGAAGAGTTACAAGCTGTGCTGCCAAGTGTTCCAGAGGGGAGAGCACCATAGAGAATGCTATGGTTACTATTAATACCAGTTTGTTGAACCAAAAGAACATCAGTCCACCTGAAGCAACCGCGAAGACCCAGCTCTGAAGACCCAGCTCTGTAGACCCAGTTCTGTAGTCAGTCGGTCAACAGGCAACGGTCAACTTGTGAAGTTCAAGCATCTGCTGTACCCGATTGTATTTCTTTATTTGTTTGTCAGGATCCTCATTAGCTGCTGCACATGCAGCCACTACACTTCCTGGGGTCCACAAACATACAATACAATACAAATACAATAACAAGATAAGACAATATAACAATCAATTAAATAAATACATTTCCAAAAATAAACAACAACAACATCAGAGTGATATACCTGTATTGTCAAGACACCAAGAAACCACAACAACAACATACTTTTTACACACTATTCATATAATACATAATTCATATGTACACTTCAGTTACATTAGATCGTAAGTAATCAGCATGGTCCCCAGCGCCTGATTCTCCTGAGCTTATCAAAGAGCGGGGCTGAACTTGCTGCAGATCAAACGCTAAGAGTCCCATTTCCTCATATTATCTTGCCATTTCTCTAAGCTTCATTTTCGGAGGGATTTTCTCATGGCTCCCAGCGACTGAAATTGCGTCCAGCTCCCAGACATAATGCTAACCACCTGATCTAACACTCAGACATGCAACTGGGCTGCTGGAGGAAGCATTCTAATTTGGGTGATCTTTGAGCAAAAGTTTCAGGGGGAAAAAGCTGAGCTCCCACTAACAGCAGCTGTAGAAAAACTGTCACCTGGATAAACGTGGATCGTTTGTGGATCAAACTCTGTTTGTTCTCTTCCATTCAAAACTCAAGCTGTGTTTGAAAATGAGTGTTCGTGGAAACAGCAGCGACTCAATTATTATTTTGGAACCTTCAGTGTGCCTCTGCATTTTCAGTGCACTTCTTTTGACGTTTGATCTTTTTGGGGGGGAAATACCAGTGTACTCCCACCCCCACCCCACCCCCAACCAGAGGTAAAAGTTTAATTGGACTTTTCCAGAATGTTTATGTGCATCAGAGGATGACCTTTGCCCCCCTGCGACCTCTTTGACAGCCGTCTTCCCTCGACGATGTCAGAGTGACTGTCTGGAATCTTGGTCGTTATGTTTCAAAAACACTGACTATAAGGTTACATCAGACGGGGGTGCCAGACCACCCAGAGAGAACCCTAGAGCAGTCACCTCATTGGCTGTCAGGTACCGTGTCCCTAGTAACCTTGCAATTAAACCCGATCTTGCTGCACAAATCCATCAGGAATGTGTGCGTTCGTGTGTGTGTGTGTGTGTGTGTCTGTGTGCGTGCTTGTGCGTGCGTGCGTGCGTGCGCGTGCTTGTACGTGCGTGCGTGTGCGTGCATGTGTGTTTGAAGGTATAGAAGTTGGCTCCAGGTAATCAGTATCTGATTGTCTGACAACATCACTCCTATTTACCCTGGCCTCGCTGTCCCCCTCCCCCCCTCTTCTACCCGGACACACAGGGGCTACCTGATCGCCGCTCCCTCGGTGTTCCGTGCCGGCGTGGAGGAGGCCCTGAGTGTGACCATCTTCAATGCCGTGGAGGAGACGCGTGTCCAGGTCCAGCTCTCTGTGAAGGGAGAGACTGTGGCACACAGCCATGGCACTGTGCTAGGTGAGGAGAACACACACTGACATGAACTTGCTCTTATTGTTGTGTAGTGATGCTGTAACTACTCCAGCAACAACATTGTTTTAACTTTGCACTAACACACACACACACACACACACACACACACACACACAAACACACTCTAGTAAAAACATTGTTTTAACTTGCACTAACACACACACACACACACGCACACACACACACACGCACACACACACACACACACACTCATATACACACACACACACACACACACAACCACAAACACATTCTAGTAAAAACATTGTTTAACTTGCACTAACACACACACACACACACACACACACACACACACACACTCATGCACACACACACACTCATGCACACACACTCTCTCTCACACACACACACACACACACACACACACACACACTGACAGAGCAACACACACGCAGCTTGGGGCCGATTGACCCCTGACCTGTAGGATGGAGTGTATACTCCTGACCCCACCGGGCACTACATGGACGCTGCCTTTGATTGGAGGCTTTAAGGGTTAGCCTGGCCTGTCCACCCAGGCCTCTGTGTATACGTCTCTGTGATTTGTTTTGACAGCACTACTAATAGTGGAGACTTGTTGTGGTTCAGAAGATCCTGGCACCGAGACAGACTGCAGCTGTAGCGGCTTCTCAACCAGCGGTGCTCAACCACTCACGTCCCAAAGGGCCGGCTTGTCTTTCTTGATCTTTTAACATTGTTGTTTGACCAGATTTAAAAAAAATAAAATAAGCATGTTGTTGTGTTATCACTAAGCTATCATAACCAGACGTAACTATTGTTGTAACGATACGTTGCTGATGGAAAGGCAAGTATGTGACCAGTATACACGGGCCACGGGCAGCCCTCGCTCTCAACCCCGCTGCTTGAATCACGCGGGTCAATGGTTCCAAGTTGTTCTTATCAAAATGCTTTTGTATGTGAACACTTCGTCGTGTACATTGATTTCATGTCTTTCCTTTCCATTTCAGACAAAGGCACGATCAAATTAAAGGTGAGAGCAATTTCGCGACGTTTCCCTTATTCCATTTCCACCTACCCGTTATTGAGACAGTTATACGCTTTTGTCTTGTGTTTGCCATTTAGCGTTTTTTTACAGTACAAACATGCGTTGAAATGGTTGCGTCTCCAGCTGCACAGTAGTGAGATCCGTGTCGGTTTGTGCGCATTCCTCAGTTGACATGCAAAACAACACCAACGTTATTTGTACGTGAACATCTGTCTTTGCACATTCATTCGGAATAAGGTAACAGCCTCGATATAATACGCAACAGCTGTTGACGTGCATGTATGGTCCGCAGCCCCCAAAGCCTGGAATGGATCAATCCAATATGCAAGAGTTCAGTCCTCCCCTCCCCTACCCCCCCGACCCCCCCCACCCCCCCTCCCTATAACCCCCCACCCCTGTTCTCCTTATGAAATATAGTCTTTTTACGGTTTCCCTGTGTCATACAGTTACAGTGGAGACTGATCTGTGTGGTGTTGTGGTGTTGTGGTGTGGTGACAGGATGTCCTGCAGATCACTGTGACCCTCCTCTCTGTGTTCAGGTGCCCCCGGGGCTGAGAGGCCAGGCTCATCTCAAGGTGTGGGGGAACCGGCACGTCACCGAGGGGGGCTACATTTTCCACAACTACACCACCGTCACGGTGGACAGCAAGGGCACGGCCGTCTTCATCCAGACCGACAAGCCCGTCTACAAACCCAAACACAAAGGTCTCACCTCCTACTATGACCTACCCAGGCCCCCGTAGAGCATAGAACTGTACAGTGCTTTTTTCAACTCCAATCCTCCAGTGCTTCCTCTAGGGTGACACACAACCTGATTCCACCAGTCAAAGCAGGGCTCGCTGCTTAGTGAGACTAGTTACCCAGGTGGGCTGGTTGCTGAGCTGTAGAACGGACATCTGCAACGTTTGTAGGGGGGCCCCCCCGGACCGGAGTTGTAAACCTAGTCTTAGATGTTACACACCATTTGATCTTACTGGTCTTACTTTATACATCCAGGAGAAAAAAGCCAAAAGACATAAAACTGGACTGTGTTTATTACACGCAGTTGGATGAAGTGAAGTAGGTGAGTAATCATTGTCTCTCACTCTCTCTCTCTCTCTCTCTCTGTAGTTTTCATCAACGTGTACTCGGTCACTCCGGACCTGAGGCCAGCCAATGACAAGGTACACCTGATCTGTCTCATCAAAGCCTATGACATCACACCCCCAAGCGTCAGTAATTGAGTTGGATATAATAAAAAAAAGAAAGGAGAACATGAGAGTCAGGTGTATTAGTATGACGGTGGTGAGCCTTGATGCCAAACAGCTGTGCTTCTTTTGATGTGACATAGCTTTGAATTGGTAAGCGGCATCCATTCCACGTTTTTTTTCTTTCTTTCTTTTTTACACGCTTACTTTTCCAACGTCCTCCCTTTGAGGGCGGAATGAAGCCGGGGAAACCTAGCCTAGCTCTGGCCTGAATGCACCCCAACAAAATGTACAGTAACCTATTTACCACAGAGTCATTTCTGCTGGAATGCTAGAAATGGCTCCAAGTATACCGTGCCACTGTGTAGACAGTGTGTTTATTGATGGCCAGAGCTATAAAGGTCTGCTGCTGGCAAAGGGCAGCGCTTGCTTTCACAGACGAGTGATTGTTGAACAGGGGAGGGGGGGGAGAGGGGCTATGGGGAGGGTATTTTCCCATGTGGCTGTGCAGTTTGTTTAATGTGTGCCGTCCTTGAGTTATTTTTTATTTTTAAATTTATTTATTAATGATTATTCTCCCTTCTCCTCTCTTTGCAGATGGAGGCGTACGTTGTGGTGAGTTGAAGGTGGCGGGGGGAGGGGGGAGGGGACCACCCAGGGTGGTAGGGCCCGCGGGACAGTGGGGAGTGTAGTTTCCAACCTCCCCTCCCCCCTCCCTTCTCTCTGAGATGAGATTACAGGGCAGGGACAGCTGAGCTCACCTTGATAACAGGGTGCTCAGCTCAGAGCCTGGCCCTGCAGCGGAGAGGAGCGGACCTGGGCTGCACATGAAAGGAGTCCCGCAGCCGCTCTCTCCCGCTCAGCCCCTCAGCTGCTCCTCTCCTGCTGTTACTGACTCCACAACAGCTCCAAACACTGCCGTCCTCTTGGTCCTGCTCTGTCTGAGGTGGTTTTACAGGGCAAATAGTGCTGCCTGGTTATAGGATTCCTAGGGGAAGCTGTGTCAACGAACTAGGAATTAATATGTAGATGTGTTAGATGTTTATGTAACTTTCTCATCGGAGGCCCGGAGTCTTCAAACAGCCTTTCAGTGGGAGAGTGTGTGTGTGTGTGCGTGTGTGTGTGCGTGTGTGTGTGTGCGCGCATGCTTGTGTACGTACGTGTGTGTGTGTGTGTGTGTGTGTGTGTGTGTGTTTGTATGTGTGTGTATGTGTGTGTGTGTGTGTGTGTGTGCGTGCGTGCGTGTGTTTTGGTGGTCCTGTTGGATTTAGAGGGATTACCCACTGCAGACCAGCCTTCATATTTCCGATGTTTACAACCAGCAAATTCAGGTTTGTTATGAGTTGAACCTGATTTTCTTGACCGATCATACATTGGGTCAAGATCAAGGAGATGCATGAGGTTAAAGTTGAATGAAATCCATAATGTGATATTCCCTAATGTGATATTCCATAATGTGATATTCCAGGATCCAAGAGGGTCTCGGATGGTCCAGTGGAAAGGTCTAAAGCCCCTCTGCTGCGGTAAGTGATGAACGTTCACAACTACTGATGAACGTTCAAAAACCCTCCCCTTCAGTCTAGTCTGGCCAATACCTTTCCCTGCAAACGGCCATGACCCTTCCGTTTTCCCTCAGGGATCGTCAACATGAGCTTCCCTCTCTCGGACCAGCCCGTGTTCGGAGAGTGGTTGATCTTCGTGGAGATGCAGGGCCATACCTACAACAAGTCTTTTGATGTCCAGAAGTATGGTGAGAGAGATTGTTGGGATATGACATTTGATTTGGGGTTTTCCTGTCTCATGAACACTTGTGTATGTTTTTGTAGTCCACTAAATCTAGGACTACAATTCCCTTGATGCCTAGCCACTAGGTGAAGTTTTTGACACAGGTGTTGTGCATTGGCTAAATCAAGTGTTTGAACCCTTTATACCACTGCATTCACTTGTCTGCAGGCTTGCATGCCTGAAGAAGGTCTATGACCAAAAGCTTGCAATAAACAACATATATATATTTCTTTTTAAACAGTGTTTGAGTGTGCGGATGCTGTTATTTTGCCACTCTAGGGATATGAAATATGAAATGGTCCAACAGGATTATACGTTTGATTACCCATTCGTATCTGAGATGTTATTCATAAGAGGAAACGTGCACAGGTCAACCTGATCTTACCTGCTCCTCTACCTGTCTCACACAGTCTTGCCCAGGTTTGAGCTGGTGATCGACCCCCCGCGGTACATACGTGATCTCAACATGTGTGAACAGGCCACGGTCAGGGCCAGGTGAGGCACCAACCAATAGCATTCTGACATACAAACACACACACAAACGTACGTACATACATATATACAAACAAACAAATATGCATACATACATACATACTTACAAACAGGATACTAATCCTCATTGGATAACTCTTGTGTCACTCTGACTTTCCTGTCCATCCTGCATTGATCTTGACGATGATGATTTGAGTTAAACGCACTTATCCCTTGAGTTAGGATTCCATCCGTGATGACTTACTTGATTACGTGATCAGTCCATGTCAATGTGATGCAGCCTAACTGACACCCGAGCTGCCCGTTGATTAGGTATACCTTCGGGAAGCCGGTCTCAGGGAAGCTGACGGTGAACATGACGGTGAACGGCGTGGGCTACTACCGCCACGAGGTGGGGCATCCCGTGGTGAAGACCATGGAGGTGAGAGGACCTACGACCCACGACCGGAGGAGTTCCTAGAGACTTAGTTTGACATGTTCAACGATCACGGCACACTTTATAATAACTGTTCTTAACCGTCCATGTACATATTTCAGCATAAAAAAAAGAGAAAAAAACATTTTCATAAACATTTAAAGTCATTTGTAGGATCGATAACGGCGTGGTTAATGACCGTTTATGGAATATTAAGTGTCAACAAACAATCTGCTTTGTCTCTCTCTCTCTCTCTTCCATTGGGATATCAGATCAAAGGCTCTGCCACCTTCAGCCTGTGTGTCAAAGACATGATGCCCCTGGACGTAGCGGACCACTTCCGGGGCACGGTGAACATGTGGGTGTCGGTGACCAGCGTGGACGGAGGGAGGCAGACCATGTTCGATGACTCCACCCCGGTTCACAAGCAGCTCATCGACATCAAGTACTCAAAGGACACCCGCAAGCAGTTCAAGCCTGGTCTGCCCTATAAGGGAAAGGTGAGAGCAGACCAGTGGGCCTGATACTTGGTTCAGCCACTCTGTTGCTGAAGAAAATTAGTTTCACAAGTCAACCTTGATAAAAAAAATATGTAAATTAGCGTAATCAATGTTCCAGTGTGGCAACGTTCTCATGCGAAGCCTGACTGTATTAGACCTGGCCACTGTATTAGACCTGGCCAGTCACGCCTCCACCTGCCTCTCTTGGTCTCCTCTCTCTGTCTGTTTGTCTCTGGATGACAGTCCCCCCCGTGTCTGTCCCTCTGTCTGTGTGTGTCCAGGTGGAGGTAACTTACCCAGACGGCAGCCCTGCGGACGGCGTGCGCGTGCGCGTGAAGGCGGAGCTCACCCCCAAGGACAACGTGTACACCAGCGAGCTGACCTCCAAGGACGGCCAGGCCACGTTCGAGATCCCCTCCATCCCCACAGCTGCCCAGTACGTCTGGCTGGAGGTCAGTGGGGCTCTGGGGAGGGAGGGAGGGAGGGAGGGGGGGGAGGGGGAGACAGAAAGGGAGTGTGTGAGAGAGAGGGAGAGGAATGGGTGGGCAGAGTTTCATATCAGGGGGATCAGGGGGTGCAAGCAGAGTGGTTCAGAGGCTGTGGATGTGTAGATACTACAGGCCAGGTTAGGCTTCTGATAACGGTAACCTTATAAAGCACAATAAATGACTAAATAACTGTCCCTCCTGAGACATCTACTACCCCCCTGCTTCTCCTGTGTCATAAAAAAATTCAATAATAATAATAACATTTCACTTGAATAGGCTCATTGGAAATACATTTACTGGACAAATTGTTGATGTGCTCAATACTTATTTCCCCCACTGTTTATGGTAAGATTTAGCCTGAAGTGGTGTGTAGTTGATAGTAGAGTGTGTTGGTGTGCTAAAGTGCTGAAGTGGTGTGTAGTTGATAGTAGAGTGTATTTTATTGTGCTAAATCCGGTGGTGTGTGCGTGCGCCCCAGACCAAGGTGACAGCCATGGACGACCGGCCCGCTGGAGACCAGTACCTCCCCAGCTACCTGTCCATCAGCAGCTGGTACTCCCCCAGCAAGTGTCACATCCAGATCCAGAGCCTGGGCGCTCCCCTGAACGTACGTCCACCTCACTGTCATGACCTTTTATATATACAGCACCAGTCAAAAGTTTGGACCCACTTTCCCATTCATGGGGAAGTGTGTCCAAACTTTTGACTGGTACTGTATATATATATATATATATATATATATATATATATACAATCGACCTATTTTGAGTAGTGTGTGAATATGTGTGTTTGTTGTGTGTGTCTGTGTGAATATGTGTGTTTGTTGTGTGTGTCTGTAGATCGGGCAGGAAGCTGAGGTAACTCTGAAGTCCACCTGCCCCTGTAACTTCACCCTGCACTATGAGATCGCCTCCCGAGGCAACATCGTCCAGTCCGGCCAGCAGCTGTCCAACGCCACGGTCCACAGAGGGAAGAGGGCGGCCGTCACCTTCGACAAGAACGTCCACACCACCCTGTTTCCCACGGGCTCCGGTCAGTACCAACCAGTGGTGTAGTCTACGTGATACGCAGGACTACGCCGTATACCCCCTAGGAAAGGCCAAGGATTTTCGTATACCCACTTAAAACTGACTATAGCGTCATATACCATCAACGGGGGGAAATGCGACATAAAATGTCAAAATGCAGCACTATCATGCACAGATCAGCCTTATAACATGTAATGTTAGATAACGTTTAACGTTAGACAGGGAGCGCAGATTTAATTTTATGGCGTTCCAAAATGTTCCTCAAAGAACCCCATCACGTTTAACTTCACACCGTGGTCTATTCAGTTGGTATGATGATGTTGGCACTGTGCAATTCCCTTGACGGTAAGACAGTTGACTTGAAATGAGGAACTGAAAAGAAAAAACGATGCAACGATCTTTTCCATTGTAAAGAAAACGAACCTGGAGTGGGAAACTGTACGTAAAAAAAATTGATCGTATTCAAACACTGTATTCCGGAAGATCTTCGTATTATCATCCCTCTCTCTGTTCCCTCTGGCTCCGCCCTCAGGTCCTGCAGACCCCTCCTCCCAGGGCGAGACGGACAGCTGTGTGTCGGTCCTGCGTTTCCCTGTCACCCACGCCATGGCGCCCCTCAGCCGCCTCCTGGTCTACTACGTCAGAGAGAACGGCGAGGGCGTCACTGATAGCCTCCAGATCCCCGTGCAGCCCAGCTTTGAGAACCAGGTACACAACCCCCCCATCCCCCCGGCCCCCTGTCCTCCTATCTCTCTCACACACAGGTCTTTTTTTACATTACGACATACTGTATGTTGGATGACTGACAGATTTAGGGTCTTAATCATTGCGTAGTGTCAACAGAAAACTTTGATTTATTTATATATCACTGGGCCTTCTTAAGACTCAGACTGGCTGGCTGGTTAAGACTCATATCTATTCTTTAACTAACTTCTTCTTAGTCAAACAGGCAGTACAAACCAGAAACAGGCTGCCAACTAGGTTAGGAACCAGGCTGGGCGATGATAAGGCGTGTGTACAGGTTTTCTAAGTGTGAGAGTCCAAGCTGAGTGATGTCCATCCAGTCCTGGTAGTCCTTGTATACCCATAAAGCCAGCCCAGTCCTTCTCTGTAAACAAACAGCTGTGTCGGGCCCATGAGCTCCCCTACTTCCTGCCTGCATTAGGCAGGGTTAACTCCCTGAAGTATTTACGGCTCCCTGGTATGCCATTAGGGCATTTTGGGGGGGGGGGGGAGGTGTTGTGGCGGGGTTGTGTGGACATGACAAGACAGAGGCAGTGTGTGGAGGACGAGTGGGGTCGTGACAGGGAGGATGACGGGTTACGGGGCTGGTGAAAGGATGGCAGCGGAACAGATTAACAAGGCTAATTTGTGGTTGTGTGTCATTGGGGAAGACCGGTTTCTTGTGTGAACGTTTACGGCTGCCGTTCTCTCTCTCTGTCTCTCTCCTCCCGGGCCTGCGGTCGACTGTTCTCTTGACCGCTGTGACTCCACTCGAGTCCTCGGGTGTTGCCTAGGGCTGCGTTGTTTTTTGTTATAGCCCAGCACTGGCACACCACATGTCACTAGTCAACCAATCATCAAGCTCTTTGGTTACTTGAAGGGCTAGAATGAAAAACGTGTAACCAACGGCGATGACCCTGGGACCGGGGGGGTTAAGAAACACTGTTCTCTCTTGACGACAACTATACTGTACTGAAGCTCTCAAAGGTCATCCAAACTCTACCATGACCTCTATAGGAATGCATCTCAATACATGCATTAATGATGTAATGGAAAAAAAATAATTTTTGATGTTGTTTCTGTAGGTGTCTGTCTCCCTGTCCACCAACGAGTCGATGCCGGGCGACCCCATCAGCCTGCGTGTGCGCGGGGAGAAGGGCTCGTGCGTGTGCGTCGCCACTGTGGACAAAAGCCTCTACCTTCTCAAACCAGACTTCCAGCTTACTCCAGATAAGGTCAGTGTGTCCTCCATGATCGTCATGTCGCTGTGTCTTACCTGGTTCTGCGTCGACTCGATCCGCCCTTTCGGTCAGGACAAGTGACTAGTAACTGTAAGGGATTCGTGGTTCTGTTCTTAGGTGTTCAGGGAGCTGGCTGACTTTGACGTGTCGGACGCTTTCGGAGTTCCCAAAGACGACGGCCACTTCTGGTGGCCGGGGCTGTCGTCGAGGCGGCGGCGGCGCTCCTCGGTGTTCCCCTGGCACTGGGACATCACTAAAGACGCTCGCTTCGCCTTCACGGTGAGACAGACCGCCGATCGACGGGCCAGGATGAGTCGTGTGTGGTTGGGCCTTTTTTTTTCTCTAGCCTTGGACATAACTCTGTGCGTGTGTGTTTGCGTGTGTGCGTGTGTGGTTGTGTGTGTGTATGCGTGTGTGGTTGTGTGTGTGGTTGTGTGTGTGTGTGTATGTGTCTCACAGGAGACAGGGTTGGTGGTGATGACGGACATGGTAAGCCTCAACCACAGGCAGAGTGGAGGCATGTACACAGACGAGGCCGTTCCTGCCTTCCAGCCCCACACATCCACCCTGGTGGCGGCCATGCACTCTCGAACAGCACCCAGGTACTATACTAGACACACACACACACACACACACACACACACACACAGCACCAGGGGGGTGAAGGCTCCAACCTCTGGAGCCACTGTGGCCTCGGCATCTTGAAGCAACGAACTAAGAGCGAGCTGATGGAATGAGACCGTCCATATTTAGCTCTTCATTCCACACATAGCATTTTTCTTTTTTCTCTGGGAAATGGAACATTATACACATGGTGGAACTTAGAAATGTCAGCAAGGATTTAAGAATCATTCATTTTCCAGTTAGGGGTTATTATTGTCTCCAGATCCATAATTGAAAGCCCTTTGTTGTTGATGTCGGGTTGTTTTGCAGAACAGAGAAACGCAGACGAACATATTTCCCGGAGACATGGGTGTGGCGTTGCCTCAATGTCAGGTACTGGAATCCCTTCATCATTCGTGTGTGTGTGTGTGTGTGTGTGTGTGTGTGTGTGTGTGTGTGTGTGTGTGTGTGTGTGCTGTATGAATGTGTGTGCATGTGTGCGTGTGTGTGCATGTGTGTGTGTGTGTGCATGTGTGCATGTGCGTGTGTGTGTGTGTGAGAGAGAAAGAGCGAGAGAGAGTGTGTTTATTTGTGTGTACGAGTGTGTGTGTGTGTGAGTGTGTGTATCTTCTCTCGAGCGAGTGGGTGGAGGTTGTCTCAGCTGCAGCAGATTGTGGGTACTTAAGTGGGATTTGGTCCAGGTCCAGATCTTAAAGCATGGAGGAGAGAGGGTGGGGGTGGGAGGGCTAAGGGAGCACATATTTGAGAAGGGGGGATATTTCACCACTCCAGCAGTGTCCAGCATTTTCTTCCCAGTGGGTGTGAATGTGCCTCATTTAAACAGGGTTGTCTTGGAACGGGCGTCCGATTTCCCAACAGCTCTCCCATTCATTTCCAGCCAATATAAATTAACTAGCCATAGAATTTCCATATGCTCGATTCCTTTGGGCAGGAGTTGCGTTGCGTTCGCCCCTTATTTCCTATTCCGTTCCAACGCTTTGATTTCAACTTATTTGAGTGTATCAAAGTCGTTTTCGGGGCGACTTTTTGATCAAAGGGGAAGGGCGTTTTTTTTCTTCCAATTTCTTTCTCCCAGGATGTTTATGCCCTGTGAAAACTGGCCAACATCAACATCGGCCCGAACAGCCAATAAATGACTTCAGCCCCCGACAGATTTTGTCGGAACACCTGACTTGTTTTCACACCTGTGTGTTGGAGGCTGTTCATGAACACAATATAACACGGGAACAAGTGTTCCCCACATGAGGGAGATTGACGACATCCATTCCGTTTCCGTGACGGCGCTTCTCTGTGTTGTCCATTGTTCTCATCTGTCGTGAGGTCGTTAGCTTCTGTGTCTCAGCTTTTCAACGTCTCACTTTTGTTTTTGGCAGCGATGTTACCGGCGAAGCCGAGCTACGATTGGACGTCCCGGATTCCATCACCACCTGGGTGACAGAAGCGATCGGCTTGTCGGAGGAGAAGGGGCTCGGCCTCGCCAAGAGGGCGGAGCTCCGGACCTTCAAGCCCTTCTTCGTCGACTTCACTCTCCCCTACAGCGTCATCCGCGGGGAGCAGACCAAAGTCCCGCTGACCGTGTACAACTACCTGAGTACCTGCGTAGAGGTGAGGGGGGTGGGGGGGACGACAACTACCTGAGTACCTGCGTAGAGGTGAGGGGGGTAGGGGGTGGGGGGGATGGACAACTACCTGAGTACCTGCGTAGAGGTGAGGTGGGGGGGGGTGGATGGGGTGGTCGGTGGAGGGACTGGCTATTATTATGGGCCCAGTCTAATTCTTAAAAGTCCCAATCACTGTGTAACAACTACTGTACCTGCCTACCCACGCAGAGGGGAGGACGGGATGGTGGAAAGGCCGGACAAGGGGCCTAAGCAAGCCTTATGGGCCAGTCTAATTCCTAAAAAAGTCCCATTCACTGTGTACACTTGCACCTGCGCAGAGGTGAGGATGGTCGGGGGGGGGGGGGCAGGAAGTGTGTGGGGGGGAGGCTAGGGGCACACTAGGGTGTAACGAATGTTGACACCCTAGAAGTATGTTCTGTATGCGTTGCGGTTCTCTCAGGGACCATAAGTGGGTCCATCCCGGGGTTTACAGAGATGACATCATGACGTTCACAGATGAGCCCGTTAAACGGCCGTGTGCGTGCGGCGCTGCCCTTCGGTAAGGTGATAATGCGAGCCAGTGTCAGCCCCCTCTCTTTGATCTCCGCCCACGCGAAAAAAAGAACATGTGATTCCTATATTTCCTGCAGAAAGTTATTTACGACTTGTGGCGTGTGGACGAAGAACAGTTCCAAACGATCCGACTGCATTACCCACCCCGACCAACCAACCCCTTTTTTCTTTTGTGAAATTTTGATTGACTATGAATGGAACTTAATCCCTCGGGGAGCGTTAGAGCCATGAGTCAGTCGTGGAAAATGTAGCAGTGTGATTCAAAAATTCCCCACCATGCTTTAAGAACTCCGAGGAGGTCACGCTACCCGGAGGAGAAGGGCCGGAGAGAAGACGGTGATGCAATCGTGTCCTGTCAAAAGAGATCTGTCTCTGCCGGGTTTCACCAAGGCCTTTCCCCTCATCTCTCTCTCTCTCTCCTTCCCTCTCTCTCTCGTGTGCGTGTGTGTGTGTGTGCGCGTGTGCCTCCCCACCGCAGGTCCACGTCAAAGTCACCGTTCCCAAGGGCATCAAGTTCGTGGGCCATCCCGGGAAACACCACCTGACCAGGAAGAAGTGCGTGGCGGCGGGAGAGGCCACGCCCACGTCCATCGTGCTCTCCTTCACCGAGCTGGGAGCGGCCAACATCACCGGTACGCCCACGCTGTCACTCAGGGTTTTCATTTTCAGGGTTTTTTCTTTTAACCTCTTCTAATAACTTAAGTGTTCACTTAAACTAACTTTACTCAAGGATTCCCATTTTCGAATAGTTAAGTCTTCGATATAGAATTGTAAGATATTATTGTATTTTTAAATCTCATTTAGAAGTAAGGCCTGTAAGCGCTCCTCTGCCTACAGTAGGTAGAATGAGGCCTTGCCGTTAGGCTCCGGATTCAACGTCTCATGCTGCTAAATGACCGGAGATGGTTGTCAGGGGAGGCTGGGGTGACCAGATCACATACGACACCAGGAGAGGGGAGGCTGGGGTGACCAGATCACATACGACACCAGGAGAGGGGAGGCTGGGGTGACCAGATCACATACTACACCAGGAGATGGGGAGGCTGGGGTGACCAGATCACATACGACACCAGGAGAGGGGGAGGCAGGGGTGACCAGATCACATACTACACCAGGAGATGGGGAGGCTGGGGTGACCAGATCACATACTACACCAGGAGAGGGGGAGGCAGGGGTGATCAGATCACATACTACACCAGGAGAGGGGAGGCTGGGGTGACCAGATCACATACTACCCCAGGAGAGAGGGGAGGCTGGGGTGACCAGATCACATACTACACCAGGAGAGAGGGGAGGCTGGGGTGACCAGATCACATACGACACCAGGAGAGAGGGGAGGCTGGGGTGACCAGATCACATACGACACCAGGAGAGAGGGGAGGCTGGGGTGACCAGATCACATACGACACCAGGAGAGAGGGGAGGCTGGGGTGACCAGATCACATACTACCCCAGGAGAGAGGGGAGGCTGGGGTGACCAGATCACATACGACACCAGGAGATGGGGAGGCTGGGGTGACCAGATCACATACTACACCAGGAGAGCGGGAGGCTGGGGTGACCAGATCACATACGACACCAGGAGAGAGGGGAGGCTGGGGTGACCAGATCACATACGACACCAGGAGAGGGGGAGGCTGGTGGAGGTAGACATCGGAGGACGGGGTCTCATTGTAATGCGTGGAATGGAAACGAGGAACGTTCTCAAACACCAACACCGTTCCTCATTCCATTCCACGCATTACAATGAGCCTCCCTGGTTCCTACCTCCACCGGCCTCCCCCTCTCCTGGTGTAGTATGTGATCTGGTCACCCCAGCGATACAAACAGTCCTCCCTCTAGTCCAAGTGGGAACAAAGCAGGCGGCTTGACCACCAGCGGGGGAGCAGGCCGGCCCTGGCAGTGACAACCAGTGGCATGTTGATGAGTTTGCGGGTCACTGGCGGTCAATGGGGCCCCCTGCGGCTCCCTGCCTGTCCCTTGGCTCGGCGTCTTTCCCTCTCACTACACACACACAAAGAGACGCGTTGGCCCGCAGCCACGGTTCCAGTGTGCTCCTACAGCAAGGGAACCGCCTGTCCGGACCCTGGCGTATTAGTGTTGTGCAATTTGGGATGTATGCAGCACTCGAGTTGTAAAAGAAAAATCAGGGGGGGATGGTGGATTTTTATCATATGGGGACAATTTTAGCATCCCCACAGCGTCAGTGACTTCAGTGTCAGTGACTTGGTAAAAATGTCATTGCATGTGTGCGTGCCCCCTCCCTCGCCCACAGTATTTTACTCAATATGCGCAAAACTAAATGAAATAGCATAATACCACGTTCATTGATAAAATGACATGGGATGGAAAGGGGGGATGGCAGTTTTAGAAGGGGGATGATTTTGACTTTTTATTTCACGGGGGATGCCATCCCCCCTCGTCCCCCCTCAACTCGAGTGCTGGATGTATGTATAATAATAATAATAATAATAATAATAATAATAATAATAATAATAGATTTGATTTAAAAGTTCTCAAACTCAAGGACGCTGTACAGAAAAAAAGAAAGAAGAGAAGCAGGACAGTAAACGAGAAGAAGAAACAAAAACAGAATAAAGATAAAATCGTATTAAAAAAGAAACAGAATTTGACGTATGTACTGGACATAGTAGTAGGATGACCATGCATTGGAGGTGGGTGTTTGTAGAACTATACTTTTAACATGCAGGTTTAACTTAAAGCACCTTTAAGTTGAAGTTCTCAAAACTGCCCTTTTGACTGCCCTTTGTACTGTTGATTAGTACAAAAAGAACTGAGGCGAATATTGTATTTCCCCTTTCTTAGCGCGCGCCATTGCCTATAGTGAACCAAGCTGCTGCTCAGATGGACTCCAGTCAACCAAAGCAGGCAAAAACTCAGACGACTTGGAGGACAGAAGGTCCCCCGTTGGTCTGGACTATGTCCGGAGGAGTGTGTTGGTAGAGGTAGGAGAGCAGGAATGCCCTGCACCTTATACATGGTTGCATAGGTAGAGAGTGAGGTTTAACAGGTTTAACATACTGTATCCTCTCTCTCTCTTGCTCTCTCTCTCTTTCTCTCTCTCTCCCCCTCTCTCTCACTCTCTCTCCCTCTCTCTCTCTCTATTTCTCTCTCTCCCCCCCCCTCTCTCTCTCTCTCTCTCTCCCTCTCTCTCCCCCTCTCTCTCTCTCACTCTCTCCCTCTCTCTCTCGCTCGCTCTCTCTCTCTCTCTCTCTCTCTCTCTCTCTCTCTCTCTCTCTCTCTCTCTCTCTCTCTCTCTCTCTCTCTCTCTCTCTCTCTCTCTCTCTCCCCCGCAGCCAGAAGGCCTACCCAGAGAGTACACCTACAGTGTCTTCTTCTGTCCCAACGGTCAGTACAGCTCTGTCTCTCTCCTCTACTGCCTGGTCAGTACAACTCTGTCTCTCTCCTCTACTACCTGGTGCGATCACTAATGGCATCAGGAGATTATTGCAACAAAAAAAGAAAAGACTCCACTTTCATCAATGCTAAGGCTGATATAGGTGATATGGGTTTTGATAGATCCCTCCAACTTTGACTCTGACATTTCCGTCGTCTACTCAGAGCGGATCCACATCTCCACTCCCAACAAGTACGAGTACCAGTACGTGAAGAAGCCGGTCCGGATGACCCACTTCGAGGTGGCGGTGAAGACTCACAACGACGCCCACTTTGCCCTCTCGGCCAGTCCCCACGACAGCGCCGAGATGCTGGAGATCGTCCTGGGGGGCAGACAGAACACCCGCTCCTGGATCTCCCTGGGCAAGATGGGAGAGCCGGTGGTCAGCGCCCCCACTCCCGGCATCCTCTCCTGGGACGAATTCCGCAGTTTCTGGGTCAGCTGGAAGGGCGGCGTGGTGCAGGTGAGAAGACGAGGGTTCAAGGGTTAAAGGGTTCGAGGGTGATGGTTGGAAGGGGGGGGTTCATCTGTGGTTTGGCTTATGTATAGAGCTAAGGGTCGGGGGGTATAGATGGGTTGTGTTTGTAGAGACACTGGGATGATGACACTGGGCAGGTCTGTGTGTGTTAGAGAGGACTGGGATGGAGGTCAGTATACCAGTCGCTGGGTTGTGTAGGGGAGAGGTCAGTGATATGTGGTATATGTAGTACGGTCGTATAGCGGTAGTGGTAGGGTAGTGTAGGGGGTGGTGGGAGGGGGGGAGACTGGGCAGGCTACAGGGCCCTCGTGTGTGAGAGAGGACTGGCGCCACTTTTAATGGCATGCCTGTGAGGTCACGCTTTACTGGCTGATGTCAGCGAGGACACTCGGTGATCCGTGGCGTTTAGCATGGCGCTCTTTGGCACGCGGGCCTGAACCCTGCGTTAGCCTCGCACCGTTCACCAAAGGGGAGCAATTAAAAGGCCGTCTGTAGAACACGGTATGGCCCAATAAGATTCATTTATTTTTCTTAGTGACTTGATTGCATTTCGGTTTGATGAGCCATGTAGTATAGCTCGGGCATGGTCTCTGGTTTAATGTGATTACAAAACTGAGTAGAAAATACCCAAGGGGTAATATCTGTTTCTTTGGAACGACAGACCGGGGCTGTGTGTAGGGGAAACGTTGATGCAGAGGCCTGATGCCAACAACCAGCCCTTGGCAAGGGACTTTTATGTGTGCCCAGTATTTGGAAACCCAAAAGCCACCTAAATTACTTTTTAAGTAGAATCTTATTAGTGTCCAATGTTTTGTTATTAAAGTTAACCTCCGAGTCACAGTGGCTCCGGAGCGTCTCTATAGAATAAGCACAAGCTGTCTGAGCGAGAGGGGCATAATTTAATTCAGTTTTTTTATTTTAGCTCTGTCATAAAGCTAATGGAACATTGCTAATTGGAACGCGGTGTGTTTACGGTCGCCACCCAAACATGTTTTTTACTCCCGACGATGCAGTACAGTCTTTTGAGATCGAAGTTTTTGGTGTTTTTAGCTCTGTCTGGTCCTTAGGGGCCACCGTAGCTGTAGTTCAGTCGAAGCCTCTAATCATTTAGTTAGTTTACAAACATTTTTTTTTTACTTACATAATTAAAAATGGGAATTTCTTTGCCGTTTCCATTGAAGAAGCCGTTTCTGGGTAGAATATTCCTATCATGACGGGTTTTGCCTTTCTAATCGCCATGGTGACAGGTCGGGCATGGCCTGCAGCCGTCCAATGAGTCGGTGATCCTGCAGTGGGCCGGCCCCCTCCCTGGACAGGTGCGTCACATTGGCTTCTCCACGGGCTGGGGCTCGGTGGGGGAGTTTAAGATCTGGCGTAAAGAGGATTCGGACGAGAACCACAACGAGGCCTTCACCCTGGGGGTCCCCCACAACGTGGTGCCTGGCTCTGAGACCGCCACCGCCTCCATGATCGGTGAGGAGCAGCACCGCTCATCTACACACACACACACACACACCCTCCATCTACACACACACACCCTTCATCTACACACACCCTTCATCTACACACACACACACCCTTCATCTACACAACTAGACACAGTGTTCATCTAGACACAGTGCTCATCTCTAGACACAGTGTTCAGTGTGTTTGGTTCTCAAGGTTACACACAAGGGTATGTTCTAGCCCAGCATTGGCACTCCTTATTCAAGTGTTTGTGTGTGTGTGTGTGTGTG
Source organism: Nansenia antarctica (assembly GCF_963989245.1). Taxonomy (NCBI): domain Eukaryota; kingdom Metazoa; phylum Chordata; class Actinopteri; order Argentiniformes; family Microstomatidae; genus Nansenia; species Nansenia antarctica. The sequence goes on along the minus strand of NC_137677.1, from coordinate 8,255,582 downwards.
TGTGTGTGTGTGTGCGTGTGTGTGTGTGTGCGTGTGCGCGTGTGTGTGTGTGCGTGTGTGTGTGTCAGGTGACGTGATGGGCCCTACCCTCAACAACCTGGACAAGCTGCTGCGGTTGCCGTTCGGTTGCGGAGAGCAGAACATGATCCACTTCGCGCCCAACGTCTTCGTGCTCAAGTACCTCCAGAAGACCAGGCAGCTCAGCACCGAGGTGGAGACGGAGGCCACTGACTACCTCCTGCAAGGTAACAGGCCACTGACTACCTCCTGCAAGGTAACAGGCCACTGACTACCTCCTGCAAGGTAACAGGCCACTGACTACCTCCTGCAAGGTAACAGGCCACTGACTACCTCCTGCAAGGTAACAGGGTTAGAGACCACAATCTCAATCAGAACCAGAATTGCTTTTATTACATCCAATGTACAAATACACAAGTAGAATTCTTTGGCCTCGGTTCTTCAACATTGGCACTGCAGCAAGATACAAAATCTGAATAATAGAGTAAAGTAAAATAAGTAAAGTAATAATACAGTAATAATGTGATAAAGTGATGGTAGTCGTGCTACAAAAGAATTGTAGTACGTACGTTGTAGAATTGAGCAAGAACACACACACACACACACACACACACACACACACACAAACACACAGAGAAAGACACACACACACTCACACACACACACACACACACACACACACACACACACACTCACACACATTGTCTGAACCCCTCCTCTGCCCTCTCCCTGCCAGGGTACCAGAGACAGCTGACCTACAAGCGGCAGGACGGCTCCTACAGCGCCTTCGGAGAGAGAGACTCGTCTGGCAGCATGTGGTACGTCAACTATCCACCACCTCACCACCCCACCATGCCCTCCACAACCTTTACCTGCCCTCCTGCATCTCTCAGTGCTTACCAGAGACAGTATATACAGTATATCATATATATGTTACGGTACATATGGGAATACGGTACATGTGGGAAAACTAGGGTTAGAGTTAGGTGCTAGGGTGCTACGGTTATGGTTAGGGGTAGGGGTAGGGTTAGGGTTAGGGTTAGGATTAGGGTTAGGGCTAGACATGCCAGCATGTACCAAGTCGACGTAGCACCCAACCCTAACCCTAGTTTTCCCACATGTACCGTATTCCCACATGTACCGTAACATATATACAGTATATATATTATATTATAGAGTATATACACTGAAGATTCCAGCTGCATACTCCTCCACACACCCTGAAGTAGGTTACTGACAAAGACAGCGGAGTTGTTATCAGTAAGCGTACAGTCTGCGCTGCGGTCTTATCTAATTCATACATTCCTGGTGATCTGTTTAAATCTGTCAGAGCCTCGCTCGCTCGGTGAGTGTTTATTTCTTGTTTACACTCCCCTGAAGGAAGGCAGGCAGCC
>NC_137677.1:8244170-8246670 GCF_963989245.1 Nansenia antarctica | reverse complement strand
TTCATGGGCTTCAGCGATGGCCTCTCTCAGTCAGGTACACACACACACTGATGATGATGATGATGATGATGATGATAATGAAGATGAAGGTGTTTTTATTGGGTTTTTCTAAAAACTCAACACCGTATTCACAATCAATCAACAAACAATCAATCCAACAATCAATCAAACAAACATTTCAAACATTAAACAACAACCAACATTACATTAAACTAACTAAAGTGTTCAGTGTACAGTAGTGTAGTGTGTTGTGTTCAGAGTTCAGTGTCCAGGTTCCAGTGATCGCTTGGTCGGAAGATAACGAAGATGAAGCGGATGATGTTTCTCTCATTCATTCCCTAATGCTAGTTCTCCCTTTGCAAGATGATTTAGGTCAGGTTCCTCAATGTACTTAGATCTTGGGTTAGGGTTAGGGTTAGTGTGTCAGTGTGTTAAAGTATCTCCCCTATCCCCAGTGGTGTCAGCGGAGGTGGAGATGACGGCCTACGGCCTGCTGACCTACACCCTCCTGGGTGACGTGGCCTCCGCCCTGCCAGTCGTCAAGTGGCTGTCCCAGCAGAGGAACGCCCTCGGGGGCTTCTCATCCACCCAGGTACCCCCCCCCCCTCCCCCCCTCGCCCCTGGAGCCCTGGAGCCACACAGGGCTCAACCTAAAGTCCTGTAGCGTTGCTCAGCTCTTACCGCTACCGATTCATTATTGTGTTCTTTTTAAGGACTGAGGGGTAGTGGTGGTCTAGTGGATAGTGAGTTGGACTTGTGATCGGAAGGTTGTGAGTTCAAATCCCGCCTGAAACCACACCACTACTAGTGTGCCCTTGAGTAAGGCACTTAGCCCTCAGTTACTCCAGGGGGAATGTCCCTGTAATTCGTAACTGTAAATCGCTTTGGATTAAAAGCGTCTGCTAAATGGCAAAATTCTAAAAATTATTGAATCAGGTGACCTTTGTACCCGACGAGTCATCTCGTTGTGTCGTCTGTTGAGACTTTCCCCGTAACGAAGGTGTCTGACGTCTCTCCTCTCAGGACACGTGCGTGGCGCTGCAGGCCCTGTCCGAGTACGCCATCTTGTCGTACGTGGGCGGGGTCAACCTCACCATCTCTCTGGCATCCACCAACCTGGACTTCCAGGAGACCTTCGAGCTGCACAGGGACAACCAGAAGATCCTGCAGAGCGCCTCGGTAAGGAGTGTAGTCCAGGGACGGAGGAACCGATCTGGGGTCAGTTTTGGTGTTTGTTTTTTCAGCGTGTGCGGTGTGGTCAGGATTCGGGGAAGGAAAGGCTGGTCCTAGACCTGTGGTGAAGAACGACAGCTATATGCAGGCGAACTCTCTCTCTCTCTCTCTCCCTCTCTCCCTCTCTCCCTCTCTCTCTCTCTCTCTCTCTCTCTCTCTCTCTCCTCTCTCTCTCTCTCCCTCTCCCTCTCCCTCTCCCTCTCCCTCTCCCTCTCCCTCTCTCTCTCTCTCTCTCTCTCCCTCTCTCTCCCTCTCTCTCCCTCTCTCTCCTCTCTCTCTCTCTCTCTCTCTCTCTCTCTCCCTCCCTCTCTCTCTCCCTCTCTCTCTCGTGTAGTGAAGGGCACCCCTACTGGAGCAATGTACAAATTGCAACCACAACAAGTCGTAAATCTGCCTTGTGTAACCACTTTGGGTAATACATTCCATTAAGTTGATTTATACCTGTGTGTACAGTAGTATGCTGAAATGACGCCAAAAAGTTAGTCACTTCTTTGTAACTACCCAGTCTTGAAGCTGACAGATGTTGTTGTTACTCCAGAGGAATAAGGAATACGTGGAGGAATTAGGGGTTATACAGCACTCGTACACAGGTAGAACAGCAACTTAACGGCACGTATTACACTATGTATTTTTGTTTTGGTTGACCGAATCAGTGAGTGTGTACGTGCCGTGCCTGTATAATTGTTTAATGTTCCCCTCTCTCTCTTGCTGAGCTCTACCGTATCAGTCACTCTGTGAGAGTGAGAGAGAGCTCAGGTGAGAGCCTGAAGTGTTGTTCCCTCTGCCGGGCATGTAACTCCCTCCTGTAATTAGCTGTGTCAGTTTAATTGGGGGTAATTTAGCTGGGCTGGTTAGTGGCCAGGGTATGGCTGCATTAATTCACTTGATAAGTGACTCTCTCTCTCACCTCCCTCCCCCACCCCTCTCTCTTTCTCTCCCCCTCTCTCTCTCTCACTTTCTCTCTCTCTCTTTCTCTCTGCGTCTCTCTCTACAGATCCCCAGCATCCCTACAGGCCTGTTTGTCAGTGCTAAAGGAGAAGGCTGCTGTCTAATGCAGGTATAGAAGACAGTAACTCTACTCCTCTCTCTCCTCTCCTCCTCTCTCTCCTCTCCTCTCCCGCACAGTCTTGTATCACTCTCTCCCAGCGAGAATGTGCCGCTGGGGGTAGAAAGCAGGGCTGTTCCCTTGTGTCTCATGGCATGTATTAATGCCCAAATTCCTGCGCTTGTAAATTGGAATGATCTGGTAAAACTTAAGCCAATTGTT
>NC_137677.1:8236670-8239170 GCF_963989245.1 Nansenia antarctica | reverse complement strand
CCCTCCTCACAACTCATCTTGATTTACGGACAGGAGGAAATTTGAATTCTCCAGTGTGGGAGTGTGTGTGGCCTAGACACACTGACTGACATATGGTGTGTGTGTGTGTGTGTGTGTGTGTGTGTGTGTGTGTGTGTGTGTGTCTGCGTGTGTGTGTGTGTGTGTGTGCCCACAGCGTTCGAGGCCACCCGCTTCTACAACGTGAGTGAGAGCAGTCCCCTGGCCCGTGAGCTGTGTGACGGCACCACATGTAACGAGGTGGAGAGTTCAACCAACCAGTGGATAGGTAAGACTGACACACACACACACACACACACACACACATACATACACACACACATACAGACACACACACACGCCCTCTACAGAGCAGTGTGTTTCATTCAGGACTTGGCTGATGGTATCAAAGGAACAAGGGCTGTTAATGGAACTAATGCTAATGGAGCAACGGTGTGACTGGTGTGTCTGAACTGCTCTTTGGGAGTGTGTCTCTGTGTGTGTGTGTGTGTGCGTGTGTGTGTGTGTGTGTGTGTGTACATGTGCTCGTGTGTGTGTGTGCTTGCACGTGTGCGTGCGTGCCTGCATGAGTGTGTGCATGCGTGTGTGTGTGTATGTGTGCGTGTGTGTCTGTGTGCGTGCCTGCGTGCGTGTGTGTGTGTGTGCACGCGTGTGTATGTGTGTGTGCCGTGTGTGCCGTGTGCCTAAACCATTATTGGCAGACTGTACATTGGGAGGAGAAGAAACAGAAAAGCAGGCCCACACAGGAATGCCCACTGGCCCCGGTTGTCATCGGGCCGAGGCTGGGTGTTTTTCTTTCAGCGGGACACACACACACACACTCATTAGCAGGGACCCATGTTGCTACAACAAATGACTCCGTTTGGCCCTGTCACCGTGGTGACGGGCGGCTGACCCGGCCTGTGTTGACGCAGTGTTGTTGGCGGGCCCTGGCTGAGAGGCTGAGACCCCCGTGCAGCTGCTCGCCATGCCCAGGCCCCAGGGAGACTCTGGAGGATAACTCATAAAACACACACACACACACACAAGCCACCCCCGCTTTAATCAAACCACATCACATCCGCACACTAACAGACTGACACACTCCTTCCTTTCTTCTCTCTCTCTCTCTCGCTCTCTCTCTCGCCACATGCCGTCATACAAGAGATGTATTTCCTTTTTTCCCTCTCTTTTCCCTTCTCTCTCTTCCCTCTCTCTTCTCCCCCCCCAACAAAAAAACAAACAAAGTTCCTCTTGCCACCCATGATTGGAATTTTGTTTTGGGTCAGGTTATTGGCCTTGGTTACTAACAGTACCGCCCGGCGATTGAACTCCACACAGCTGAAAAATCTCCAAATGAAAAACAGGAGGCGAGCAGTCTGAACGCTCCTCATTTCCCCCCTCTCTCTGTTTTTTCTCTCTGTTTCCATTGGCTCAAAAGGCTTCGCGCAGGGGAACCAATGCAACAACGTGTTCGGCTGCCTGGAGGAGGAGCAGTTCGACCGCTGCACCTGCTACCGGGACTGCGGCTACGACGGGGAGCTGGTGTGCGGCTCGGACGGGCAGCTGTACCAGAACCTGTGTCAGATGGAGGTGTTCGCCTGCCGCAACGGGACGCGCATCGAGCAGGTGCCCCTGTCGCAGTGTCCTCAGAGTAAGACCCTTCATACAGCTAGCTGCCCCTGTCTCCTCAGAGTAAGGCCCTTCATACAGCTAGTTGCCCCTGTCTTCTCAGAGTAAGGCCCTTCATACAGCTAGCTGCCCCTGTCAGTGTCCTCAGAGTAAGGCCCTTCATACAGCTAGTTGCCCCTGTCTTCTCAGAGTAAGGCCCTTCATACAGCTAGTTGCCCCTGTCAGTGTGTCAGAGTAAGGTCCTTCATACGGCTGTAGGAGCTACACGTCCTCACCCACCCCCTCCCTCTCCCCTCCTCAGCCACACCCTTCTCATCTACACCCTCCCCTCTTCGCCTACACCCTCACCCTCCCTCCTCCCCTCCTCCCCTACACCCTCCCCAACCTCAACCTCACCCACACCCTCTCCAGCCTCCCTCTCCTCAACCTCCCCCTCTCCTCCTCACCCACACCCTCCCCAACCTCACCCACACCCTCCCCTTTATTTATGTTTTCGACATCCTTTATTTCACCAGTGAACCCGTCACATTGAGATTGACATTCCTTTGTCAAGGAGGCGGCATACTGCGCATAGTTAGACACGCACAAAGGACACCTGGATCATAATCATATTTCTTTTCTTTTCTCTTAAGTTGCACTTGAACTAGCATGCCTGTCGTGTTTGGGTTGGACCGTTCAATTGGTCCCATTATGCGAGGCATTAGGCAAGTCAAATCAGGCGCAGCTAAAGTCATTGAAAGAGAAAACACATATCTTGACTCCAGGCCCAGCTTCACCACATCAACCCATGTGGCCCGCGCTCGACCTCGCTGTGGGCCAGGGGCTCGTGTCGGGATAGAAGCTAAGAATATTCTATTCTAGAACTGTGTCG
>NC_137677.1:8226670-8231670 GCF_963989245.1 Nansenia antarctica | reverse complement strand
TCGTCCACAGAAACGGCCCCCCTGACTGCAGTTCCAGCCACAGCTCCAAATTGTACATTGTTTGTGAATACGTATGTTAGAGTGAGTGGAGAGAGAGGATAGAGCGGGGACTGGCCAGCCCGAACGGAAGAGATGGTGGGGTCTGGAGTGTGTGTGTCTGTGTGTGTGTGTGTGTGTGTGTGTCTGTGTCTGTGTGTGTGTGTGTGTGTGACTGCTTGTATGTGTGTGTGTGTGTGTGTGTGTGTGTGTGTGTGTGTGTGTGTGTGTGTGTGTGATTGCGTGCGTGCGTGCGTGCGTGACTCTGTTACTAAGCTAGTCACCTCCAGCCCTCTGTTTTTCTCTCTCTTTTCTATCTCCAGTCTCCTATTCACCAGTAGATACCATAGGCCCTTTGTTATTCACTGTAGTGCCTTTAAGTTGTTTTTTCCTGTATTCTATAGATTTGAATAATCAAGTATTTATGTTTGTAATTACACCTGAGTTAAAAACAAATGTTTTTGTTGTTTTTTTTTCTATCTGTGGTATTTATTTGTAGCTAGTGCTTTTGTTTTTTTTATTTGTTCCCTCTATTGCCTTCCTGCCCTGTCACCGACACCGATGTCTTAATTTAATCACAAATATGGCCAGATGTGAAGCACATTGTTCTATTCCGAGGAAGCCTTAAAAACTGAGGTGATATCTAAGTGTACTTATTCTGTGTTCAACTGCTCGAGAGAGAGAGAGAGAGAGAGAGAGAGAGAGAGAGAGAGAGAGAGAGAGAGAGAGAGAGAGAGAGAGAGAGAGAGAGAGAGAGAGAGAGAGAGAGAGAGAGAGAGACTGCCACCCCATTCAGTCCTGCATAAAGATAAGCTCAATTATTATTTTCAACAAGCTACCAATATCTACACAAGATAAGTTAGCTTTGGGTATAGCTGTCACCTAACTGTTGAACAGACAGGGATTTGATTGTACAGTACATAAGCTATTTTGTTTGTGTTACATTTCGACTCTTGAAGCAATAGCCTAAAACAAGAATGAAGAAGTTTGGAATTACTGTAAATGTACCAAATTTGTAACCCCCCCCCCGACCATTTCAAATACAGTGCTTTTGAAAAATACAAGAATAAACTTTGTATACAATCAATGTCTTTGTTTTCCACTATCCTTATGCCGAATACAGTATCAATTACATGCTGTCTTCTCCAATAACTGTGTGTGTTAGTGTGTGTGTGTGTGTGTGTGTGTGTGTGTGTTTCGTAGGACGCGAGGAGCAGATATGCGAGTTAAGATGCTGTGCTGTTCTGTTTTCTTTGAAACGGTAGTTTAGCCTGGAGATGGTTTCCTGTCAGCAATGAGCTGTGTTATAGCTGTCCTTCTGAACGTCCATAGCTTTGATGACTGTGACTCTCTGACCCCTAGTGTGTGTGTGTGTGTGTGTGTGTGTGTGTGTGTGTGTGTGTGTGTGTGTGTGTGTGTGTGTGTGTGTGTGTGTGTGCGCGTGTGCGTGCGTGTGTGCACGTATGTGGGTATGTGTGCATTTGCCCTTGTTAACAACAGACTCGGGTTACCTAAGCAGCAGCCAGGAGAGAGTTAGAGCCTGTTAATGTTTAATGTTTGTTTTCTGGTCAGGTCACTTGTCAACGTTCTCAGTTACCATAGCCTCTGGCTTGTAGGCTCCAGTTGAGCAGCTTTTTAAAAAAGACTCCCTGTTCCAAACTGCATATGAAAGTGCCCTTTAGATAAGGAGATAGTAGAGAGAGAGAGCAAGGGGCCTACTATGTTGACGCTACTGTATGGCGATGGAAATCTCGCCAATAATACTACCGGTACATAACTGTATGTCTGAAAACAGTATCCCTAACAGAATGCCCTAAATCAGTGTACAATGATCACATGTATGAAGATATTGCTTTAACTGTTCAAATGCATGGTCTTTGATCAGTTAAATCAATATCTTCATACATGTGATCATCGTAAACTGATTTAGGTCTTTTTGTGTATCGTCCAGGTAGGGATACTGTAATGAGACATCCAGGACAACATGGAGACAGAGGTAGGATGGGGGGATATACAGTAGGTCCTATAGGGACACTGGCTAGGCCTGGTCACCTGACGCAGGAGAGAGACCTGGTTACTGGGACAGAACCATCCAGACCAGGATAGTCACCCTGGTAACGGCATGCTTGGTTGAAGAGTGATATTGTGTCTCCACGCTGCCATGAACGGAGAGAGTGAAAAAAGAAAGGAGGCAGAGGGGTATTTTGGTTTCATGGATTGCTTGTGTGAGGAGATAGCGTTACATGAGAGTGAATCGGGAGTGATGACATTGTTTTTTTTCTAAGCACCACACAGGAGTGAAGCGTTCTGGTAGAGTGGCCTGTCTCCTCTCTTCTGATGGAGTAGATGGAGCAAGCTGGACGTTGCCGTTCTCAAAGGCCCTCCACAACAACATCCTCCCTTATGAACGTAAAGGTCTTTCTTTTGGAGTGAAATAACAGTATTCTTTTCTGACCTGTTACACAGAGAAGAGGGGAGGTTGTTTTGCATCACTGCAAACAACAAGGAGATGTTTCAGGACTTTGAGTGATTAAAGAGGAGGGAGACCTGTGATGTTGTTGCTGATTGACGAGCTCCTACCCCTTCCGTAACAGAGACCTGTTGTGCGTCTACCACCTTGACAAGGAGAGAGGATGACCTGCCTCCTGTGATGCGTCTTTAGACCCTGGCTGTTTGCTGTCACGGTATGTAACGTCCTCTAGCAGTATGCTGCTGCCAGCCTGTTTCTTCATATTATTATGTTATTGCAATATTATTATATTCTAGTTTACAGCTTGTGAATTGCAAGCAAATCAAATTGTATATAGATGTGTTGTTGTGTTAGCTAATGTAAATAAGGCATTTCTGTGTAGGGATTTGCAGTATGTTTAAAAGTAGATTGTTTTCATTTTGTATGTGACCAGAATTTCTTACATCTTCAGGATATTAGTATTTATTTGATTCCTTGTCATGCTTTGAAAAAGTGCCACATCTCTGAACATGACGGTATGGCTGTTATGTCATAGTTTTAAGGGATTGTTGTAGGACCATAAACGTCACTGTAACCATGGGTGAAGTGGAGAAAAAACGTCCTATTATCGCTGGCAGAGAGAAAGGTGAGTTTAATCCTTAATACACTAGACTTATACAACTGATCACTTAAATTGATTGATTCTGAGGAAAACTGGGTTATGTCCTCTAGTTAGTTATTTTACTGCATTTCATCATTTCAGGAGGGAACATCGACTGGAGGAGTAGATCATTTGTGTAGACTTGCCAGGACTCGCTTTATTCAGTGTTAAAGAATGTTCCCAGCTCCCAGTAGCTTTGCTTGTGCACGGCCGTCTGAACATTTGTATGCTGATGTCATGCTGTTCCCTAGGTTGTATCTTAATGTACTCCCTGAAGCACTATCTTTCCTCCGCTGCAGAGTCAGCTGGCTGATCTTGCACGCCTGATCTGCACCAGCCAGATGCAAATATACTATATCTCCAGGCACACTGCCTTTTTCACCCTCTCTGCTTCTTCCTCACCTCGTTGAGTTCTCAGCCTACGTATACAGTATGTGTATGAAGTTCACTAAATCCTTTGTGCATTTGCATCAGAGGGATTGGGTGTGTACATGTGTGTGTGTGTGTGTGTTAGGTCTTCAACTATTGCAAAATCTGAAGAAAAAAAACTCATCTAATCTCCCCCCTAGGGCCAGGACCTGGGCGCTACGCACTGCCACCGACCATTGGTTTCATCGGTCATGACTTCACCAAGCCGACAAGCCCTGCTTACTCCTTCCACGGCAGGATGAGCAACAACTGTGAGTGCCTCAGAGCTGCCCCGGGCTTCAGTCTCCTCAGATGAATGGACTGACTCCAAAGCTAATCAGCTAAATAATTAACCCACACCAGTTGGCCATAGGCCATAGAACATTGATAAGCATTGGGTTATGTAAAACCAATCAATGATGAGCTCTCAAGCTTTAGATATCACACACCACTGTCCTCAGTCCTAACGGTCAATGTAACACAACCACAACTAGTGTGGTTGGCCTGACAGTCAAAATAAAGGTCATGTCAAATCTTGGCCACTGGAGGGAGACAACACCACAATGTCTGTAATTATGCTACCAATAGCACTCTTCAGGCAACTATCTAATATCGACCTGTCCTATACTACTACTATACCCTGTATATTTGTGGAAATGCTAAATGTGTTGTGTCTGTGTATTGCATACTTCTAAATATGAATATGAATATTTCCCTTGTTGCGTGGTTCATTATGCAGTGTATAGTGTTGACTCCAGTCCCGGACCTCGGTATTACATCGATGCAAAAATCACTCGCTTCGGTAGGGATGGCAACCCTGCATACTCCATGCTGGGCAGAGTGAGAGGATCAAGTAAGTTTACACCCGCAGCAGGTAAATACATTTGAAATACTTTTAATTCACACATTTTTACTTCTGAAAATGGACAAACATAGTGCATTCAAACAATCAGGGACAACATTTCTTCATGTATGAAGTGATTTTATTTTATGTATTGGCACACAGAACAACAAAGTACAACATAAGATATAGTACAATATGTGCCTGTAAGGCTGACATAAGAAAAATGTAAATGTTGAAATACAGACACTGTATTTATTCATATGCTTCATTGAGCTGGTTAACCACAATGTAATAGGTCTATCTCCAATTCCATCAATAAGCAAACATATAAATGATCATATAATATCAACCAATTAATCTTAACATAAACAATTAAACTGTTTCCACCCACCAGCGGGCATTTTCCAGACCCCTGGACCAGGTGCATACAGCCCTGAGAATGCTCCCCAAGGTAACCAAGGCAACACCCAGCGCAGGCCTCCATCCTACACCATGGGCTCCCGCACACGCTACCGCACTGTGGACTCAGTGCCTGCCCCCAACAAGTACTCTCTCCCTGCCCTCATGGGTGCCCAAGTACCCACCAAACCAGCCAGTGCAAG
>NC_137677.1:8211670-8221670 GCF_963989245.1 Nansenia antarctica | reverse complement strand
AACATTTCTGAGATATTTAATTTTGGGTTTTCACAAGCTGTAAGCCATAATCATCAAATTTATAACAAATAAAGGCTTTAAATATCTCGCTTTGCATGTAATGAGTCTATATAATATCTACGTTTAACCCTTTAAGTTGAATTACTGAAATAAATGAACTTTTGCACGATATTATTTTTTTTTGGAGTTGCACCTGTATTTAGTACTATCTGTCATACTGTGGTTCAGGTGTTGGGGACATCAATCAATTTGCCCCGAAACCCGTAAACATGATAGCAGCTATATTTGTGGTGCAGTGCTTGATCCCATGCTCATAGAGCATTAATATTAATCCTGATTAATCTGTAGTGACTCCAGTAGAGTAGGCCTACTGTCCAATCCATAATTGAAAAAAATAGAGATTAAGTATCAACTATCTCACCCATAAAGATGTTGCACTAATTATTTAATAAAGGAGCATTTCTCACAACTCACTGTCCTGTGTTAGGTTCAATAAATGACTAGCCTATGTTGTAGGCTACTTTATAAGAAGCAGTAACATTAAATAGGCCTACACCTATAATCTCGTAAAGCTAGAAACAGTAAGAGTTGTTTAAACCCTAAACGGTTGGTGAAGATGTTGGGGACACCAATCAATTTGCTCAGTTTGCCCCCAAAACCCATCCACATGATAGCAGCTGTCCTCATGGTGCAGTGTGTCATCCTGTGCTCGCAGAGCATGTGGATTAATCCTGATATCCGGTCTTGAAATCAGGGTTTGGCCTGACTGGAGATGAAAGGGTTTGTTTGTGACATGATACAAGTGAGTATACTGTATAGAAGTGAGTATACTGTATTGAACATTCTATTGCCACCAACCTTTCCAAAAGTCTGACATTTGTAAACCCTGCATGGGATAGTAATATAATGGATTTTTCTATTGCAATGGGGCAGTACAAAAAAACTTCATGAATAATAATGCATGAACAATGAGCTAGCTATGTTTATATTACATTTTGGCATTTAGCAGACACCTTTATCCTAAGCGACTTACAACAAATACATTTGTCTAAGTAAACTAATCATCTATCCATCAGTCATCGCAAACAAAAAGTCATCTACTGAAACAATAACAATCCTCATAGATAGGTGAAAAGACAGCTGTATCCAATTATGTGTCAACATTGACCAATTTGTTTGTCACCTATATTGCCCAATGACTGTAGATGGAATGGACACATTGTAGTCTGACGTCGCCTGATTAATTTCAATGGTAGTAGCTTGTATTGCCAATCACCAATGCTTCTATCCGTACACAGAACGTGCTCAGTATTCACTCTTGTCTAGAACAACACGAGATGAGCGAAGGAGTAAACAACTGGGTCCTGGTATCCTGTTGCCTGCCAGAATTGGGAGAATAAATCCCACTATATCTCTGAAGAGGGACATACTGGACACTTCAATACAGCCGTCAATGACGCAGCTTTTGTAAATACTGTCTCTACTTTCCTCAGTGTAGAAAGGATGGAGGATGTTGGTGGAAAAGACCCACGTCTAGTCTCTTCTCATTTATGGGGTTTAATAACCCTTGTCTTGCATAAACACTGTTGAGTACAGACTAGCTCCAGTGTTGCATCACAACAGGAGTTCCATGCTGGGACCATAGCTACGTACAGTAAAGTAATCTTGATCAATCTATCTTGTTTTCTGATTTGATCAACTTTAGTTCTATGATGTATAAAACTCAAGTTGATCAAATTGGAACTAAAACGCATAAACCCGATAGGCAAGATTACAGTAAATCCATTTGTTTTGCTATTTTTGTCCTCAGTACTCACACTGTACTCTGTATGTAGTCACACATATCTCTTCATTTCTACATTTCCTGCAATTCTGTTCGTAATGTACCCAGCAGATGTGATTGCTTTGTGATGTTGCTAAACAGTCTTAAATGTCAAAGGTTTTGGGGTCGACCACATTTGTTCCTGTGACATTTTAGAGGGAGTGATAAACAAATAATCGTTGGCCTATCAGTTCAGAGTGCAACATATTTGTATTTCATCTTAGTATTTGGGGTATACAGTTATTAACCCCATGCAGAATTGTCATGATTTCTTCAGACACTCATCAGTGATACCTAGATTCTATTGAATAAACAAGGTCTACTCCACTCCACGTGTTACAGCAAGTTCTACTATTATCATAACTGTTTTTTTTAAATGTTTGTTAACCTTTTACATTCTAAGTGGATGATTCAGGAGACACCACTTCAAATATAAACGATTTAATCATTTCAATAGGCCTAGTGTGTGAAGGTTTTCTCGTAAATTAGTAACAGACAGAGCTCGAGTTCCCTGAGAGAGTTTAGTTTTGTACATTGTAATCACATCTGTTGGCTCTGTAATGGATCTTAATGAGTGCAGGTGCATTCACAGCTTGACTTATTCCACTGGTGACTGCCCTTGCCCCTGGCACATCTTAGTGAAAACCAATTGAACACAGTAGCTCCTCATTGTTCAATGTACACTGAATCAGTCGACTTACTTTAAATAGGTTTCTACAGAAGTATTCAATTTGATCACCAACATGATTTCCTTTGTTTGTTTGTGTGTACGCCGGTATTAGATAGTTGTTCACTCTTTTCAAATATTCTTTCTGACAGTTGGTTTCAGACAAAGCTAAACTATAATGCTATGCTCTGATAAGGAGTCAGGCCCTCTGGTCTGAAATGTTTGAAAAGATTGACCACCCCTTAGATTGAGGAGCTGTGTTGCTTTTACTACCCCCCACACTATCCACTATACTATACAAATAAAACACTGTGCTTACTCTATGCTATGCTATACCTATCCTAATATTTCCTATCTCTGAACCTTATGTACCCGAGGGTTGTCATATTGCACATAGTGTTATTGCACATTCATTTAAAGTGTCGCAGTTTGCAGGTTTGAAATGTTCACAGTTGTGTTTCAGTATTGCACTTGATTTCAATCTAGTAGCTGCCATCAAATTGTCTAGAAGATTGTCCAGGGCCTAGAACCTAGGTCTTTGCTGTGTTCAGGGCCTGAGTAGTAGTAGTAGTATGGCCTGTAATAACCTTACATTGTATGGCATGACCAGAGGCTACTCCCCTTATTAGTCATCGGTCACATCCTACATATTGATGACATCTGGTTTATCAGTAACTTTCGAATCCCTCTCTACCACAAACAAGCAAGTGAGATGTGATTGGTTGCTTGGAGGAGGTGGTGTGTGTGTGTTTGTGTGTGTGTGTGTGTGTGTGGGTGGGGGGGTGTTACTTGTGGTAAGTGTGGCTTGATCTAGCGAGTTTGCACATTTTAGTCCAAACTGAGGTATAAATATCCTCTATTCTTTTCATTTGGAGGCGGTGTCTGGTCTCGAGATCTCCTTCTCTCTGCTCTTCTGACATCTCTGATATAGGTGAGTTCTTTGTTCATGTCCAGCATGTGATTGTTATACATTATTTTGTCGAAACAATACATATATTTATAATATATCATTTATATCATTTTTTGGAAGCATTTTAAGATGATCTGCATTTTGTACAACTCCCGTTTTTTGCAAATGTTGACCTACTTCTGCTAGCAAGCAAGCAACTTCTTGACATTTGTATCTGTCCTCTTTAGTACGTTTTTATGTTACCAGAGTTATTGGTTACTGGTGAATTGGTCCATCTCTTTAACAGTAACAAAAGTACCTATACATAGGTACACACACATACACATACACCCATATACATACACTGAGGACCGAATTGTAGAGAATGCTTTTATCCTCCACTCTGAGTCTGAGCAGTTTGAGGACATCACCGGATCATTTTATGGCTTCATTCAATTTGAACTAACTAAGTGACCTTGGTGACCTCACTAGCATGAGTGGGTGCCCCCCCCCCCCCCCCTATAACAAGATGATTCAGTTAGATATTTCATCATCCATGCAAACATGTTTTTCTACCACAAGTTTGAATACCAGAGGTTGACCTTATAAAGCTTTGGCTCTCGATATGTTGATCCCTAAACTGAGTAACAAGCCTCCTTCAATACATTAGGTCCACATAATGGATTACTGTTAGAGGGCCTACTATTTCTATTAGTTACACAAGATGTCCCTACTGTACAGTATAGTATGTTTTATGGCCACTGTTCAGGCTTCTGTCTGGGTAGGCTGGTGGAGGGAGAAATCGGGGGACGGGCTCATTGTAATGCATGGAACGCAATGAGGAATGGCATCAAACACGCGTGTGGCTGGACATGACCTTGTGGTTTGATGGTCTGATCTGCTGTGATGAAAGATGTCACTATAGGTTTGCCCTGGATTTTTCCAAGAAAGGTGTGCAGTCCAAATCCCAGCTTAACCCACTTTGTGGTTCCTCTCTGTGAGTGTCTGCCTGCCTGCTGACCAGCCTCCCCTGCTGCTGACGTCCCCCCTCTGAGAATAGCCTGCTGTGAGAGAGGGGTGACAGCAGCTGGTGAAAGGGGGAAAGTGAAAGCTGGTGAAAATCAGCAACCGACCAAATGTTCAGACTTTTATTCGGAAAAATATACAGTACCTACCAGTCAAAAGCTTGGACACACGTCCCCGATAAGTGTGTCCAAACCTTTGACTGGTACTGTAAACTGTCTGAATCCATTGCATTATTACAATATTTTGGCTCGACTAGCGAGTCTGTCATTGATTTTCAACAACAGCCTCAGTAAAACAATGTGTTTTGAATCAATGCTCTTTTAAAGATGATTTGAAATAAATTAAGTCACCACCCACAAAAGAGCTACAATTTTCCGTTCCAAATTTATTTACATTTTTCAGAATAAAAGTCTGAACGTTTGGTCGGTTGCCGACTTGTTCCCCCTTTCACCAGCTGCTGTAACAGAAAGTGAGAGAGTAAGAGAGAGGGAGTGAGAGAATGAGTGAAGGCGAGAGTGGGGAGCTTAAATGTCCAGGCCTCTCTAGAAGATGCCGGACGGCTCTCCTGGGATTGGGTGGGGGGGGGGGGGGGGAGACAGAGGGTGGGGGGGGACAGGGGGTGGGGTGGGAGGAGACGGGGGACAGAGGTCAGGCAGATGGGACGGCTTTGGATCTTTCTTGAGTTAATGTAGTGCTGCATTGTTAGCTTGGTTAGTTCGCTTTTTTGTCTATTTTTAGGCTTAATGTAATCACTTTGTACACACACTCATGCACGCTCGTGCACACCCACCCAAATACACACATACACTTTACCTGATTGGACAAGGCTGCAGTGGTCACATTTGTGTTACGTTCTAATCCTTTGGTCGGCATATAATGATCAGACTTTTCTTTCTTAAATCAATTACACATCTAATACAGCTTGTTTTGTGAGCCTGCTAACAATGTAAAGTAGTGTTATAGTTAACTAGGTAGCAGTGGGGATTACTCACTGAATCCATTGGGTTGCAGGAGTTTTTGGCTTGACTAGCGACTTTGTGTCGTGATTCTCAACAACATTGAAACGTAGTTCTGTGTTTCAAAAGAAAAGTCCATCACAACAAATGACATGAAGTCATCACTCAATTCATATACTACTATGAATGTTCAATGTTTCAATATCCAAACAACCTACAGTAAATGACCTTATGTGATAAGTAGCCGTGAACTTCATCTTGGGAATAAAGATACATCACAGAATATCCAAAGTAATTTTTAAACAGTTTACACTATGAAGAACACAGCTAGGTAGGCCACCACCTACACAGAGCACTAGGAACAGACTGTGCTTCCTGTTTGTTTGTTGACTGTGGATGACAGCGTAGTAGAGGATGTCACACTGGGGCTGGCGACGTCAGTGAGTGTTTGCCTAAACGTCAGCGCAACCCCATTCTTGCACCACACCAATGAATGAGTTTCCTTTAGAGTGTCGGGGGCCAGAAAACGTGTTCAGATTAAGGGTTGGGGTTAGTGAGGTGAGACCCTGATAATGATAATGATGATACTATTTCCATCACAATCTCCCAGTCGTCGTCTTGCAGCATCAATGGAACCAGCAGAGTAGAGGACAGAGACACAAGGATATTTCAGGTAAATTTAAATTATTAGATTTTTTTCTTATTTGCTACCATTCTCTGACGAAAACTGTCTCATGGTTGACATGGGGAGAGATCATGTGAGCTTTACTGTGCCACAAGGCTTTGTAAGCATGGCATGCTTAAACTAATAACTAGAAATCCTTCCTTCCTTCCTTCCTTCCTTCTGTCTTACTCTCTTTCCATTATTATTTCCTTTTTTGAAATCACGGTGCTTTCCAGGCTGACAGCACAGATTAGCCCCAGAAATGTGAAATATGAATTCATAGATGTTGACTCTTTTTCGCTAAATGATTTAGGAATAGAGTGTGTGTGTGTGTGTGTGTGTGTGTGTGTGTGTGTGTGTGCGCGTGTGTGTGTGTGTGCGCGCGCGTGTGTGTGTGTTTGTGTGTGTGTGTGTGTGTGTGTGCGCGTGCGTGCGTGCGCGCGTGCGCGCGTGCGTGTGTGTGTGTGTGTGTGAGTGTGAGGCGGGGAGACTCAGGCAGATGTGTGTAAGCTAATGCTGTCTGAGAGCAGCTGGGCAGGGCAGGGCTAATAGACGAGCAATAACATGATGACATCACCCAGAGAGAGAGAGAGAGAGAGAGAGAGAGAGAGGGAGAAGAGAGGAAGAGAGGGAGAGAGTGGGGGAGCGTGCGGGCGAGCGAGCCAGTGCAAGGCAGCAGGCGGGAGTGGGGCTAGCTCAGATGCAGAGCGGCGTGAGAGTGAGAGAGCGCGCGTGTGTGTGTGGGAGAGGACCGGACAGCGCTCAGTCAACACTGACAGGGAGGGATACCACTCTTTTCGGGGGAAGATTTTGCCCGATTTTTTCCCCTCTCTTCCAACACACCGCCTCTCCCCCCCTCCTCCTCCCCTCTCCCCTTTCCCCTTTCCCCCATCCTCCGTCTGCCATCCTCCCCCTCCTCCTCCTCTCAGCCTCTTTGCTCCAGGCTGCTCCTCCGGGCATGCTACTTAAGCCAAAGTATGGCCGCTTTCGCAACGACTCTGTGACCTCCTCCTCCGACGACCTGATGCAGAGCTTAGCCATGAGTGGGAAAGTGGTGGCCACCCCGGTCGTCCACCCCTCCTCCTCCTCCTCCTCCGCTCCTCCCAGCCTGCCGCTGCCCCCCCTGCCTCCTCTAGAGCCCACCCCCCCCAGGTCCTCCTCCTCTGGCGCCGCCGCGGCCCTGGCCGACTCCCCCAGCCTGGACGGGGACCAGGACGGCACCACCACCTTCTGCATGCTCATCCCCAGGATGCCCCAGTGGAAGTTCTCCAACTCCCTGCTCAGCCGGAGCCCGTCCAACTCCAGCTCCGGCTCCGGCTCCAGCAAGGACTCTGGCAAGGCGGCGGCGGCTCCCTCCGCCTCCACCTCCTCCTCCTCCTCCTCCAGCGGCCCCGTGGCCAGCCTGACCGCCGTGCTGAACTCCTGTGACCCTGTGTGTGTCACCCCCTGTTCCCTACAGGCCATCAGCAGGCAGAGGGCGGCGGTCCAACAGGGCTCGGGCAGCCCGGGAGGCTCTAGCGGCGGCGGGGGGGTCGCGGAGACACACGGGAGCCCCGGGGGCCACAGCAGCTTCAACTCTAGGGCAGGGATGAGCCGCAGGACCAGGGTGGAGGGCATGTGGCTGGGAGGGGAGGACTTCAACCAGAAGGGGAACTTCATCCACAAGCCTACTCAGGGATGGCTGCACCCGGACAAGAAGATCACAGGGACAGGGGCCTCCTACATCGTCAGGGTGAGTCATCCTCCTCCTCCTCTCTTCTGTGTCAACCTCAACGGGTTTTATGTTTCAGTTTATGCATGATTGTTTGTGGAAATGTTGATGTAGAAGCTCTGTGTCGCAACACTCGAGTGTGTTGAGTGTGTGTCAGGGCTCGTTTGTCTTGCCTGTCGATTGTTGTTGCGTGATTGAAATGTCACATTGCGTACAGTGGGATGTTGTTGAGCAACACACCTGCAGGGCCGTGATCAATTCAAACCTCCTTGTGGTATTCAGGCTTTAACAATGGATATATTTCCATAAAGGACATTTCATTCCTTGCGAACATTCATCTCTGACAACACCCTCTGTGGGCTTGTATGGGACACAGTACAACAGCAGACTGCCAGGCAGTTTGTTATGCAGCTGGACTGTGTGTGTGAGCCTGATCTGAGGAATACATAATTTAATCCAGATAGATGGCTTTGTGTGGATGGGAGACTGCGTCATCCTACAGGCTTTTCAGGGTGTGGGGGGGAATAAACAATTCAATTATTATAAACAGGGACATAAAAATGCACATGGTAAATCCCTATGAGCTGCCATACACAATGTAAGTTGATCTGCAATTGTTATTGTGTACAATGCACCATGTTTTTAATGTGCTCTCCATCTCTGGTTTAAATCAAGTGCTTTTGTGTGCAGTTTGTGTGTGTGTGTGTGTGTGTGTGTGTGTGTATGTGTGTGTGTATGTGTGTGTGGGAGTGGCGTGTTTGATGGGTTTGTCAGATTGTTTACGCCAAAGTGCATCGTACGATTTCACACACGCAATCGCTAATCATACCCTAGCTGTCTAATGGTCATGGCTAGGACACTAGTCCTGCATGAGTTTGTTTCTTCTTGTTTTTATCTCACATCGGGTCAAACAAACTACACTTAGCATCAGGGAAGGATGAGCTCTCGCCCACCCCCCCAAAAAAGCTTGCATTGTTCAGCGGAAGAGGTGTCTTTGTGTTGTCATTACTCCCACGTGTCTGGCAGAGAGGCGTTCTCATTTCCCTGAGTGTCTGCTGGGCGCAGGCTGAAGATGTCTCACAAAGGGTTACCGTCCTGAGCAGACTGTTTGACGTCAATGTCAATGATCTCCCCTCGGCGATCCCCCTCCACCCCTCCACCCCCCCGCAGCCCTCTCAACCCCCTCCTCCCCCCCCCCCCCTCACCCCACCCCCCCAACCCTCAACCAAACCACATCGGCCCTTGATTAGCCCAGTCTAGGGCCCAGGCACGCTTTCTAACGACATTACACAGGGCACCATTCATTCCCCTCTATTCAATTACTTTTAATCACAGTCATTTGGATCACATGTGGCCGAGGCGGAAGGAGGCAGGACGGTGGCACGGCACTGGGCCGCAGGAGAGAGACCCGGCGGAGTCCGTCTTTATTAACGTTGAGTAGCATCCGCCGTCCGGGCAGAAGAAGGCTCTCAGCGGAGGGGTTCCCCCCCCCCCTCCGTCCGGCTTTAGCTTTCACCACCTTCACACCTCGCCAGTCAACCACGCCTGACCCTTCCTCTACACAGCCTCGACGTGCAGCACGAGAGAGACGAGAGCCCTTTCGTTTAGCCTGCCATTAGCACTCTGTTGCCGTCGATGACAGTCCGACTTCGATTCAGCTCACACACAGTATACTCCAGGGGAGGGGAGGCTGGTGAAGGGGAATCGGAGTACAGGTTCATTGGAACGCGCGGAACGGAATAGGAGTGGTTATTAAAAACACGACACGGTTACTTCCCGTTCCGTGTGTTCCAATGAGCCCCGTCCTCTGATATCTCAGTGGAGGCTAGCGGGAGGTAGAATTATTCGGAGGACGGGCTCATTGTAAACGCATGGAAGGGATCTCTGATTTCTGCCTCCACCTTCACCTCCCCCCTGCTCCACTAGTACACTCAGACCCATGTACATGTATGGCGTGTCATGTGTCATGCGTGTGTTCTATACTGTGTGGTGGTTTGCGCGGGGAGGAGAAGCCGCGGTGAATGCATTAGTGTCAGTAGGACAGGCACATTTCTGCTGCGCTCGGCCCTTTCTCTCCCCCCTCTCTCCGTCACCGTGCCCCCCCACGGTCTCTCACATTCTGCTCTGCTGGAGGGAGACAGAGGCAGTTTCCTCCCTGTCACAGAAGCTTCCTCTCTGCCCACGCAGCCAGCCAGCCAGCCAGCCAGCCAGCCAACCAACCCCGGGAGTCAGGCTCATGCCATGTCTTAATAACAGCTGTGGTGT
>NC_137677.1:8186670-8209170 GCF_963989245.1 Nansenia antarctica | reverse complement strand
ACAGATCAAAATAAACCCACACAGTAGAGAAGGGAAAACATACACAGTCTATAAACATTTTGAGGTTGAAGATATAATAGTATCATGTCAAATTATGTAATATAACATAAGTTATGACCTTTCGTTATGATGAGGGAGAGATGAAATCAGTGGTGGTTGTTTATGAGTGATGAGTAGTGGGATGTTTCCACTCAGTCATACATACATTCCAGATAAATGTCCATTTCAATTCAATTTGGACGTTTGTGTTTCTTTTTTATAATGTCATTTTGTCATTGGCTGTGAGGAAAAAACCTCTAAAAGACCTGTGGTGCTGTGGGAATGAGCCTTGGACCTGTAAAGCCTGGAGGAATACTGTAGAGTACTGATTTAGTTCTAGGGTTAGTTACTGTAGTGTCTTGGGATAATAAGAGAGTAGAATACTGATGGGATAGTTACTGTAGTATCTTTCGCTGGCTTGACCAGCAGTTGTTTTTATGATGGGTGAGGATTCTGTATGATTATGGTCACAAACTGCCAAATAATTCTATAACACGCACCACCTAGAGTGCTAAATGTTACATGTGGTATTTATCTTATATTTTACCTAATTGATGTGGTATTATTACTATTATTATTATTATTATTATTGTTGTTATTATTACAATGATTATAATAATAATAATAATAATAATAATAATAATTATTATTATTATTATTATTATATTTTACCTAATGTATGTGGTATTATTAATACTATATTACTTAGATTGGCTACAAAATGAAGCATAATCATGTATGCATTTTGGGTGAATAAAGTCACCCGTGGCACTCTAGAATGTTTGGCCGACCCTTATTCACCCTCTCCACGAAATGAGTTAAGGCTGATAAGCCACAATGGCAGAGACTGTAGGATGGTACTTTTCCATGAAATGTCTCTGCCAACTGAAACAAAAACATAAACACTCCCCCCGGGTTGTCCTCCCACGGCCGCCCCGCCGGACCTCTGGTCACATTCTGTTTTTCAAAACTCCCCGAGAAGACCTTTACTGGAGACGGCCGCTGCTTTTTAAATATTTACGAGCCACTTGATAGGGGCAGGGAGGGCCCTTGACTCTGCCCCCCGCCCCCCGCCCCCCCGCCTCCCGTCCCCTCTGGCTCTGAGCTCTGAGCCCTGGCTCACTGCTAGCAGCAGCCCGCCACCACACAGGGGGGACAATGGCTCCCCTATGTGCTCCTGAATCACCGCTGAAACGGAGAGGGAAAAGGCGCATGCCAACGGAACAGAGACAGATGATCGTCATCTGATCATCGTTCCCATCCAAGACGTTAATCTGCTGCTGTAAATCATGTTGAGAGGATGTTTTTCTAGTTCCTTACCAAAACAGAAATTACCGGAGAGTATTTGTTTATAGGATCTCAGACGAATGGATGATGATATCAAGTGTTCCTGTTAGCAGTAACCAGATATAAGATGTGTCTGCTGTCTGCTGGGTGCTAAGGGGCCTGGTCATGACCTTTGAACTGAGATAGATCAGTGACCGATGACCTGGCCCTGAGGGCAGGGGTGGGGGGGTGCTGCTTTCTCTCAGCTTATAAAGTCTACCTGCATGTTGTTAGGCTTACATAACACCTTTACCTGTCTGTTGTCTATGATGATGATGATGATGATGATGGTGGTGGGTGATGATGATGATGATGATGATGAGGATGATGGTGGTGGTGGGTGATGATGATGATGATGATGGTGGTGATGATGATGATGATGATGATGATGATGATGATGATGATGGTGGTGGTGGTGGGTGATGATGATGGTGGGTGATGATGATGATGATGATGATGGTGGGTGATGATGATGATGATGATGGTGATGATGATGAGGATGATGATGATGATGGTGGTGGTGGTGGGTGATGATGATGATGATGATGAGGATGAGGATGATGATGAGGATGATGGTGGTGGTGGATGATGATGATGATGATGATGGTGATGATGATGATGATGGTGATGATGATGATGATGATGATGGTGATGATGATGATGATGATGATGATGATGATGGTGATGATGATGATGATGATGATGGTGGGTGATGATGATGATGATGATGGTGATGATGATGAGGATGATGATGAGGATGATGGTGGTGGTGGATGATGATGATGATGATGATGGTGATGATGATGATGATGGTGATGATGATGATGATGATGATGGTGATGATGATGATGATGATGATGGTGGTGGTGATGCCTGTGTCTGTGATGTGGTTGTTGACCCCTCCTCCTCCCCCCCTTCACCCAGGGAAGCCATCAACAAGCTGTGTGACATTGTGCCTGGGAGCAAGGGGGCCTGGAGGAAGAAGGTAAGGGTAGCTCTTAAAGGTGGTGGGGGGGGGGGGGGACCCTCAGAAGATATTGACCCTGCAGGACTTAGGGGGGCTTGAATGAATCTACGATACAAAGATTATATACAGTACCAGTCAAAAATTTGGACACACTTCCCCATTCAATTGTACTGTAGATTGCAGCCATTGCACCTTCTTTGTTACAACATGGTTTCATGAATGAAAAATAGGTTTCCAACACAATGTGAGTGGATGTTGGATCTCTGCCCTGGTCCTCCAGATCATCAACAAAGCCCTTCAGTCCGTCATGGGGAAGAGTAACCTGCGCTTTGCTGGCATGAGCATCGCTGTCAACATCTCTATAGAGGGCCTGAGTCTGCTCATCCCCACCACGCGACAGGTAGGACACCTCCTCACCGGAACTCACACACAACCAGGCGTAGCCCTTCAGATTACATTAGATTAGATTGGATTAGATTAGATTCAACTTTATTGTCATTGCAGAGTACCACCAACGAAATGCAGTTTAGCTATCTAAACAGAAGTTCCAGTAGTGATATCCGGTATACTAAGTCATTGTATCCCAGGGTGGGGTGGGTGGGTGGGGGGGGGGGGGGGGTACTGAGAGTCTTATGACTACTGTTGCATCGGCTTGTGAAGCAACTACTGTAAGGTAAACATATCACCAGTTCATCACAGCACAATAAGAAATAATAGGCTGCAATCCTTTTAGAATCCTGTAATCCTTGATAGAGGACGAACCATGTTTTAGAGAGGATTGCATTGATATCAATTGATCTCATATCAATTGATTATACATCAATTGAAAAGACAGAAAACAGATAAATAGAATGCCCCCCCCCCCCTCTCTCTCTCTCTCTCTCTCTCTCTCTCTCTCTCTCTCTCTCTCTCTCTCTCTCTCTCTCTCTCTCAGGTGATTGCACACCATCCGATGCAGTCCATCTCCTTTGCCTCTGGGGGAGACACAGTGAGTTTATTCCCTTTTTTTATTTTTTCCTTTATCAGTCCACTTGGCAGACTGCAGATCTGACTTGGCTGCATTTGACTCACGTTTCCAATCTTATTACTTTCGAATCAATAAGGCTTTTAATTCACTTATATCTTAATTCATCTGGGTGTATTGATTGGATCCCTCTGTTGCAGGACACACCCGATTATGTCGCATACGTGGCCAAAGATCCAGTCAATCAGAGAGGTATTTCCACCCTGCCTCTTAAACAAGCATGCATGCACAGACACACGCACACACACACACACACACATACACACACACACACACACACACACACACACACACACACACACACACACACACACACACACACACACACAGACACACACACACCTCCCCCCAGACACACACACACACCATTCTGTATATTTAAGATACATTTAAACATTTTTACATGGCACTGACCCGTGTCTATGAAAATCAAAACTGTTCACGTTGATGCTGTGTTTCTATTAAAGACCATGTAAGATCCTTGCAGACATGCAGCACTCATGCAGCCCCGGGCCTAGGTGTTTTTCCTCCACCATAAGACACCCTGAGCAGGACAAACTCCAGGCCCCTGCTCACCACCAGAACCTCTCTGTCCTCCCCCAGCGTGCCACATCCTGGAGTGCGGCGACGGTCTGGCCCAGAATGTCATCAGCACCATCGGCCAGGCGTTCGAGCTGCAGTTCAAACAATACCTCCACAGCCCTCCTAAAGCCATCCCTACCATGGAGAGGTGAGCCACGGACACCTGTCAGTCACGCCAGGGGAGGCTGGTGGAGGTAGACATCGGAGGACAGGGCTCATCGTAATGCACGGAACGGAATGAGGAATAGTACCAATGCTTTTTCCAAAAAATACCAAAAAAATACCATAAAATACCAAACATACCAAAAAATAAACATCCCCTATTCCATGCCATGCATTACACTGAGCCCTGTCCTCCCATGTCTCCTTCCACCAGCCTCCCCCGCACACCATATTTGTTGGCTTTTTAACGACATTAGGTGCACGTGATTTAGCTTGGCTCGTGTGCTGCTGCGTGTCCATTAGTTCCATGGCACCTACACTACTGTACCGCACTGTAACTAAATCGAGAACCACTGTAAGTAAAATTAAAAGATAAACTATATACTGTTGCAGTAGACAGAGGTCTGGTAAATAAATGAACATCACACACCGCTACTGTATGTACAGTGTGTGTGTGTGTGTTCACAGAAAGACTAGACACAAGGACAAGATCAGCACAGTGGATATGCAACCGCAGGCAGCGTGACCGGAGAACACAGACACGCGCACACACACACACAGACACACACACACACACACACACACACACACACACAGAAACACACGCACACACACACACGCACACACACACACACACACACACGCACACACACACACACACACACACACACACACACTCACACTATATGCCTCTAATGTGGTTATCATGCATCTGTACCAGCAGTGTGTCCTACTTAAAGCATTGAGAGTTGCATTTTCAGACACAGACACGTCAACCCTAACTGAAACTCTCTTTCAACCCTAAATGAAACTGTCTCTTTCACCTTCTTGTTCATGTGAAAGAAATGTGATAGCCCTGCTCTCCGCTCAGGTTCCGTTTTTGATCCTCACTCAAATCAGAACTGTCATTTGAAACGGACCGTTTTTCACCGCCTATCCGGTCCGCCAAGCGGTTTGAGTGTCGGAGGAGGACCGTTCTGTACCTTGTCTGCTCTGCCATCAAACGGATCTCTTGCTGACAGAACCAACAATAGCAGCATTCACCCCCCCAGTGTTTTCTCTCTATATATATAGAGAGAATTAGAGGACAGCCTCATTGAAATGGATGGAATGTATTAAGGGATGGCACAGTTCCTAACATTCCTCGTCCCATACCATGCATTACAATGAGCCCCGTCCTCCGATTTCGGCCTCCAACCAGCCTCCCCTGATGACAGGAATACGACATCCGATCCGACGCTTCACCCCCACGTGCTTCTGTTTCTAATTGTGTCTCCCCCCCCCCCGCTCCCCCAGGAACATCAGGACAGAGGACTCGGCGTGGGGGGAAGACGAGGACACCTCGGAGCACAACTATTACAACAGCATCCCGGGGAAGGAGCCTCCTGTCGGGGGAGTGATGGACTCGAGGCTGAGGCCTGGCACGGCCTTGCTGGGTCACATCCACACCCAACCCAAGGCAGCACAGGTGACTCTCTCTCTCTCTCTCCGGCCTCACCTGCCAAGTCTTTGTCCCTCAGACAGATTGACTGATCACCTCTCCTGACTCCTAGCCCTGCCCTGTAGAGGCGTAATTCCTAAGTGTATCAGTGAAATTCGATGACTGTCCAGGTTGACGTACCTGTTCCGTAATTACTAGAGACAGATTATGGTCAGAGATAGAAAGCAGGCCTTTGTGTTTCCTAATGGGTGAGAGAGAGAGAGAGAGAGAGAGAGAGAGAGAGAGAGAGAGAGAGAGAGAGAGAGAGAGAGAGAGAGAGAGAGACAGAGACAGAGACAGAGACAGAGACCGAGAGAGAGCCTGTCCAATTGACACAATATGTTTGCAGCATAATATTATTGCAGCTATGTGCTATGGTTTCAGTGGTGTGTTAGAAGTGCATTACATGGGCAAGAGAGACCAGATCTACTATTAAGGTCTGAACTCTGAATAGTCACAAACAAACACATTTCTGAGATGAAATCATGCTAATGGGTTTGGGGTGGGTGTCTGTTTTAGATGGGCTCTCCAGCTAGGAGAGAAACCGCATCCTACCCTTCAGGTCAGCTGTGCTACGAGCTGCACTGGGACACGGAAAACAACGGCAGCTCAGGTGAGACACCTTGTGGCCAGAAAAAGACACTGCACGTCTCGATACTGCAAGTCATAGGGTAGTGGTCTATTCTGAAAAGCTGTTGTGTAATTAGTTAGTATAATAATGAGTATGACTGGCAGGTTTGACGTCAGATGGGTACCTGCGTGCGGACGGCCAGCCCCCGGGCTGTAGGGACTATGAGGAGCACCTGTACGTGAACACCCAGACTCTGGACGCTCTGGAGCCGCCCGGGCCAGAGGGACACAGAGGGGCCCGGGGGCTGGAGAGCCCCAAGAAGGACATGTTTGACATGAGTGAGTCTCAGCAACACACACTGGCTAGTCTTTACATAATGGCCACACTGATATACAGTATGTATAGATATAGTGTGAGTGTGTGTGTGTGTGTGTGTGTGTGTGTGTGTGTGTGTGTGTGTGTGTGTGTGTGTGGGGGGGGGGGTGTGCGTGTGTGCGTGTGTGTGTGTGTGTATGTGTGTGTGTGGGTGTGTGTGTGGGTGGGTGTGTGTGTATGCGTGTGTGGGAATGTGTGTGTCTATACATCTTCTGTGTGTGTGTGTGTGTGTGTGTGTGTGTATACATCTTCTGTGTCTGTGTCTGTGTGTGTGTGTGTGTGTGTGTGTGTGTGTGTGTATGTGCATGTGCTTGCGTGCGTGCATGCGTGTGTGTGTGCGTGTGTGCGTGTCCGTCCTCACTGCTCCCGCTCCTCCGCAGGGCCGTTCGAGGACGCTCTGAAAATGCACGAGGCCGGGGGCTCCTCCTCCTCCTCCGGGGGGGGGGTGGTGGGGGGTGTGTGTGTCCTGGAGGACCAGTGGCCCAGCCCGCCCCGCCGCCGCGCCCCCATCGCCCCCACCGAGGAGCAGCTCCGCAGGGAGGCCTGGTACCACGGGCGCATGAGCCGCCGCGACGCAGAGAAGCTGCTGGTCCGAGACGGGGACTTCCTGGTCAGGGACAGCGCCACCAACCCGGGCCAGTACGTCCTGACGGGGATGCACTGTGGCCTGCCCAAACACCTGCTGCTGGTGGACCCCGAGGGAGTGGTGAGGCAATACTGTCGCTTACAAACACGCACTGCAGAATCACTCTGCCGCAGACTGAAGACCCTCATCTCTACAGGCTACACCTGAACTGTCCCCCCTGTACTGTCCCTCCTGAGACATCTACTACCCCCCTGTACTGTCCCTCCTGAGACATCTACTACCCCCCTCTGTACTGTCCCTCCTGAGACATCTACTACCCCCCTGTACTGTCCCTCCTGAGACATCTACTACCCCCCTGTACTGTCCCTCCTGAGACATCTACTACCCCCCTGTACTGTCCCTCCTGAGACATCTACTAGCCCCCTGTACTGTCCCTCCTGAGACATCTACTACCCCCCTGTACTGTCCCTCCTGAGACATCTACTACCCCCCTGTACTGTCCCTCCTGAGACATCTACTACCCCCCTGTACTGTCCCTCCTGAGACATCTATTACCCCCCTGTACTGTCCCTTCTGAGACATCTACTACCCCCCTGTACTGTCCCTCCTGAGACATCTACTACCCCCCTGTACTGTCCCTCCTGAGACATCTACTACCCCCCTGTACTGTCCCTCCTGAGACATCTACTACCCCCCTGTACTGTCCCTCCTGAGACATCTACTACCCCCCTGTACTGTCCCTCCTGAGACATTTACTACCCCCTGTAAAGTTTCTGCTAAATGCCAAAAATGTAAAAAATAAATAAATAATGTAATAACAACACGATCGACCATAGAGTAGCATTATCCATGATCATGCATAGACATAAGTCAATGAAACACTGCAAAACGATAACAACCCCCCAATGGCGTTCTGTCACGGAACACAACTTGGGAATGGGATTGTAATGTCCAGTCACCGCTCATTCTAGTTCTGTGGTTCACACTGGGGCTGGCCCTAATCTTTTACTACATGACCTCTCCTTCCTTCCCACATGACTGATGATGACTGACGGTTTCTGTGTGTCTCTCTTCTGGTTCCCTGGCAGGTTCGCACCAAAGACATGCTGTTTGAGAGCATCAGTCACCTGATCAGCTACCACCTGCAGAACGAGGTGCCCATCGTGGCGGCGGAGAGCGAGCTCCACCTCAAACAGGTGGTTCGGAGGAAACAGTGACACCCCCCCCCTCCCTCACCCCCCCCCCCCCCTGCCTTAGAGGGGAGGTGTCTCTGGAGAGGTAAGCACCCAACACTTTATAGTGAAAACTATTATTATTATTATTATTATTATAGTGTTACTGTATTTTGACATGGTTGTTTACAACAGCCTTTTACAGTTTTACAGTGGGAGAGTCGAACTAACATTCTAGCTAGCTAACTAGCTAATATTCCGTTTGAACCCTTTTCACTAGGAGCCAGAGGTGTGTCCGTATGTCCGTGTCAGCCCCAGGGAGGTGGAGCACCTTCACTTGGTCGTAGCCCCAAGAAGGAAAGCTTTCATGGAGGGAGGAAGGACTCAGGTGGCTGCCCCTCTCTCAGCAGATCACACAAACTGTCCGTCATCTCCTCCTCTCCTCTCCGCATGCAGCCATTAAGCTAACCGACGACGTCACCTCTGAACAGGATGTTCCTTAACACTCACAGTCCGCAGCCTATCACAGGGCCCCGGGAGCCGCCTGTACACTGAGGTCAAGAGGTCCACAGAGGGGGGCCAGGGAGAGGTGACGTCATCACAGTCACATAACGGTAGTTGTCCCGTAAGAGTGAGATCCAGTTGAGTGCATGTTGATGATGATGATGCACTGGAGTGTCATACTGCTCTGCTCCATTGCAGTGACTTGGGCTCTCTTGTTTCATTCAGTGAGCGAATTCAGTGAACATTCTCCGAAAAAAACAAAAAAACATTGACTATCTTGTGCATACATACTATGATATGAAGCTATGATAAAGTGTTTCGACCGTGTTTTACGGTGACAATGAAGGAGCTCTCTCCCTGAGAAAATGTTGGGTTTTGATGGTGAAACGTAAGCACTGTTTGTCAAGCGTGTGCTAGTACGCAGTACGCCAATGCCTACTTAGCTCAGACACGGTGAAACACTGCTCACTTTATAGACAGAACAGCCATGCCATAGTTCAACCTGAAGCAGAAGCACCTTTATGATTTATTCACTTTTATTCAATCTCAGGACCAAAGTTTCGGAAGCTTTCGAAAGATACATTGTGTTCGAAATGTCTGAAAACATACATTTAGAGATTGGTTTGGAGATGCTAGCCAGATTGATTGAAAGTCGTCAACACAAGCATCATGTGTCTAGCCAGACTCCCATTCAAGGTATTGTATGCTCACTCAATCTACACAATGAAGACTCATAATGACACATCCCCTGGGATACACAGGTAGCCAAACAAGACGAATAGATCTGGACGATCAGTGTCATGTCAGATATCCAGTAGACCATACGTCCACAGCTTAAAGTGTGTACAGTTGTATGAGTTTCTGTCACACAATTCCGGATTCATATCCATGTCGTCATGGGGGTAGCATACCAACAGAAGAAAAACCCCTAAGTGTTGTGTACTAAGAAGTCTATGGAGATGGTCAGAGCCTCTGCTCTCGTGGGGTCTCATGCTGTTCCGTTCATGAACGGTGGTAGCCACTACTAATATCAACACATTACTCAGTGTATGCAGGTCGAAAAATCTAGCCAGACCCTCAAACAATAATCCAGTGCCTTAATAGTTGATATCTTTGTTGTCTTCTGCCCCTAATCTCTTGTCTCAAATATACAGTATTATACATTCACAGGACATCCGGAGAAGACAACCATGTGTGTTATTATTATGTCGTTATGCCCTAAGAGCAAACGACTCGGTTTTTCTTTTGCCATGCCAAATCTCACTGTTATGAACGAATGGACTGTACTGTATGTCAACTCATCCCTTTGAATTGTGAATTCCGTTGTTCGCTGCTGATGTGTGTGGCGTGGGACGGTGAAGGCCGTGCGAAAGCCCCTGCCACTGTTCCTTCCGATTGGCTGATCTTCCGCTATGTGCTTCCTGCAGAGCTCCTTTGATGATATACCGGTCATCCAAATCGATGATATTTATGGGTAATTGATCACAGATGTGCTGAGTTGCTTACGGCAACGTGTTAGATCGATAGGGGATGCTGCGTCCTTTATCGTTTCTTTGTCCAGGCACAGAGAGAGAGAGAGGACGTGGCTTTCTGTGGTGGCGTCCAATCTACGCTATCCCGTGCTACTTTTCAACAACACCGTCTTTGCTTTCTCAGGACTTTTCTTGTATCTTCTCTCTTTCTTTAAAGTAAATGCATTTTTGTCAATAAAACGAACCAAAATGAAGGTTACTGTTCATGTATGAGTTGTGTAACCCTCCCTCTGAATGTGATGAGGGGAATGTATATGGTTGAATGCAGGGGAGGCTGAATGAGGAGGAAATTGGAGGACGGGGCTCATTGTAATGCATTGAATGGAACGAGGATTGGTATCAAACATTGATGACACCAATCCTCGTTCCATTCAATGCATTACAATGAGGCCCCCGTCCTCCAATTTCCTCCTCCTCCAGCCCCTGGTATCAAACATTGATATACCAATCCTCATTCCATTCAATGCATTACAATGACTCCCCTCCTTCGATTTCCACCTCTTCCAGATACTACTGTAGTTCTGTAGCAGCTTAATTAAAATAACCAGCTGTCCGGCTTGCACACATAGCTCTACCAAACGGAGACTCCCTGGCATCTTTACCTGAAATAGACTGAGCCACTAGAAGCAGAACCTACAGTATTCTCGTGGTGCTTTCTATCAGAACACATTGGTTCTGAGGAAGAAGAAGAACTGGAGCGGGGACAGCAGGGGTTCGGGGTTGTACCTCCTTTATTGTAAGAATATCATATAAAATCAGTCGGTTCTTCACACTTATGAAGACAAGAGATCCATTCTTGTAAATCAGTACGACCAAATATATCTATATTATTCTCTGTTCTGACACCATAGAACCCTACCCAAAGTGTGTCCAGCTCAGCGTCACACATGGGGCTAGCTTCCACGCCTAAAGTAAACGTCTATTACTTTAAACTGACTATGGCTATAGTACGGTATGTACTATAATGCATGCAACTACCTCCGGTAACAGAACAGTTGCGTTCATTGTGTGTGTGTGTGTGTGTGTGTGTGTGTGTGTGTGTGTGTGTGTGTGTGCGCGCGCGTGTGTGTGTGTGTGTGTGTGTGTGTGTGTGTGTGTGTGTGTGTGTGTGTGTGTGTGTGCATATTGGTCCTGCAGTAGTGGGTTCAGTGGCCATGGTCCAGTATGCTGCTGCTGAGGCAGGTCTGTCAGTGAGTCTGTCAGTGTGTCTGTCATTCTGTCAGTGTGTCTGTCAGTGTGTCTGTCAGTGTGTTCTGTCAGTGTGTTCTGTCAGTGTGTCTGTCAGTGGGGTCTGTCAGTGTGTCTGTCAGTGTGTCTGTCAGTGTGAGGGTCTGTCAGTGTGTCTGTCAGTGTGTCTGTCAGTGGGGTCTGTCAGTGTGTCTGTCAGTGTGTCTGTCAGTGGGGTCTGTCAGTGTGTCTGTCAGTGTGTCTGTCAGTATGAGGATCTCTCAGTGGGGTCTGTCAATGTGTCAGTGTGTCTGTCAGTGTGTCTGTCAGTGTGTCTGTCAGTGTGTCTGTCAGTGTGTCTGTCAGTGGGGTCTGTCAGTGTGTCTGTCAGTGTGTCTGTCAGTGGGGTCTGTCAGTGGGGTCTGTCAGTGTGTCTGTCAGTGGGGTCTGTCAGTGGGGTCTGTCAGTGGGGTCTGTCAGTGTGTCTGTCAGTGGGGTCTGTCAGTGTGAGGGTCTGTCAGTGGTGTTTGTCAGTGTGTCTGTCAGTGGGGTCTGTCAGTGTGTCTGTCAGTGGGGTCTGTCAGTGTGAGGGTCTGTCAGTGGTGTTTGTCAGTGTGAGGGTCTGTCAGTGGTGTTTGTCAGTGTGTCTGTCAGTGGGGTCTGTCAGTGCGTCTGTCAGTGTGTCTGTCTGTGTGGTCTGTCAGTGTGTCTGTCAGTGTGTCTGTCAGTGTGTCTGTCAGTGTGTCTGTCAGTGGGGTCTGTCAGTGTGTCTGTCAGTGTGAGGGTCTGTCAGTGGTGTTTGTCAGTGTGTCTGTCAGTGGGGTCTGTCAGTGGGATCTGTCAGTGTGGTCTGTCAGTGTGTCTGTCAGTGTGTCTGTCAGTGTGTCTGTCAGTGAGTCTGTCAGTGTGTCTGTCAGTGTGTCTGTCAGTGTGTCTGTCAGTGTGTCTGTCAGTGAGTCTGTCAGTGTGTCTGTCAGTGTGTCTGTCAGTGTGTCTGTCAGTGTGTCTGTCAGTGTGTCTGTCAGTGAGTCTGTCAGTGTGTCTGTCAGTGTGGTCTGTCAGTGGGGTCTGTCAGTGTGTCTGTCAGTGGGGTCTCTCAATGTGTCAGTGGGGTCTGTCAGTGTGTCTGTCAGTGGTGTTTGTCAGTGTGTCTGTCAGTGAGTCTGTCAGTGTGTCTGTCAGTGTGTCTGTCAGTGGGTTCTGTCAGTGTGTCTGTCAGTGTGTCTGTCAGTGGGGTCTGTCAGTGTGTCTGTCAGTGGGGTCTGTCAGTGGGGTCTGTCAGTGGGTTCTGTCAGTGTGTCTGTCAGTGTGTCTGTCAGTGTGTCTGTCAGTGTGTCTGTTAGTGTGTCAGTGTGTCTGTCAGTGTGAGGGTCTCTCAGTGTGTCTGTTAGTGTGTCAGTGTGTCTGTCAGTGTGAGGGTCTGTCAGTGTGTCTGTCAGTGTGTCTGTTAGTGGGTTCTGTCAGTGTGTCTGTCAGTGGGGTCTGTCGGTGTGTCTGTCAGTGTGTCTGTCAGTATGAGGGTCTCTCAGTGGGGTGTGTCTGTCAGTGTGTCTGTCAGTGGGGTCTGTCAGAGGGGTCTGTCAGTCTGTCAGTGTGTCTGTCAGTGTGTCTGTCAGTCTGTCAGTGTGTCTGTCAGTGGGGTCTGTCAGTCTGTCAGTGGGGTCTGTCAGTGACCCCCCTCCTTGTGGGACATACTCAGGATCTGCAGTAACAACCCCTGCACTTCATCATCCATCCGCCCCTGTGGAGGACAGGACAGGACACCTTCACATCACACTTCATTTAGCAAGACAACAACGCTTTATTTCATACACAACACTGGACAGTACTGTGAACAAGTCCTCTGCATAGATATGTCAATGTGAGCACAAGGCATGCAGAACAGATGGTGTTGTTCACACCAAGTGAGGTTGGTGGAGGGAGGGGTCGGAGGAGGACGGCTCATTGTGTCATCGTGTTTGATCCCGTTCCTCATTCTTATTCCATCATTACAATGAGCCCCGTCCTCCGATGTCTACCTCCACCAGCCTTCCCCTGGTTCACACAGACGTTTCGGTGGTGTGTGTAGGAGCCAATATATATGAAAATATGAAAATATATACTGAAAAGATATTTCAGTTTGTGCTTTTCCCCACCTATGGCAAGTTTAGGCTAGTTAAGGTCACCCCTGGATGATGTCATCAGCATTCGCTAGGTGAAGACAGGTGCAGGGGTACCTGTAGCACGCTGAGCCCAAATAGTTTTTCAACTAGCTTTGCTTTAAATGTTCAATTGTTTCATTTAGTTTGGAAAATAAGTTAAGGTCCACCTGCTGTGTATCCTAGCATCAGCCTAGCATCAACAGCTACAAACATACATGCTCACCCATTCGTCCTCAAGTACCCACGAACCAAGAAGAAGCAGTCAACTACCGTGAGTAACCCAATGCAAGATCAAATGACGCAGGGCTCTCAAGTCTCACGCATTGGGTGTGAGACACACGCATTTCAACCCGTTCACACGCTCACACGCCACACCTTGTCTCACGCCCAATGCGTGAGACTTGAGAGCCCTGAATGACGTGAACGTTGAGTTAAGGTGAACTTAGTTATGACTCGTGCTTGGTGATAGAATACGGCCTGACAGAAGGAAAGGAAACAGTGTGTGTTGGACGTACCTGCACAGCGGCCAGTAGATGGGAGCGGTATACAGCTACGACTTGCCGGTGTTTTCGTTCCCAGTCCTGCAAAGAGGGTTGGTATATCAGCAATCTATTTAATGTACTATGTACTCAATGTACTATCTACTCATTGTACTATCTACTCAATGTACTATCTACTCAATGTACTATCTACTCAACAACAACACTCTAACATAAGTCCCCTGAGGGACAATTTAGTAGGGAAACTCTACTGTATAACAATGAGTGAAGGAGTGTTGGTGGCTCAGTGCTGCCCTCACCTGGAGCTCCTTGGTAAGTGCAGACACCCTGTTCTGCAGCGCCACCTGGGGGCCAGGGTTGTTGACGTGGGCGTGGTGGGGGGGGTGGTGTTGGGGGTGGTGGGGGGAGGAGGAGGGGGAGGAGGAAGAGGAGGAGGACAGGCCCAGTGGGGGGGAGAGAGCACCGAGAGCCTCTTTCAAACGGAACACCTCCTTAGACAGCTCCGTGATCTACAGACCGCCAGGGAGAGATGGAGATCACAGATCACTACAGACCACCAGGGAGAGATGGAGATCACAGATCACTACAGACCACCAGGGAGAGATGGAGATCACAGATCACTACAGGCCACCAGGGAGAGATGGAGAGCACAGATCCCTACAGACCACCAGGGAGAGATGGAGAGCACAGATCACTACAGACCACCAGGGAGAGATGGAGATCACAGATCACTACAGACCACCAGGGAGAGATGGGGATCACAGATCACTACAGACCACCAGGGAGAGATGGAGATCACAGATCACTACAGACCACCAGGGAGAGATGGAGGTCACAGATCACTACAGACCACCAGGGAGAGATGGAGGTCACAGATCACTTAGTTTCCTGTCGGAATTTGGAGGCGTAGCATTTTGAAAACATAATTCCCTTTTCTTTTGCCCCTTGTTAACTCTTCCTCATGGTTCAGATGAAACTGTATGGATGAGAGCAATATGGCAGAAACCAAGTGGACCCCTCTCTCCCTCTCCCCTTCTCTCTCTCCCCCTCCCCTCTCCCCTTCTCCCTCTCCACTCCATCTCTCTTTCCCTCCCTCCCTCCATCCCTCCCTTCCTCACCCCTTCTCCCTCCCTCCCTCCCTCCCTCCCTCCCTCCCTCCCTCTCACCTTGCGGTCCTTCTCTTTGACCAGCCCCTGGGAGTCCTGGATGTCTCTGTGCAGCTCCTGGACGTGGCTGGACTGGGCCTGCAGGTCGGCTAGCTGCTGCTGCACCGTGGCCACCTGGGCCTCAGCCACCTGACGCTCACTCTTACTGAACAGAGCCTCCCTCTGCACCTGGAACACCTGCAGGGACACCAGAGAGAGACCAGACAGTTACTGAACAGAGCCCCCCTCTGCACCTGGAACACCTGCAGGGACACCAGAGAGAGACCAGACAGTTACTGAACAGAGCCCCCCTCTGCACCTGGAACACCTGCAGGGACACCAGAGAGAGACCAGACAGTTACTGAACAGAGCCTCCCTCTGCACCTGGAACACCTGCAGGGACACCAGAGAGAGACCAGACAGTTACTGAACAGAGCCTCTGTAGGAGGAAAAAAACCTTACTATGACTATAAACAATCGTTGGCAGCACATGTTTTCCTGTCTTTGTCTCCTAGCTGTACCAAGGTCACGGGGAGAAGAGGGGGGAGGAGGAGGATCGTTGATCAAATGGAATGGGAAAGAGATAGGGAGAGGGGTTTTGCTAGAGAGGCTTGGCTAATAATAAAGCAGAGATGTGTCAACTTGTTCCTACTCTCCTGTGCTCTGTCCTGATATGTACTTATGAGGAGATCAATTAATTCCTACAACACCTCCCTCTGTACCTGGAACACCTGCAGGGACACCAGAGAGAGACCAGACAGTTACTGAACAGAGAGAGAGAGAGAGAGAGAGAGAGAGAGAGAGAGAGAGAGAGAGAGAGAGAGAGAGAGAGAGAGAGAGAGAGAGAGAGAGAGAGAGAGAGAGAGAGAGAGAGAGAGAGAGAGAGAGAGAGAGAGAGAGAGAGGAGAGAGAGAGAGAGAGAGAGAGAGAGAGAGAGAGAGAGAGAGAGAGAGAGAGAGAGAGAGAGAGAGAGAGAGAGAGAGAGAGAGAGAGAGAGAGAGAGAGAGAGAGAGAGAGGGAGGACAGACAGTTGGAGAGTCGAGTTTAATTGTATCCAAAAGTGTTCCACCACAAGCCTTATTATTGTACATTAGAAAAAATGCACCTACTGTACAAAAGCTTTGAACGCCTCAGAGAGCCGAAAGAGAGAGCGGAGGTACAGAAACACCCATGAAAGAGAAGGAAGTGATAGAGTAGAGCACCCATCAATAATGCAACAGGAGAAAGGAAAACCTCTCTGTGTGCAGCAGCCCGTTCTCTCCAAAACATTTCTGGTAGTGCGAAAACAAAACGACAGCAGCAACAACCGGGCAGTCCTACACACACACACACACACACACACACACACACACACACACACACACACACTGACCTCCGTGCAGGTCTTCTCGTGTTTGCGCGTGAGGTCGTTGAAGCGCGCCGTGAAGGAGTTGATCTCGGCCTGCAGGGCCAGGCGTTGGGACTCGTGGTCCTCCTTGGACACCACGCCCTGCTCCGTGGCCTTCTGGGACTTGAGCTCTCTCAGCTCGGTCTCCTTCACGCCCAGGGCCTCCTGGGCTGCCTGCGCAATGCACTCGCTCGCCTGCAGGGAGCGCTGGAGATCCGTCTGTGGGACACACAGATACCAGAGAACAACAACAACAGAGTTGTTGACGTCAGAAGTTGTGACAGAACTTTCTACGGTCAGTCAGATTATGTCCATCCAACATGGTTAGAGTTTGGATTTGGGGGGTTTGGTGATCTGATTTTAGGGGGTGTGTTTAGGGGAAACTTCTATCTGAAGCAAGTGACAGAATGGTAGAAAAGCTGAGTGTTGTGTATCTGATGTTCAGAGCATATGTTTGGTGGTTAAATAACATGGGTTGTAGCATAGGGGGTTAATGGTGCCTATTGATTGCACAACCCAACACTGGGTACAGTACAGGAAACATCAATAAAACATGAATAAACTATTTATAAAAAATAATCCTATAATTTAAAAAAAAAAGGAAAAAAATCCTCATCTACTGTATCTATTTATGACCTCAATTGATTAAAACTGCATCTCTCTTTAAGACGTGAACGAATGACACCAGCAACACACACACACCCACCCACACACACACCCACACACACACACACACAGCACCAGCTGACCTTCATTTTGTCGTGCTCCTCCCGGGGGATCAGGTCCTGCTGCAGGGTCTGAAGCTGGGCCTCCAGCCTGGCCGCGTCCGTCTGCCCGTGGACCCGCTGCTCCCTCTCCGCCTGCAGCTCCTGGGCCGTCAGGGCCAGCTGCTCCGCCAGACCCGACAGCGCCTCCTGGTGCTGGGAGAAGGGTACCGCGTCCATCAGGTGGAGGGCGTCCTGCGCCCGGCCCTCCCGCTCGGCGCAGAGGCAGTCCAGAGCCTGCGCCGCCTCCTGGCGCGCCACCTCCAGCTCCTCCCTGATCGTGGACAGAGTACGGGTGCCCGGCAACCTCAGCGAGCTCTGTTCTGATTGGGACGACAGATAGTATAATCACTCAAGCTCCAGTTTGTCGACGTGAGCGACCCTCAGAGGGGGGGGGGGGGGGCGTTTTGATTGGACAGGAGGTCCATGTCATCAGATGAATAGATGTCAACGAACAAACCGGTAATTTCACAGCTCGTGAAACCATTGGTCACCACAAACATTCTGTTCCACAGAGAGTGAAGAGGATAGATCACATGACCAAGTAAACACAGTCTAAGCGGGTCTAGCAGGGTTTCGCTAAGTCTCCGGCGGTCACACTCGCAGGCTAAACTCACCTGATGTTACGGATCCCTCGGACCTCTCTTCCTCCTCCTCCTCCTCCTCCTCCTCTTCCTCCTCCTCCTCCTCGTCGCCCTCCCGGTGGGCCGGGGGGGGCCGCAGCGTCTCCAGCTCCAGCAGGGCCTTGTTGAGCCTCAGGGCCGTGTCGGCCCTCTCGCGGGCCAGCTGCTCACACTGCAGCCCCAGGGTGACCTGCACCTCCTCCAGCTCCGTCCGGGGCACGCACTCCCTCAGCTCCACCTCCAGCTCCCCCACACGCCCCTGCAGCCTGCGCACCAGATCCCCCTCCGTCCCCGCTTTCCTCCCCCCTCCTCCTCCGACGACTCCTTCGTTCCTCGCAGACTCCTTCCTGCTCTCGGCCAGGGCGCCCTCCAGCTCGCTCACCCTCGCCCGGAGGCCGCTCACCGTCTCGCTCTCGTCACTGTCCCCTCCTCCTCCTCCTGCTCCTCCGCCGCCCTCCTCCTTCTTTTCCCCCTCTTTCGCCGCCTCTTTCGCCTCCAGGGCCGCCTGGAGTTCCTTCACCCTCTTCCTCAGCTGTTTGACTTTGTCACTGTCCGTCCCTCCTCCGCCGCTCCCCTCCTCCCCCTCCGCCCGCCTCTCGGCTAGCTCCGCCTCTAGCTCGCTCACCCTCTCCCTCAGCTGCTGCGCCTCCTGGCCCGCGCCCCCCGGGGCCTCGCCCTCGCCCCCCGCCCGCTCCATGGAGAAGATCCCCAGCTGCACCTGTTCCTTCAGCTCCTCCAGCTCCGTGTGGGAGAGGGCCAGCTGCTCCTCCAGGACACGCAGCTTCTCCTTCAGCTCCCCGGAGCTCTCTCCCCCTGCCCCCTCTGCCCCCCCGGTCTCCTCACACCTGGGGCGCAAACAGGAACACCACATCAGAAGTGGTTATTGAGTGAGAGTTTTGCCATGTCAATACGGTACACTGGCATGACATCTTAGTGATTACTAGTAATATTAGTCAAAT
Organism: Nansenia antarctica; assembly: GCF_963989245.1. NCBI lineage: Eukaryota > Metazoa > Chordata > Actinopteri > Argentiniformes > Microstomatidae > Nansenia > Nansenia antarctica. The sequence continues at coordinate 8,190,164 of NC_137677.1, read as the reverse complement.
TAAGCACATGGAACTGTGGCTGGCAGGGTTCAGATGACACATTGACTCCGGGAGTCGGTGAGCAGCCTTACCCCTCCTCTCCTGCTACGCTGGAGGCCTCGGTCGAAGCCTGGGCCTGGGAGTAGCGCTCCTGCAGGGCTTCAAACTCCCTCCTCAGGGACTCGTACTGGGCTGTGGGGACGAAGTCTGGACTGGAGCTCTGCATGTCAGTGTCGTCTTTCTCAAACATCTCCAGCATCTGCAACCCACAGAAGATACACATTCTAACACTTAGCGAGGGACGGAAAAGTAAGTAACGTATTAGAATTTGTTCTTTAGAATTTGTGATATCATTGTGTATATCATAGGTCGACTACCTGTGGCTATGGTCCATATTATGGACACTTGTGAATCCTTTTAAACTAAGAAGTACTAGTACTGTAAATATATTGATTTTCAGACACAATCAAAGACTGATAAAGACTCTCAAATACTATTTCTGTGCAGTAAGTTACAATGTGTCTATTAATGATCAACTTAAGTCCCAAACTCATTTTAGTTTAGTTATTTTCTAACTCGTCGTCTCCTCCTTGGTTTCTAATGTTGCTGTACCAGCCGTGCTGCTAACGACTGTACAGTAACCAGCCCCTCAGCTAACCACTGTACAGTAACCAGCCCCCAGCCCCACAGTAACCAGCCCCACAGCCCCACGGCCCAGACTCAGACTCAGCCTCCAGCTGCCCTTCAGGCAGACTGTGTCCCTCTCAATCTGCCCCGGGCCCTCTGTCTACAGCTACAGAACATGACCCACTTAGTGAAGAATGCCTGCACCAAGAGTCTCTCTCTCTCTCCCTCTCTCCCCCTCTCTCTTTCCCTCTCTCTCCCCCTCTTTCTCCCTCTCCCCCTCTCTCTTTCCCTCTCCCTCTCTCTCTCTCTCCCTCTCCCTCTCTCATGCTAGTCTATTTATACCAGACCGCTGCATCATAGACCTAAAGAGGCTGTGAGTAATGGTCCAATCTGATGGTGAGCAGCCAGGCCTGAACCAGCATCATCATCATCATCTGTGAACCTCTCTGGAGCCTCGACTAATAAGCTCATTTGTATCAATACCTTATGGCTAGCAGCTTGTGTGTGTGTGTGTGTGTGTGTGTGTGTGTGTGTGCGCGCGCGCACGTATGTGTGCGTGTGTGTGTGTGCGCGTGTGTGTGTATGTGTGCACGCACATATGTGTGTGTGCGTGCGTGTGTGTGTGTGTGTGTGTGTGTGCGCGTATGTGCGCGTGCGTGTATGTGTGCACGCGCATATGTGTGCGTGTGTGCAAGTGTGTGTGTGTGTGTGTGTTTGTGTGCGCATATGTGTGGTGTGTGTGTGTGTGTGTGTGTGTGTGTGTGCGTGCGTGTAGTATAATGTTCAAAGGGACTGTACCTGCACTTTCAGATTCAGCTCCGAGTTCTGTGAAGTCAGCTCCTCTACTTGTCTCTGTAGCTCAGCCACAGTGTCTGGGTCTCCAGGCCCAGGTGACGTAGGGCATGAGTCTGTCTTCCCCTGGGAACTGCACTCATCCTGGGCAGAGGGGGACTCGACCGCTCTCGACCGCTTGGAGAGCAGCTTCTCAGCACCTAAGATGCAGATGGGGAGGAAATCACTCAGTCATCTAGTCACCATGTAATAGACTCCTAATAGATTCCTGTTAGACACAAATACACACACACACACACACCTGGGAAATCCAACATGTCGTCCTCTGACTCACTGGCCCCTTGTCTGAGCTCCTCTAGCTCGGTCTGGAGCCGATCTCGGTCAGCCTCCGCCTGCTCCAGACGCTCTCTCAGCTGGCACAGCTACAGCACAGGAGAGAGAGAGAGGCATGATGACCACACAGATAGACCACAGAGAGGGAGGAGGGAGAACATATACAACTAGAACACAGAAAGAGAGAGGAGAGAGACAATACAACTAGAACACAGGGAGAGAGGAGGGAGATATAGCACAGAGAAATGATACAGCTATAACAGGGAAAGGAGTGATATGGCACAGCAATGGTACAGGAAGAGAGGAGAGTGAACTAAGGTATTCTCTAGTCTAGGGCCTTGTGGTGGATCACTGACTAGGTGAGTACACACGCAGTACCTCCTCCAAGGCAGAGTGGGCGCTGTGCTGCTGCTGTTCCAAGCTTTTGATCTTCTGGAGCAGACGTCCCCTCTCCAGACGCAGCCTGCGGATCTCCTCGAACACCTCCTCGTCCTCCGTCTCTCACAAACACAGCAGAGTACACATGTCAATACAGAGACACCTCAATGTCTCAACAATGGATGTACCTGGATCAGTTACGATGAATCACTAACATCACTATGAAGGCAGGCGGGGGGGGGGGGGGGGCAGGGACTCACGAGGTTAGCCTGGGCAGGGCGCGGCGTCTCTGGGGACTGGGCGGGGGGAGAGGGGCTTGGGGGCTCAGGAGACGGCGGTGGGTGACCCTGGAACACGGCCACAAAAGTCGTTACCGATAATCATGTGACCAGTATGTTATGGAGAGGTTCACTATCACGACTTAACCACGATCACTTCACTGGCATGACTTCACTATTCAACGAACCTGGTCCAAACAGAGATAAAGTAGTAGGACAAAACATATCTGTCTATAAGAATTCTGATGACATACACATACAAACACTGTAACAGCAAGTCCTCCTTCTCGTACCTGAGGAGGGGTGCTGGGTGGAGGGGGGGCTTTCCTCTTGCGGGGGGTGGTCCCCCCTGGCAGGGGTGGGGGGGCGGGGAGCTGCGGGAGTCACAGGCAAGCACAGGAGGGAGGGAGGGAGGGAGGGGGTGGGAGCAGGAGGAGGAGGAGGGGGGGGGGGGGCAGTGAGGTTAAATGCAAAGCAAGCCGCAGCTTTCCCCCCCTGTGACATAGCTGTCTTCATGCCCTTGTATGATACTGTATGTGACAACAGCTGGAGCAGCTCAGAGGCTGACTGAGTGGTCTCTCTGGTCTCTCTGTGGGGCTTTACACACTACAAGGCTGACCACAACCGTACTGCGGCTGGCTCAGAGATTTCCCTTTGACACCGCACTTCTTCAGCAACTGTGAAAGATGTGTTGACCAGGCCAGGCCAGCCCAGTACAGCTCAGCTCAGCTCAGCTCGGCTCAGTATTGTGAAAAGGGTATGAGATGTAAGATGATGTATTAAAAGTAAAATAGAAGGTTATGATAAGAGGATGGAGTATTTGTCTTTGGGGATATAGCAAATCCTGCTTTGGACAAAGCAAGCCTGTGTTAGCGTTATGCTAATGTATTAACATGAGCTGAGGGTGTGTTGGCGTGGTGATGAACATGTGATTCATCTGTGGTGTAAAAATGCTGAGTAGTGAGTTACCTCGTCACCTGTGCTCTCCTTGGCTACGTATGCATTGGGAGAAACAGACAGCAAGGCATTTTAACCTCTAGCCCATTAAGATTCAACATAGTGTACAATACACACACACACACACAGCACTCTGATTTACACCCTAGT
>NC_137677.1:8164170-8184170 GCF_963989245.1 Nansenia antarctica | reverse complement strand
TTTTAGCATGTTGATGTTCTATCAGCATGTTGTGATGTGCTAAACGGTGCAATTAGATGTTTGTAGCGATATTCCTTTTTAGCACTAGCCTACTAGCAGCTGTTTTGCATGTGTTTTGATTCAGAGTGCGTTTCCCAGCTATTTGGTTTGAGGTGTACCAGCATTCAAATAAGCACATCTTCTTCAACTCCTTTTCAGATTTCAATGTATGACACATCATGGGCACCTGCCCAATAGCTAATTACTATTGGGCAGGTGCCCATCTCCTGCCCCCTAAACTGTATGTCTGTTGCATTACTGTTACAATTATGTTTGTAAAATAAAATAAAACCCACCCCATCTGGCAACCCTGCTCCATTGTGACGTGAAATAGGCAATCAAGAAGCGAGCTGACTGACGCATCTTCTTCTTTTAGTTCTTCGGCACTTTATTTGCCCTGTCGCACATGGCTGCCTCGTACAGGTCAGTCAGGGTACGCAGGTCAGTCAGGGTACGCAAGGATCACACAAGATTTCTGGCTTGGGGGACGAGACTCTAGACTGTCGTAACGACAGATCTTTATGTATGTGGTGTGCTGTATTGGGAATATCGGCGTACACCACACACAATACGATCAAGGCTGTTTGAATGTGTGGGGTCTCTCTCATATAAAAAAATCTGTTAAGATTTAGAAAATCCATATGTGTACCAGGCTTTACACACTCCCACTAGACAGTGTCCTCCAGATCCACTCGACCTACCCCGTCCTGTGTATCCAGACAGGCCTTGAAGTCCCACAGAGTCTCTGTGCAGGACAGGCAGCCGCTGACAGCTTCAGGGACACAAACGGGTCGCACGGGGAAGATGTACGTGTTAGTACAGTTGGGTGTTAGGTAAAACGTTGCTCTATACCTGTGTAGTAACCTGTAACATCAACAGGGCTTTTATTATCCACCGTGTGTTACATTACACTGTAATAACTACCTGCATGATGCAGGGCTGTCCTTCCAAAGCTGTCTGTGGCGTCTACAGGCAATCTCTCCTGGCGGAGGGTGAAAAGAGATCATAATAAATATTCTCCATCAAAAATGCAAGAAAAAAACAATAACATTTCTGTTATAATTTTTTTCGAATGTGTTTTAAGCTCTGTTTATAACCATGTAACGTCATGACTGTCGGCTGTACCTGTAACAGTCTCTTCAAGCACTCAGGCTGTCCGTTTTTGGCAGCTAGATGGAGGGCACTGAAGCCTGTGTTCAACACAGCCAATCCAGAGCAGGGAGAGAGAAGGCGTTAACATAGACAAGTTAAAAGAGTGCATCATGATATTATTGAGACCACAACTTTATGGTATAACACTGCATGTACTGTAACAATATTGCCTTCATTCAATCAACCAAATGTGACAGGGTCTGGTTAAAAAGTAGGACAATGTCATTCTTCAGTTTTTTCCAGATTGTGGGTTAGGGTTAGGGCAGATTGTGATCTTTCAAATGACGTGTCATACATTGAAATCTGAAAAGTAGTTGAAGAAGATGTGCTTATTTGAATGCTGGTACACCTCAAACCAAATAGCTGGGAAACGCGCTCTGAATCCAAACACATGCAAAACAGCTGCTAGTAGGCTAGTGCTAAAAAGGAATATCGCTACAAACATCTAATTGCACGTTTAGCACATCACAACATGCTGATGATCAGATGATCACACAGTCCTTTTGAACACATCCTAAAACCTACATTTATTTACAAGCCATGTATCACTTCCCCAGTAGCCTATGGCAGACGAGACAGTGAATCCAATTCACACATTAGAAGCATTTAGTGATCCTAAACAGTTTGTTTGTTATATCGAGTGGGCTCTTTAACACTTAAACTTTCGTAATATTCAAAATAACTGAAGCTTTTTAAAATGTTATTTTAAATAAGCTTTTTGTTCATTTGTGTGACTTGAGAATTGCTGACATGCGGCCTTTTTCACCAGACCGTGTCACATATGTATGTGGCATATGGAAAGTGGGGACGATACATAACAAATAAATACATAGAAATGTGGGGACGTCCATCTCACCTGTGCCGTCTGGCACGTTCGCGTCCACGCCGTGAGACAGGATGACCTCCAGGCAGTCCAGACGACCCCGGGACGCCGACAAGTGGAAACTACGCAGGGAGAGACAAAAGAATCATGAGTCATTCAATTAAAAAGAACCTCAACTCAAGTTTCTCATGGGGCAAGGAAGGAGGACCATAAAACACCGAAAACAAAGTCTATCCTGTACCGACTGTTTCCGTTCCACCGTTTGACCGGTCGTTTATCACATCCTTACTTACGCTGACTTCCCCTCCGTGTCCAGTTTGGTGGGACAGAGCCCCTTCTTGGTGATCAAGGCAGCCACTTTCTCCGGTTCGTTCTGTTCCACAGCCTGGAGCAGCCTTTCGTCACTCTTACTCCAGTCCTGACTCTGAGGAGAGAGCAGTCACAGTCCCGACTCTGAGAGAGCAGTCACAGTCCTGACTCTGAGAGAGCAGTCACAGCCCTGACTCTGAGAGAGCAGTCACAGTCCTGACTCTGAGGAGAGAGCAGTCACAGTCCCGACTCTGAGAGAGCAGTCACAGTGCTGACTCTGAGAGAGCAGTCACAGTCCTGACCCTGAGAGAGCAGTCACAGTCCTGACTCTGAGAGAGCAGTCACAGTCCTGACTCTGAGAGAGCAGTCACAGTCCTGACTCTGAGGAGAGAGCAGTCACAGTCCTGACTCTGAGAGAACAGTCACAGTCCTGACTCTGAGAGAGCAGTCACAGTCCTGACTCTGAGAGAGCAGTCACAGTCCTGACTCTGAGAGAGAGAGCAGTCACAGTCCTGACTCTGAGAGAGCAGTCACAGTCCTGACTCTGAGAGAGAGAGCAGTCACAGTCCTGACTCTGAGAGAGCAGTCACAGTCCTGACTCTGAGAGAACAGTCACAGTCCTGACTCTGAGAGAGCAGTCACAGTCCTGACTCTGAGAGAGCAGTCACAGGCCTGACTCTGAGGAGAGAGCAGTGGCACAGTCACAGTCACCGTCTCATCAACGTCCCCTCACAACAGACCACCTATCTGAGAACACACTGCACATACAGGGTGTGGCTGGACAACGTCTCACAAAAAGGAAATGACTGCAGAATGTACTACGGAAGCAATTTACCATGAGAGGAAGAGGGTTGTGGACTCATTTACCACTGGTACAGGGTTGTGGGGTTGGGTGGGGTTGTGCCGGAAAACCCTGTACAGTGGTAAATGAGTCCACAACCCCCGCCCTCGAATGGTAAATTGCTTTTCCACAACAGCCACCACATAATATAAACAATAAATACACAGTTTTAACATTAAATTCATTCATTTACAGTCATTAATCGATTCAGAATACGTATATCCTTCCGCCACAGAATATAGTCCCATAAACAAGATCAACGATTGCATTGTAGGTCAGCACAGGTTTAATCAGATTGATTGGGAGGCACATTGATACTGGAAATGCGGTCTGAACTGAAGGTTGTTGGGATATTTACCACTGTTGCTAGCCAATCAGAATCCAGTATCCAAACATGCTGTTGTAGAAAACACAATTTCCAACAGTTTTCACCCTCCAAAACAAGGGAATGCTATGACAGAAAGACAACCGTGAAAAGACAATTCAAGTTGACCACACGGCTTCAATTTGGAAACTGTCCAAATCTCCAGGACAACGCATTGTGGCACAATCGTAGCATCAACTTCACGTTCCTTGACTTGCATATCAACTGACAGAACAGAGCCATACGTCACAGACATCATCACTCAGGCATAACACCGCAATAATCCGAACAATCGAACACTCCTATTCAAACTCTGATGCATCCCTGCTAACCCAGCGTGCAGACATAACACAGTGATAAGACAACTCAAGTTGACCACAGCTACAATTAGGAAACTGTTTACATCTCTAGTACAGTACACAGACTCCCGGTGGCCGGTGCTTTGGCCCCATCTCTGAGGTGTGTGTGTGTAGGAGAGAGAGAGGATACCCACCAGCACTCTGAGACACGGACAGAAGCACTTCATCAGGTTCACCAGGGACCCGGGATCCATAGAGCTAGGAGGGCAGGATACACACCACTAGTGTGCATTGTCTGACTACAGTAACACACACACACACACACACACACACACGAGCGTACACGCACACACACACACACACACACACACACACACACACACACACACACACTATACGCACACTCTAAGCTTAAAACTCAACCATTCACAGGCATCACTTCTTGCGCATATGCATACAGTATATACGCATACAGTATATACTGCAATACCTATGCTCACATAAACACATGCAGACACACACAAACACTCACACACACTCTCTCTCACACTCACACAGACACACGCTGCTCTAGGCCTCTAGGTCTGACTCTCACAAAAGCGACGCTCTCCATATGCAGTGCTCTCGCAGCCAAAACACCTTCCTCTCTTCCTGTGCTGCAACACCTTCCTCTCTTTTCAGGCCACACTCGGTCTGCAGTGGAAGCTTGGCACAGACACACACACACACATACACGCACACACACACACACACACACACACCTCCTCCCTCCTTCCATGTCCTTCTTTTCGTAGCCTAGTACTGTCTTCTCTTCCCCCTCTACTACCTCCTCCTCCTCTCACAGTCTCGCCATTTATTTCCGTCAGGTCTCTCCCTCTCTCTCTCTCTCCCTCCCTCCCTCTCTCTCTCTCCCTCCCTCCCCTGTCTGGGCTGTCCTATCTGGGCTAGGCTGCCAGTCTCTGGGCCCAAGACGAGGGCTGGCTCAGCAAAAACAGACAGGAGACAAAGCTGTGCTCTGCTGGTACAGGAGGACCATGAAGGGCAGAGGACACACTGACAGCCTGGAATGAGACTCGATGAGGCACACTGAGACCGTAATGAGACCATAACGAGACCACAATGAGACCACAATCTCCTCTCGTCTGATCTGTGCAATGAGAACCACAATCTACATTTCACATTAACATTTTTGGCATTTAGCAGATGCCTTTATCCAAAGCGACTTATAACAAATACATTTGGCTAAGTAAGTGAATCGTCTATCCCACCAGTCATTGCAGAGAAAAAGTCATCTATGCTCGGGCCTGGAGCCATTGGCTTGGCAGTCGTCATGCTAGAAGAAGGATTTCATTTTTTTATGGGTCTTCAGTCTACGGTGGAAGATAGGGAGTGACTCTCCAGTCCTGACAGCAGTGGGAAGCTCGTTCCACCAGCGGGGGGGAGCCAGTGTAGTGAAGAGACGTGACCGGGTAGCGCGCCACAATCCCCTCTCGTCTGACCTATATGTCAATTCTGTTACTTTTAATTCGCTAAAGATCTTTAAAATAATGACATCACTCTTTTTTCGAAAGAACAAAAATAGGACAGCTCTTCACCAAACATGTTGGACATGGCAACCAATGTAAACAACCCTTGTTTGTTCTTTGGATTACAGGCGAGGATTCAGCGCCACCCAATCTTTGTTTATATAGGTGGAGCCCAGCACGTTGTTCAGGCTTTCATCATTTACTTTTATTTGTCTGAAATAATCAACTCAGTGGACCGATATAGGACAGAGTATCCGAGCAGTAGTAAACAAGGAAGACAGGCTGGTACTTTCCCCCTGAAGTGTGTTTACACAAGGCCTTTGTGTGACCAACAACAGACTAATGAAGACTGATGATGTTCACAGCAAGACTCTTCTCCCTCTCTCCCTTTCTCTTCTCTCTTTCTCTTCAGGAACGTCTGAGCACCTCAGAGAGGGTAGAGTATAGTCACCTCTGACAGTGAGAGGGTACAGTATAGTCTGGGGGGGGGGGGGGGGTACAGTATAGTCAGCAAGGGATTAGTAACTAACTCTACCAGGGGAGGCTCATTGTGATACATGGAATGGAATGAGGAATGACTGAGGAAAGGTTTGATGTATCCTTCATCCCTAGTGCTATTACTGTAATATGCTTAATGGCAAATAGCACTTTGGCTGCATTATTGCACTTCCCCCTGCACGTTTTGCACACTTGCACTTTTTGTACCGGTATGACTTTCCATTTCTCAGAATTTGCGATTGTGACTCTGCGATTTTATTGTATCGATTATTGTGTTGATGTTGTTGAGATGTTGTCCTTTTTGTGTTGTCTGTCTGTGTGAGCCTGGCTGCAAAACACATTTCCCCTAGGGGACAATAAAGACATCTTGAACCTTGAACCTTGGCATCAAACACACGTTTGATACCATTTCCTCATTTCATTCCAGGCATTACAATGAGCCCGTCCTCTGATTTCTGCCTCCACCAGCCTCCCCTGCTCTCACCCTCTCCCTGGGAGAGCAGGCTTAGCTCTGGGGGATCTCAGTACCAAGGCGCAGGCACACAGGAGTTGAATTTCTGCTCAAAGCCAACTGCTCCAGAGAGCCAGCTAGCCATGCTGCCTCTATCCACGTATCAGACACATGGCTCCAGTTCCTTAGACATTTGAGGCATTACAGAAAATGAGATATAACTCTCACATCACATGGTGCTGTATAAAGAAGTGTGTTTGGGGGGGGGGGGCGGCAACAGGAAACAAAGGATTCTTTAGATTTGTGTGTGTGTGTGTGCGCATGTGTATGTATATGTGTATGTGTGTGTGTGCGTGTGTGTGCGTGTGCGCGTGCATGCGCACCTGTTTGTGTGTATGTGTGTGTGTGCGTGTGTGTGTGCGTGCATGCGCACCTGTTTGTGTGTGTGTGTGTGTGTGTGTGTGTGTGTGTGTGCGCATGTGTGTGTGTGTGTGTGTGTGTGTGTGTGTGTGTGTGTGTGTGTGTGTGTGAGAGTGAATAATTGAAGGCTACCTGAGAGCTCTGGTTACAGCAGCAGTCTGCCTAGTAGCGTGCTCTCCTGCTGCTCTGTGACACTGACACCCTGCATAGTGCCCCTCAACCCACACACACGAGCTGTCACCACCAGGACCTGCACTGGGCCGCTCAACAAAGAACAGCCCAGCACTACCCATCGCAGTCAATATCGGTTTGAACAAACAATGGTCTGAATGGCAACTTTCACAACTAAAATACCTCAGGTGAAAATATTCCAAACATTGTTTTGGAGCTTTCAGTGGATAAGGCATAAGGACATGAGGCATTATGGACATGAGGCGGACGGTTTGTGAAGGCGTAAATCAAGAGCTTGATTCTTACCTCGTTCTTTTTAAACTTTGCCTTCAGGCTCTTCATGGCTGCTTATGTGGTCTGCCTCCTGAGAAGCTCTATGGAGAAGGTATGAAGGAAAAAAGACACAAAGACTGTGTTTCAGTCATTCAAACACATTGTGAGTACAAGGATGCATTCATACAGGTGTCCCTTTGCATGCTTCAACTGTTTGATACAATCATTTGATTCAATTGAGACTGTGGTTATGGTGGTCGCCTAGGACTATCATCAATTACACAGCATTTTGGGCTATTTGGACCAAATAAGCACCAAACATTTAACCAATAAAAGCTATATTTAGGTAAACAGAAAATATAAATAGAGGCTATTATATCACTCCAAACTCCATTGGTGAAATAAATAAATACCTGAGATAGAAAGACGTTTATTGGGGGGGTGTTCTTAATCCTCTGGCCCAAAAGACGCGCTTGCTGCAACACCACTGACGCTTTTTGGACTTTCAAAGGCACCTGCCTTTCTTTTTACCTCCACCAATCACCGAGGCGCAAGACGCCGCATCAGAGTTTGATTGGCCGGGGATGGATGACAAACTCTGTGTCATAGCCAATGAGAGGTTGAAGACACTTCCATCAATATCAACTTCATTATCTAATTGGTGTGCGACAATATTGGTATTTTATTGCGTGGTATTTGTAGGCTTTTGCCGGCATGTATCTCGAGCATCATATAATTCAAATACGTTATTAAATAAATGTAAAATGATATGTAAAGCCGATATATAATCAGGGGCAATAATCTGTAGCGTGGGAGTAATACTGAGTCACTCTGTGAGGGGTGCAGTACACTCAGATCGCCATGCAGGGGCAGTAAAGGCCAAGAATAGGTTTGTTAGAAGTCAAGCAAGGTTTTTCACTGGGATCCAGGGGGTATTCCATCAACGTCGGTATAGGCAAATCCAGGCTTATTTTTGATAAATCTTGCGAGACTTATCCTGGATTTTTTTTTTATAAGTCTCGTGAAACTTATTAAAATAAGCCTGGATTTTCTTTTAGCGGTGTTGAATGTTGTCATGAAAGTATAATCTAAATCGGGGAAAATGCTGATTTCATGCAAACTCAACTCAGCCAGACACAGTGTATCCTCCTTTCAGATAGTGGACTTAGTACTTAGGACTTAGTACACCAACTCCAATAACTAGTCAAGCACACTGGTACCTGTCCCTAAAGTGTATGTGTCAGACAAATGCGTCTGACCAGACAAATGAAGATAGATGATCACACTGAATGGTGCTCCATCTTCAGGACTCTCTCTCTCTCTCTCTCTCTCTCTCTCTCTCTCTCTCTCTCTCTCTCTCTCTCTCTCTCTCTCCTTTCTCTCACTCTCCACCCCCCCCCTCTCTCTCTCTTTCTCTCTCTTTCACTCTCTCTTTCTCTCAATCTCTCAATTTCCCAAACCATGGGAAACCATCTGAATGGTAGTGAGTGTTGTCATCCACAGTGGGTGCTCAGTAGTTCAGCTCCCACACCCACACCCAGTGACTGTCAACATTTTATGTGAGTAATTAATTAAGTGTTTGAGTGTTCAGAGAGTAATAAATCTAAATTACATAAATATTCTCTCTCTCTCTCTCTCTCTCTCTCTCTCTCTCTCTCTCTCTCTCAATGTAATCTCTCTGAGAGCTGTGTGAGCGCAGGCTGTTCTCCCTGGGTAGACAGGCCTGTCTGTCGCGCACTCTCTCTCTCTCTCTCTCTCTCTCTCTCTCTCTCTCTCTCTCTCTCTCTCTCTCTCTTTCTGAGGAGGGGGTGGGTTAGGGGAGTGCAGGAGAGGCGGAGAGGGGGGTGTAGGAGGGAGAGGGGGAGGGTAGGAAGGAGAGGGGGAGTGTAGGAGGGAGAGGGGGAGTGTAGGAGGGAGAGGGTGAGAGGGTGGGTGTGGGAGGGAGAGGGGTAGAAGATGGGGAGAGGGGGAGTGTAGGGGGGAGAGGGGGGGTGCAGGAGGGAGGGGGGGTAGGAGGGAGAGGGGGAGTGTAGGAGGGAGAGGGGTGGTGCAGGAGGGAGAGGGGGAGTGTAGGAGGGAGAGGGGGGGTGTAGGTGGTAGAGGGGGAGGTGTAGGAGGGAGAGGGGGGGGTGTAGGAGGGAGAGGGGGAGTGTAGGAGGGAGAGGGGGGGTGTAGGTGGTAGAGGGGGAGGTGTAGGAGGGAGAGGGGGGGTGTAGGAGGGAGAGGGGGAGTGTAGGAGGCAGAGGGTGGGTGTGGGAGGGAGAGGGGGAGTGTAGGAGGGAGAGGGGGGGTAGGAGGGAGAGGGGGAGTGTAGGAGGGAGAGGGGGGGTGCAGGAGGGAGAGGGGGGGTGTAGGAGGGAGAGGGGGGTGCAGGAGGGAGAGGGTGGGTGTGGGAGGGAGAGGGGGAGTGTAGGAGGGAGGGGGGGGGTGCAGGAGGGAGAGGGGGAGTGTAGGAGGGAGAGGGGAGTGTAGGAGGGAGAGGGGGAGTGTAGGAGGGAGAGGGGGGGTGTAGGAGGGAGGGAGAGGGGTAGAAGACGGGGAGAGGTGGAGTTGTGGCGATGGTGGTGAAAGCTGCTGCTGGCATGATGACCTCATCCTGTCTTTGTCCCCGGGGAGAGAGTGAGATCATGGCTGTCGTTAGGAAGCATTTACGGTGTCTTGACTGGCCCAGACAGTATCACCCACTCACAGTATCACACACTCCAACTGGCTCCTCCCTCACAGCGCTGGGCCTTGAGTAACAGGACATCTGTGAAAGCGTGAAGCACACTCCACTGAGAACACCCATTTATTACCTTCTGAACAAAGAGGAGAGCCTTTTCTCTATTAGTGTGTGTGTGTGTGTGTGTGTGTGTGTGTGTGTGTGTGTGTGTGTGTGTGTGAATGTGTGTGTGTGTATGTGTGTACGTGTATGTGTGTGTGTGTGTGTGTGTTTGTTTGTGTGTGTGTGTGTGTCTGTGTGTGTGTGTGCATGTGTGCGAGTGCTCGTGAATGTGTGTGTGTGTGTGTTTATGCACGCGTGTGTGAATGTGTGTATGTGTGTGTGTGTGTGTGTGTGTGTGTGTGTGTGTGTGTGTGTGTGTGTGTGTGTGTGTGTGCTCACCACGCTTTGACTATGTATAGCATATGTATTTATTTGAGGGCTCTGACATCTCACCTCTGCCATGTGTTTGGTCGGAAGGTGGGCGTCAGACCTCGCTACATACTAATGAGACAGTTGTGCAGGTGTGAGTTTGTAGGCTATGCAGGAACAATTCCCCACCTCGTTTACATCTAAGTTGAGTGACATAACTGATAATTAGCACATGCAAATGCAGTATGGGAGGAGGACATTTGAAAGGAAGAATTGCAAAGCTTTTAGTGAAATGGTATTAAGGTTAGCTGTGATTCGTGACATGGAAAATTATTTTTTAAATTGTGTTTAATTAGAGCATTTGTCTGATCTGGTACAATATGTGTCATGTCATGGAGATTACCCAACACCCGGTTTGCATTTGCTTTGTTCTGAGGCCAGATGGACACATTTGTTTACATGTTGGCCTATAGATGTTTCTTATGAAGCAATTCGTGAGCTTAGAATTATAAGGTTCTATCTCCGTTTAGGGTAGTTCAGAGATATTGAGCGTCAAAGTTTTGACATTCCATTATGTTCTGTGAGATGGAACCTTTGTATTTTATTAATTACTAACTCAAAAATGTCAACATTTAAAAAAAAATTAAAAACACCACACAGGCATTAATAAACACCTAATGGATCAGATTATGTAAAAAAAAAAAAACTCAATTTTGACAAAAATGGAGATCCTAGAACCTTATAATTCTAACGTCACGAATTGCTCTGATGTTTATTATGGCGCTGTACTATTGTTTCAATGAATGAAAAGTGTCGGCTGACAGTAAAAAGGGAAATCCATTGGGAAATCGAGATCTATGTATGAGCACCTCCCCTTTAACCGTGTGGCTTCTCTCGTGGTTGCTCTCACTTGCACATTTGCGACCAGTCGTTTCCTAGCGGAACTCCGGAGCGCACTGAACTGTTGTTTTTCTCTCCTCCACTGGAAGAACAAAAGCTATTAAAAATAGAAAAGCCTCTCTACTTTACTACTTTGACGCTTTCTGCTTATCAAAAAGAATGAAGAGACTAAATGGAATAAAGCGCTGGGATCCTGAGTGTTAGAAGGAGGACATAAGGTTTGTCTCAGCACAAGACAACGCGCTGTCAGTGTGGGCTGTTTTAATATAGGAGAGATTAGTTGGAAAAACTGTTTTAAAACAAACCCGCATAACTTGCATGGGAGTTAAAAGCGCCGATTAGAATGTTGAAGTAGTGACGCGTCTTTCAATGTTATTATGGCCGTGGGAGAATAACGGTAAATAAACGCACAGTTCGTGACGTTAGAATTATAAGGTTCTATCTCAATTTTTGGTCAAATTGGAGTTTTTTACATAATCTGATCCATTAGGTGTTTATTAATGCCTGTGTGGTGTTATTTTTTAAAAATGTTGACATTTTTGAGTGAGTAATTCATAAAATACAAAGGTTCCATCTCACAAAACATAATGGAATATAAAAACGTTGACGCTCAATATCTCTGAACTGCCCTAAACGGAGATAGAACCTTATAATTCTAAGCTCACGAACAGGTAAAACAGCCCCTTTGTTTAAGTGTATTCGGTTGTATGCCTGTAAGCGATTTGTAATGTTTAATTGACATATGCATTTGTTGATGGAATATATCCTCCTCCGTTGCTGTTTACCCAGTGTACCAGGCAATTAAATTAGTTTTTATTGAGGGGCGTAAAATGGAATTGCTGTTCTCGGGCAAAGTCCGGACTCTCCAGTGTGTTATTGTCCCTCTGAGTCGACAGTCGTAGTAGATCAAGTCCAGCTGTCTGTGCATGCGTGTCTGCTTTAACCCTAACCCTAGCCCTAGCCCTAACCCTAACCTTAACCCTAGCCATAGCCCTAACCCTAGCCCTAACCCTAACCCTAGCCCTAGCCCTAACCCTAACCCTAGCCCTAACCCTAACCCTAAAGACGCCTGGACCAGTGAGAAGTGTCAATTGTGCACAGAAACAGTTTTAGTTTTGGATTAAAAACCAGTGGTCAGTCCTTAAGAACGAAAGATGAATTAATTAAGCCCTCAGGATGTCTCAATTCAGACGTCCATTACATCCAAAGTGTTTTACATAACTTTGCAGGACAGGACAAAAAACATACAATGTTAATTTAATCAAATCCATTCAGTTTATTTAGCCTAGGTTTACTCTAGGATTAGATCTCGGCTCAAGAAGTCAACCAAGGGAAAGCAGCTTGTTCAACCATATCAATCATGTTTTTTCCTCAACAGCGGCCTGCCTTTTAGCCCCTTATAGTGTGTGAGGCAGCAGAGGTCCAATGGCAAAGTGGCTAAAAGACTACCTGAGTTTTGGCAGGAGGATGCCGCCTCAGCCGCCCAAACCAGACTACACAGAGAGTGACATCCTCAAAGCCTACCGGGCCCAGAAAAACCTGGATTTCGAGGACCCTTACGAGGACTCGGAGAACCGCTCACGGAACGACTCCGGGACATCAGACTCTTCCCAGTCCCATCCTGCTTTCGGCGGCTCTCCGCTGAAATCCGCCAGCCTGGACCTGAAGGTGGTGTCCCCCAAACACCGGCTCATCAAGGTGGAGTCCCAGGACCTGGGGAGGACCAAGATCCTCCTGAGTGCCGTGTCCTTAGAGGAACACCAAGAGCCTGTGAGTCTCCAGTCTTTGTTATTCTTGTTCCGGCATTAACCGTCATTTCCAAACCCCACAGACCGCTCAATCGTATTGATTGGCCCTGTAGCCTGTAGCGAGCGAGTGACTGGTAATATGTGTCAGAAATATGCATTGCTTCAATCCATCACGTTGTGTTTGAAGAGCCACAGAAATGGCCTGCCCCGGTTGGCTAATGGGAGGAAACCTTATTGATGGGCTGAATGGATCATTGAGTGGGTGGGTGGATGGTGGTGGTGGTGGTGGGGGGGGGGGGGGTCATGGTCTCCAGGGTTTATGTCCCTCTATAAATAATAAATGGCGTTTGGTTTATCAAGCAGAGGGCCCCCCGCGTGAACACATGGTGAGGCCATAAAAGGCGTTATAGCGTATGTACGCTGCCACTTGTGGTGCCATCAGCCCCTGGTGACAAGCCCTCCTTGGATCTGTACAGTAGACTTGTGTGTTGGCAGTAGAAGTTCCCATGCACAGCTGCGCAGAGAGAGAGAGAGAGAGAGAGGTGGTGGGGGGGGGGGGGGGGGGGGAATGCAAGAGACGTTGAGAGAGAGAGGGGGGGGGGGCAAGAGTGTGAGAGAGAGGGGGAGGAGAGGGAGAGAAGGCAAGAGCGTGATGGTGGGGGGGAGGCAAGAGAGTGAGGGGAGAGGGGGGAGAAAGCAAGAGAGTGAGAGTAATGAGTGTGTTTGTGTCTGTCGATGGTTGAAAGACAGATTAGAAGGGGGCGGAAGGAGACATCGCAGCACATTGATTCGGTTGACACCAATCAGCTGACAGACGACCAGCCAGTCAATGAGCAGATTGAGGGGTTTCTCTCTCACGGCCGGCCGCCGGCCGCAGTTCAAATCCATCGCTTTTTTTCCCCCAGTGAGAATGCCACAAGTTCAAGACTCCTAACGCTGGCGTCGATACCATCTCTGGAGCCCCACCGGCCCCGTTAATGACCCAGCCTGGATGTTGTGTTCTGTGGGGTTCTGTGGGGCTCTGTGGGGCTCTGTGGGGCCGTCCACGGGACTAATTAACATTGTAGATTCCTCCTGCGCGTCGATAACTTGTTAGACAATCAACATGGGATTGGATGTAATTCTGTGTGTGCGTGGCATACCTAACAGGGCTCTGGTGCATACCTCACAGGGTTTTGGTGCGTGCCTTGGTTCAATCATCGTGTGTTTGTGTGTGCACGTTTGGGCGTGCGTGTGTGTGCAGGTGTGTGTGTGTCTGTGTGTGTGTGTGTGTGTGTGTCTGTCTGTAGACAGGTCTGTGTGTGTGTGTGTGTGTGTCTGTGTGTCTGTGTGTCTGTGTGTGCACTCGCATGCGTGAGTGTGTGTGTGCGCGTGTGTGTGTGTGTGTGTCTGTGTGTGCACTCGCATGCGTGAGTGTGTGTGTGTGTGTGCGCGTGTGTGTGTGTGTGTGTGAGACCATATGGCTGCCTTTGTAGTTGTCAGTATGCCAGATGACCACTGATTCCCTCCTGTCTGGAGAACCAAATGCTCCCTCCAACAAACCTGTTTATTGTCTTTCTGCTGGCACACCAGCTAACAAACCTATTATTTTCTGACAGCTTAGTTTCTCATTCCATGTTGGTTTCAGATGTGAAAATATTGTTGTTTTGACAAACTGTCGTTTCTTTGATATATAATTAATTGGTTTTGGGGAGATGGAGCTATTTTTGACATCCTGGTGTATACTATATATATTTATTTATTTATTTTGTTTTTTTTTACCAATATAGTAACCCAAATGACAAACATCGGTACTATCTGCTTTTTTATAAAGAATTTAGATCACCAGGTGTTCATTTAGTTATTACATGGTAAATTGGTAATTACACAATCTTATTTTTATACTGTCTCTATCCCATTAAAGCAGAAATGCCCTGAAAACATAGTGTTTTTAGGGCATTTCTGCTTTAATGGGATAGAGACAGTAGAGATTGACAGGAAGGATGGGTGAGAGAGAGGAGGATAGAGACAGTAGAGATTGACAGGAAGGATGGATGAGAGAGGGGAGGATAGAGACAGTAGAGATTGACAGGAAGGATGGGTGAGAGAGAGGAGGGTAGAGACAGTAGAGATTGACAGGAAGGATGAGTGAGAGAGAGGAGGGTAGAGACAGTAGAGATTGACAGGAAGGATGGGTGAGAGAGAGGAGGATGACATGCAGGATTATGTGGACGGGCACCCTGCGATTACATGGCTGACGCCTTAGTGTGCTACGCAAGCTCTCTGTAATTACACAATGTTAACATGTCATATTGTGATCCACTACTGCAGTGTCTTATTGTGTGTGTGTGTGTGTGTGTGTGTGTGTGTGTCCAGGTGGTGCCCTCAGCTCCAGCCGTAGGGGACACAGATTACTCCGACCCGTTCGATGCACGCCTGGACCCCCGGCCAGAACCCGACCTGGGCCCGGTCCCGTACGAGAACAACGGCTACATGGAGCCCTTCGAGGCCCAGCGGGTCATCACAGGTCAGTCTGAGGACCCTCATTTTACACTCCAGAGCCAAACCGAACCGAACCGAGCCGAGCTGAGCCGTACTGGGCCGACCCGGTTACTCATCCACCACAGTTGATGAAACAATGCTGGGAAGGACGATGGGAAAGGAAAATATTGTTGTGGTCAGCCCTGCAGTGTGTTGATTTAATTCATACTAATATAATAATATATTAGATGAATAATTGATATAGTCAGGGCCGCCGCTACGTACACGCGTAGCACGCGCCCGGAGGGGGCACCGAAATAGCCTAATGATCATCATCATCATCATAATGATGAAATTATTTAAATTGAAGGTGAAGCACAACTACAATAGGCACCATTACACTATTATTAGACCACCATTAGTGCTAGCGTAGCGCTATCCATTTATCTCCCCCCCCCCCCCCCACTGGTGCTTAGGGCACCCTAATGGCCGCGGCCTTGGATATAATAGCTAACCGGCCAATGGATTTCCTATGAGAGACGGGGTCAGAGTGAAACCAGAAAGTGCTGCTTTCAGGCACCGCCATCGTGTTCATAGCGACATCTGAAAATGACCTGAAATCACCCCCAGGGAGAAAAAACAACATAGAATATTCAGGAAGTCATAGTCATTTTTGCCAGATAAGGAATGAAATGTAACATGGGTATGGCAGGGTGTAGCAGCATGCTTTTTGGCACCAGCTCCCGTCCTCCCCGTAGCCACCGCTTTCCAAATTCTCCTGGCAGGATCGCTCCCCAGGTGTGAAACCCGTTAGCGGTTTCCATCATTATCACACTCTCCCAGGCCCCCCAACTCCTCAGGGAAAAAGCAGCCTTCAGGCGCTCCTACAGAGCAGATCACAGGTAAGGTACTTCCTAAGTAGGTCACAATGGAGAATAATAAAATCCTGTTAAGTTTGTTGAGTTTTCCAGAGATTTTTTCTTTTTCTCCGTCTATCCCCTCCACTACGCCTGTACTCTTTCACCACACAGACTAGTCTGTCCGTGTGACTCAGACTCTCAGATACGCTTACACCACCCTTCAGAAATGTCTTGTGTTCCACACTGTGCTGTGTCTTATCTCTCGGTGTTACTCCATTCCATTGGCTCAGATCTATCTCTTCCCATTTGTCTTTTATGTTGTAACATCTCTCCCTCTCTCCTCCCAGTCTCTCTCTCTCTCTCTCTCTCTCTGTCTCTCTCTTCCTCACTCACGTTTTTTCCGCGACTACTGTCTGTCCCAGTCATTTAGTCCGCCTCACTCCTCTCCTCTCCTCTCCTCTCCTCTCCTCTCCTCTCCTCTCCTCTCCTCTCCTCTCCCCTACTCTCCTCTCCTCTCCTCTCCTCTCCCCTCCCCTCCCCTCCCTCCTCTCCCCTCTTCTCCCCTCCCCTCCCCTCCTCTCCTCTCCTCTCCTCTCCTCTCCTCTCCTCTCCTCTCCTCTCCTCTCCTCTCCTCTCCAGCAGTCTCCTCTCCTGTCTGGCCTCGGGGGAGTCTCGGCTGCTTTCTAATCAGTCCTCAGACTGACTGTGTGTGTGTGTATGTGTGTGTGTGTGTGTGTGTGTGTGTCCTCCTGGCCTGGTTGTCTTTGCCGGCTTCATTCAGGGTCAGAGGTAGTTCATAGTCGCAGGGTTAGACAGAAAGGTGCTTCGTCTTCAGCTTTGTGTTAGGTACACAATGAAGCTGAGCCAGCGAACGCCGTGGTGTGTGTAGTCAACCCAGGAGTGAGTCACAGCGCCGTGGTAACCGTCTGCACGGCGGCGCTCATTAAAAAACACAGCCCAGCCGGAACGGAGGAAAGCCAGGTGTGAGGCTGAATGTCGCATCAGATTTTTATTTCCGTGTGTCAACGGAACCGCAATTATCCGTCGACAAAGACAGATTATCTACCATCCTCAAATGACACCTCCGGGAAGGAGGGTGACCTATGAGTTAATAAAAAACCCTTGAAAAGGCGGATGCGGTCCCTCAGGATTCTGATTGTGTGACATTTTTTTTTAAAGTTCGGTCGGGGTGGGGAAGGTGGGAGGCAGGATGATTTTTTTTTTTTCCATTCTCTATTTCACGGGTCTGACATCAATTTACATACCCAAATTGATTCCTCATTCCCTTTCAAGCTTCTCTCTCTCTCTCTCTCTCTCTCTTTCTCTCTCTTTCTCCCCCCCTCTCTCTCTCTGTCTCTCTCCCCCTCTCCCTCTGTCTTTTCCCATCATGTTCCCATCCACTTCTCATTTCCCGGCCTGTCTGTTTTCATCCCTCTCTCCTAATCCCCTCCATCTCCAGGCTGACACCCCGGGATCCCTGCCCAGGTAGAGCAGCAGGGGAAGCTGTGCCTGGTGTCTCAATGATTTAAAATCAAACCCTCTACCCAGCCCTCCCCTCCTCCTCCTCCTCCTCCTTCCCCTCCTCTCCTCCCTCTTCTCACCCCCTCCTCCTCCTCCTCCTCCTTCCCTCCTCTCCCCCCTCTTCTCACCCTCTCCTCCTCCTGCTCCTTCCCCTTCTCTCCTCCCCCTTCCCCTTCTCTCCTCCCTCTTCTCACCCCGTCCCTCCTCCTCCTCCTCCTCCTCCTCTTCTTCCCACCTCAGGGCCTGTCCCTCAGGGCCTCTCCTCTGTCGCCATGGAGACGTACAGAGGCGCCCAATAGCGGCGTGTCGTCTGAAGGTTAAAGTTTGCCTCTGTTTCTTCACGAACCCCCCACCCCCCCCCCCCCTCTCTCTCTCTCTCTCTCTCAGCTCTTGACACTCGCTCTCTCACATGAGCGCACCTCCATAGCGGCATAATGAGACCGCCGGCTATAAAAACAACAAAAGCGATCCTCGCTCTTGTCTCAGATAGATCACTCCGTGGTATCGTGTTGTTGAGCTTGAGCTTCCACGTCAATCAAACGACTACCCGCTCGCTGAAGTAAAGGCTTATCGACAGGCAGGCGTATCGTTTTTTTTTTTAAAGAAAAGTCTATTTTCAGCCGGTCGGTTAATTCAATAATT
This sequence comes from Nansenia antarctica, assembly GCF_963989245.1. Lineage (NCBI taxonomy): Eukaryota > Metazoa > Chordata > Actinopteri > Argentiniformes > Microstomatidae > Nansenia > Nansenia antarctica. The sequence goes on along the minus strand of NC_137677.1, from coordinate 8,165,800 downwards.
TATGGCTGCTCACGCCAACAACGTGGTTATACTGGCTGTGTGAAGGTGTCTGAGAGAGAGAGAGTAGAGAGAGAGAGGAGAGAGAGAGGAGAGAGAGAGAGAGAGAGAGAGGAGAGAGAGAGGAGAGAGAGAGGACAGAAAGAGGAGAGAGAGAGAGGAGAGAGAGGAGAGAGAGAAGAGAGAGAGAGGAGAGAGAGAGTGGAGAGAGGAGAGAGGAGAGAGAGAGGAGAGGGAGAGGAGAGAGAGAGGGGAAAAAGTGGAGAGAGAGACGTGTTGAAGCTGAGCGTGTAACACGGTGGGAAAGGGATGAACATGCTAATGAGCGTGGGTTGTTGTGAGATGCGGTGATGGGGGGGGGGGGGGGTTGGCGGGAGGGCGGGGGAGGTGTCCGATGCTTCGCCGGTCCGTGTCTGTCTCTCTGTCTGTCTGTCTCCTACCCCATGGCTTAGTTAAAGCCCCCCCCCCACCCCCCTCCTATGACTCACTGAGCCTCCAGCGAGCTGTGCAAACATCATTTGTCTCCTCCGTCAGATTCAAGTCATGTTGGCACTTTGTGCGTGTCGTGTCGTGACGCTCGCTGTGACAGACGCGACTGGCCTGAGTCCCCCGGTGTTGTGTTTGCGTTTTTACGGATGTTGCTTTGCTGATTTGTATTCCCCCCCCACCCCACCCCCCCGTGTTAGTCTGAGCTCTAAATTCCTGTGTGTGTGTGTGTGTGTGCATGTGCGTGCGTCTGTGTGTGTGGCGTGCGTATGTGTGTGTGCGTATGTGTGTGTTGTCTGAAACAGAGTTGCAGCGCGGTCCAGGGGCAGGCCGTTCCCGAGGAGGGGTGCAGCTCTACGACACCCCTACGAGGACGAGCGTGGCCGGGGGCTGGGCCTGGGCCTGGGCCTGGGGTACGGAGGAGACCCCCTGGAGGAGGGCCGGGAGAGCAAGCTGCCCCAGGACGACGAGCGGCCCGCGGACGAGTACGACCAGCCCTGGGAGTGGAAGAAGGACAACATCTCCAAAGCCTTCGCAGGTAGAGTTACAGAACACCTCCTCTGTCTGTCTGGTAGAGTTACAGATCACCTCCTCTGTCTGGTAGAGTTACAGAACACCTCCTCTGTCTGGTAGAGTTACAGAACACCTCCTCTGTCTGGTAGAGTTACAGAACACCTCCTCTGTCAGTAGAGTTACAGAACACCTCCTCTGTCTGTCTGTAGAGTTACAGAACACCTCCTCTGTCTGGCTGGTAGAGTTACAGAACACCTCCTCTGTCTGGTAGTTACAGAACACCTCCTCTGTCTGGGCCGACTCTGCTGTCATCCATCACTGTCGCCGTCACACACACGTGCACACACACCTGGAATGAGCACGCTTCTGCACCCTCGCCTCACACGCAGACGCATGCACACACACACTCACACACACACATGCGCGCACACACACACACACACACACACACACACACCATACACACAGACACACACACACACCCTGATTTTCTATCTCACCCACGACTAGGCTGGGTGTTATACTGCAGTGTAAGTGTGATTTTGTACTGTGTGTGTTAATGAGTTTTAAGCTATTTTTATCAGACACTCCTAGAATAGGTTTTGGACATTTTGAGAAGTGTTTTTGAGGGTGT
>NC_137677.1:8159296-8163970 GCF_963989245.1 Nansenia antarctica | reverse complement strand
GACCAGTGAGAAGTGTCAATTGTGCACAGAAACAGGTTCTTGATCGGAGAGGATTAGTTTTGGATTAAAAAACCAGTGGTCAGTCCTGCGTTAAGAATGAAAGATCAATTCATTAAGCCCTCAGGATGTCTCAATTCAGACGTCCATTACATCCAAAGTGTTTTACATAACTTTGCAGGACAGGACAAAAAACACACAATGTTAATCAAATCAAATCCATTCAGTTTATTTAGTCGAGGTCTCCAGGATTAGATCTCGGCTCAAGAAGTCAACCAAGGGCAAGCAGCTTGTTCAACCATATCAATCATGTTTTTACCTCAACAGCGGCCTGCCTTTCAGCCCCTTATAGTGTGTGAGGCAGCAGAATGGCAAAGTGGCTAAAAGACTACCTGAGTTTTGGCAGGAGGATGCCGCCTCAACCGCCCAAACCAGACTACACAGAGAGTGACATCCTCAAAGCCTACCGGGCCCAGAAAAACCTGGATTTCGAGGACCCTTACGAGGACTCGGAGAACCGCTCACGAAACGACTCCGGGACATCAGACTCTTCCCAGTCCCATCCTGCTTTTGGCGGCTCTCCGCTGAAATCCGCCAGCCTGGACCTGAAGGTGGTGTCCCCCAAACACCGGCTCATCAAGGTGGAGTCCCAGGACCTGGGGAGGACCAAGATCCTCCTGAGCGCCGTGTCCTTAGAGGAACACCAAGAGCCTGTGAGTCTCCAGTCTTTGTTATTCTTGTTCCGGCATTAACCGTAATTTCCAAACCCCACAGACCGCTCAATCGTATTGATTGGCCCTGTAGCCTGTAGCGAGCGAGTGACTGGTAATATGTGTCAGAAATATGCATTGCTTCAATCCATCACATTGTGTTTGAAGAGCCACAGAAATGGCCTGCCCCGGTTGGCTAATGGGAGGAAACCTTATTGATGGGCTGAATGGATCATTGAGTGGGTGGGTGGATGGTGGTGGTGGTGGTGGGGGGGGTCATGGTCTCCGGGGTTTATGTCCCTCTATAAATAATAAATGGCGTTTGGTTTATCAAGCAGAGGGCCCCCCGCGTGAACACATGGTGAGGCCATAAAAGGCGTTATAGCGTATGTACGCTGCCACTTGTGGTGCCATCAGCCCCTGGTGACAAGCCCTCCTTGGATCCGTACAGTAGACTTGTGTGTTGGCAGTAGAACCCATGCACAGCTGCGCAGAGAGAGAGAGAGGGGGGGGGGGAATGCAAGAGAGTTGAGAGAGAGAGGGGGGGGGGAGGAGAGGGAGAGAGAGGGGGAGGAGAGGGAGAGAAGGCAAGAGCGTGATGGGGGGGAGGCAAGAGAGTGAGGGGAGAGGGGGGAGAAAGCAAGAGAGTGAGAGAGGAGGGGGAGGGGGGGTGGAAGAGAGTAATGAGTGTGTTTGTGTCTGTCGATGGTTGAAAGACAGATTAGAAGGGGGCGGAAGGAGACATCGCAGCACATTGATTCGGTTGACACCAATCAGCTGACAGACGACCAGCCAGTCAATGAGCAGATTGAGGGGTTTCTCTCTCACGGCCAGCCGCCGGCCGCAGTTCAAATCCATCGCTTTTTTTCCCCCAGTGAGAATGCCACAAGTTCAAGACTCCTAACGCTGGCGTCGATACCATCTCTGGAGCCCCACCGGCCCCGTTAATGACTCAGCCTGGATGTTGTGTTCTGTGGGGCTCTGTGGGGCCGTCCACGGGACTAATTAACATTGTAGATTCCTCCTGCACGTCGATAACTTGTTAGAGAATCAACATGGGATTGGATGTAATTCTGTGTGTGCGTGGCATACCTCACAGGGCTCTGGTGCATACCTAACAGGGTTTTGGTGCGTGCCTTGGTTCAATCATCGTGTGTTTGTGTGTGCACGTTTGGGCGTGCGTGTGTGTGCAGGTGTCTGTGTGTCTGTGTGTGTGTGTGTGTGTGTGTGTGTGTGTGTGTGTGTGTGTCTGTGTGTCTGTGTGTGCACTCGTGTGTGTGTGTGTGTGTGTGTGTGTGTGTGTGTGTGTGTGTGTGCGCGCGCGTGTGTGTGTGTGTGTGTGTGTGTGTGAGACCATATGGCTGCCTTTGTAGTTGTCAGTATGCCAGATGACCACTGATTCCCTCCTGTCTGGAGAACCAAATGCTCTCTCCAACAAACCTGTTTATTGTCTTTCTGCTGGCACACCAGCTAACAAACCTATTATTTTCTGACAGCTTAGTTTCTCATTCCATGTTGGTTTCAGATGTGAAAATATTTTGTCGTTTTGACAAACTGTCGTTTCTTTGATATAGAATTAATTGATTTTGGGGAGATGGAGCTATTTTTGACATCCTGGTGTATACTATTGGTTTTTGTTTTGTTTTTTTGTTTTTTTGACCAATATAGTAACCCAAATGACAAACATCGGTACTATCTGCTTTTTTATAAAGAATTTAGATCACCAGGTGTTAATTTAGTTATTACATGGTAAATTGGTAATTACATAATCTTATTTTTATACTGTCTCTATCCCATTAAAGCAGAAATGCCCTGAAAACATAGTGTTTTTAGGGCATTTCTGCTTTAATGGGATAGAGACAGTAGAGATTGACAGGAAGGATGGGTGAGAGAGAGGAGGATAGAGACAGTAGAGATTGACAGGAAGGATGGGTGAGAGAGAGGAGGATAGAGACAGTAGAGATTGACAGGAAGGATGAGTGAGAGAGAGAGAGAGAGACAGTAGAGATTGACAGGAAGGATGGGTGAGAGAGGGGAGGATAGAGACAGTAGAGATTGACAGGAAGGATGAGTGAGAGAGAGGAGGGTAGAGACAGTAGAGATTGACAGGAAGGATGGGTGAGAGAGAGGAGGATAGAGACAGTAGAGATTGACAGGAAGGATGAGTGAGAGAGAGGAGGATAGAGACAGTAGAGATTGACAGGAAGGATAGGTGAGAGAGAGGAGGATAGACAGTAGAGATTGACAGGAAGGATGGGTGAGAGAGAGGACGATAGAGACAGTAGAGATTGACAGGAAGGATAGGTGAGAGAGAGGAGGATAGAGACAGTAGAGATTGACAGGAAGGATGGGTGAGAGAGAGGAGGATAGAGACAGTAGAGATTGACAGGAAGGATGGGTGAGAGAGGGGAGGATAGAGACGGGAGGAGAGAGAGAGAGGAGGATGACATGTAGGATATGTGGACGGGCACCCTGCGATTACATGGCTGACGCCTTAGTGTGCTACGCAAGCTCTCTGTAATTACACAATCTTAACATGTCATATTGTGATCCACTACTGCAGTGTCTTATTGTGTGTGTGTGTGTGTGTGTGTGTCCAGGTGGTGCCCTCAGCTCCAGCCGTAGGGGACACAGATTACTCCGACCCGTTCGATGCACGCCTGGACCCCCGGCCAGAACCTGACCTGGGCCCGGTCCCGTACGAGAACAACGGCTACATGGAGCCCTTCGAGGCCCAGCGGGTCATCACAGGTCAGTCTGAGGACCCTCATTTTACACTCCAGAGCCAAACCGAACCGAACCGAGCCGAGCTGAGCCGTACTGGGCCGACCCGGTTACTCATCCACCACAGTAGATGAAACAGCGCTGGGAAGGACGACGGGAAAGGAAAATATTGTTGTGGTCAGCCCTGCAGTGTGTTGATTTAATTCATACTAATATAATAATATATTAGATGAATAATTGATATAGTCAGGGCCGCCGCTACGTACACGCGTAGCACGCGCCCGGAGGGGGCACCGAAATAGCCTAATGATCATCATCATCATCATAATGATGAAATTATTTAAATTGAAGGTGAAGCACAACTACAATAGGCACCATTACACTATTATTAGACCACCATTAGTGCTAGCGTAGCGCTATCCATTTATCTCCCCCCCCCCCCCCCCCCCCCCACCGGTGCTTAGGGCACCCTAATGGCCGCGGCCTTGGATACAATAGCTAACCGGCCAATGGATTTCCTATGAGAGACGGGGTCAGAGTGAAACCAGAAAGTGCTGCTTTCAGGCACCGCCATCGTGTTCATAGCGACATCTGAAAATGACCTGAAATCACCCCCAGGGAGAAAAAACAACATAGAATATTCAGGAAGTCATAGTAATTTTTGCCAGATAAGGAATGAAATGTAACATGGGTATGGCAGGGTGTAGCAGCATGCTTTTTGGCACCAGCTCCCCGTCCTCCCCGTAGCCACCGCTTTCCAAATTCTCCTGGCAGGATCGCTCCCCAGGTGTGAAACCCGTTAGCGGTTTTCATCATTATCACACTCTCCCAGGCCCCCCAACTCCTCAGGGAAAAAGCAGCCTTCAGGCGCTCCTACAGAGCAGATCACAGGTAAGGTACTTCCTAAGTAGGTCACAATGGAGAATAATAAAATCCTGTTAAGTTTGTTGAGTTTTCCAGAGATTTTTTCTTTTTCTCCGTCTATCCCCTCCACTACGCCTGTACTCTTTCACCACACAGACTAGTCTGTCCGTGTGACTCAGACTCTCAGATACGCTTACACCACCCTTCAGAAATGTCTTGTGTTCCACACTGTGCTGTGTCTTATCTCTCGGTGTTACTCCATTCCATTGGCTCAGATCTATCTCTTCCCATTTGTCTTTTATGTTGTTACATCTCTCCCTCTCTCCCTCCCAGTCTCTCTCTCTCTCACACTCTCTCTTTCTGTCTCTCTCTTCCTCGC
>NC_137677.1:8121796-8151796 GCF_963989245.1 Nansenia antarctica | reverse complement strand
GGAGAGAGGGAGGGGGGGAGAGAGGGAGGTGTGTGAGGGTGGTGTGTGTGAGGCAGCACGATGATGGGAATATTGAATCCTGGGAAAATGGCCAGAGAAAGAGAATTTGATTCCTTTTAAAATTGGAAAAACTATTACTACTATTAAAAACTATTATACCACTAAATGACCTTCAAAAAAGTATCAGATTATTACAGTCGTCCTCCATGAACACCTACATACCAATTCCAGGGCATATTCATCTAGTGTATGACTTGTGTGAATATCCGTGTGCGGGTGCGTGACGAGTGTGGATGCATGTGTTTTCCTGCCAGGCGTTGGGTGTTAATTGTGTGTCATTAACGGTGAGCAGCTGGGCCCAGCAGTGGGTCTTTGTGCGCGCGGGGGGGGGGCGGTGGGGGAGACATGGGCTTCCAGGAGTGTGTTGGGAAGCAGATGTCCTCATACATGTGCTCAGGGACGAGGTATGTAGGCTACAGGCTGTATTCAACGCTCCTGCTTTTTAACGGGAGATGTATAGGTGGATTTATGGGGGATGCCGCTATTTCGGGTCCCAAAGAGCAGCTGTAGAAATTTTGTGAAAAGAGAGTTTCTGAAATGTCTGTTCTACTGTTCAACCGACTCAAATCCCTGGTAATTGTTGGTTCGTGGAACAAAAACAACAAGAGTGGCAATTGGGATTTAGCCAGAAACTCTTAATTTAGAGTGGATTGCTTTCACCTGTCGTCATTGACTTCACAGATGGTTTCGTTTTGTGAAAAGAGGCTTTCTAGTGCCAGCGAAAGCCTTACAATTAAGTGTGAGTTATATTCTTGAATGTCTTATCGTTCTTAGAACTCCATTCCTGTTATGGGGTCTTCTCCTTCAGACCGTTAGATGTTGGAATTGCTGCCCAGAACCTTTTTTCTTTATAAATACTGATCTATATGTCTCAGATTTATAGATACTGGTCTATATGCCTCAGATTTATAAATACTGGTCTATATGTCTCAGATTTATAAATACTGGTCTGTATGTCTCAGATTTATATATATATACTGGTCTATATGTTTCAGATTTATATATATATATACTGGTCTATATATGTCTCAGATTTCAGAGTTAATCTTTCAGTAAATATTAATCTCCTGCCTCAGTGATTTTGCCACAGGTGCCCATTATGTCTCAATGGAGACCAGATGTTTCCACTATGTTTGAGTGACAGTTGTGTGTGTGTGTGTGTGTGTGTGCGCACGTGCATGTGTGTGTGTAGGAGGTGGGGGGGGGGGGGGGGTGGTGTCAGGCCATCTTGATGTCGGGGGCACCAGTGGGGGGGTCAGAGAGGGCCAGCGGAGGGGTCACGTCCTGCCCTTTGTCACCCTGAGCGGTGCTGACATCCGTAGGAGGAGGTAAAGGTGATGTCATGGGGGGGTACAGAGGGGTCGTCCAGGGTTAGGGTTCCACGCCCAGCGCCTATAGAACCAGGTCACTTTGGAGCGCCGAGGAGGAGACACAGACTCAGACATGCATGATGCACACTGAGCTACACTGGGCTACAAATAGCAGCAACTGTGGAAGCATGAAATATGAACAGTTAGACACACACACACACACACACCACACCACACTCACACAAACACAGCACACCACACACACACACACACACACACACACACACACATACACACACACACATACACACACATACACACACACACACAAACTCAGCACACCACCCACACACAAACACACACACACAAACACAGCACACCACACACACACACGCACACACACACACAGCTAAAGAGCAGCTGGGTTAAGTACCCGTTGGTGTCCTTGGTCGTGCATACTGTCTGGAATTCACACCGACTGAACACACTCGCCCAAACAGGGGAAGGAATTCCGTCGGAATGTTCCCATTTACCGAGGCGTGCCGACACGCACTGTACAATCTCCGACACTGACAGCTGCGCAATCTTCATTCCTCCCCTCCTTCCCTCCTTTTTCATTCTGCACTACCCCCCCATCCCTCGCTTTCCGTGACTTTTTCTAGGCTACTGTCTGCTTCTTCTCGACACCAGACTCTCTCTCTCGCTCTCTCTCTCTCTCTCTCTCTCTCTCTCTCTCTCTCTCTCTCTCTCTCTCTCTCTCTCTCGCTCTCCCCCCACGGTCCTGTCCTCTTGAGTGTGGTGGAACGCAGAGGAAAGGAGGGGAAGGGAAGGGAATGGAAGTATGGCTGTGGTCGTTGGGGAGGTTGGGGGGTGGGGGGGTGTATGGGGGGGATCAGGGGATCAGGGTAGGGCTGGGTCACACTCTAATCTTGGCTTCTGCGGGGCCCGGCTCTCTCCAGATGGGGCCATTGTGCCGCGCCACGCATCAATAATTCACAGAGAGCAGAAAGAAAGTGGCGGAGTGTGTCTGCCTGTTCAATAATTAACCAGGGACGGCAGAGGGAGGGATGTAGGTACAGCCGGGGTCCCTCTCTCTCTCTCTCTCTCCCTCTCTCTCTCTCCAAATGCCCCCGTTCAGCTGCCCTTTGATGTCGTAGATCTGGGGGGTCTCAGGATCTGTCAGCTCATTAAGATGTCAACGCCCCCCCTTCCTATTATTTGTTTTGTAATCCTGTTTCACTCTGTCTGTGATGTGTGCGGGGGTGCGGTGTGTGTGTGTGTGTGTGTGTGCGTGTTTGCAGATTGTGAGTGTGTAGCAGTGTGTGTGTGTGTGTGTGTGTGTGTGTGTGTGTGTGTGTGTGTGTGCGTGTATGTGTGTGTCAGGGGAGGCTGCTGGAGGTCGAAATTGTTCATTGTTATGCCTGGAATGAGGAATGAGGAATGAGGAATGGTGTCACACACATCTTTGATACCATTTCTCATTCCGTTCCATTACAATAAGTCAAGATTATGATTTCCAATTCCACCACCAGCCTCCCCCTGTTGCGCATGTGAATGTGTCTGCGTGTGTGTGGTGTTTCGAGCTTGATGGATCGTGTGTGCGTCTTGCTGTGTGGCTAGGTGTGTGTTTTTGTGCGTGTGTCTGTGTGTTTGTGTGTGTCTGTGTCTGTGTCTGTGTCTGTGTCTGTGTCTGTGTCTGTGTGTGTGTATGTGTGTGTGTGTGCGTGCCTGTTCCGCCATTGAGGCTGCAGTAATGTGTGTTGCGTGGTTGCCTGCCACGGTCTCTACGGTAACCAGCTATTTTAGTCGGCTGCTTGCCTCACGGTGCACCCTCTCCTCCTCTGTCTGGGCCTGTCCCGTGCGGAGCGCTACCTCCTAGCCCGGGACACACACCACCACCTCATCGCCCAGGGGCTCAAAACTCCCAGCTTCTCCTCCCCTCCACCCCTCCGCTCTTCTCACTTCGTTTCTGTTTCACTTCCAACTCTTCTTCGCTCGTTTTCCCTGTCAGATAATCTCACTCGCCCCCACACAAACCTTCACGTCGAAGCTCTCACTCTGTCGGCCTTGTTCACGGATCGCTTTCGCTACACTTTTAACACTTTAACGCATTCACATTTCTTCTCTTTCCTTTTCATCGTGTTAACAACACCCACGTTCTTTCTCTATCTCTCTCTCTTTTCCACTGTGCTCTCATCTCCGCCCCCCCCCCCCTCCCCGTAGAAATGAAAGAGTTGGCTGAGCTGCCCTGGCCCCCCCCCCGTGGGGCAGCTGGAGGAGGAGCCCCCCCCCCCGCTGACAGAGCAAGGTGACCTCTCACCCTGACCTCACCCTGAGCGCCCTGTGCCTCTGCACCCCCCCCCTCTCTCGCTGGTGTCTTCCTGTATTAGGTCACCCTGCATATCAGCCCTGGAGACCACCCCCCCCCCCCCTAGCTACCGGATGCTGCTGCTGCTGCTGCATGCTGCTGCCACCCCCACCCCCCCCCCCCCACCTCGCCACCCCCCCCGCCCTCGCCACCAGCCTGACATGTGACCTCTATCTATAGCATGGCTAACCCGCTAACCCGCTAACCCGCTAGTACCAAATGAATGTCTCCTCTGTTTATGTTTGTGTTGCAGGCCCTGGCTTGCGTCGTCCCCTTTTGATGACACGCGACGGCTATATGACTCACTTCCTCTCTCCCTCTCTCTGTGTGTACAGTCCAGTTCGACGGCGCCGAGTGGGACCGGTCCTCGTCTCCGACCGAGCGGCTGCGTCCGCCCCGGTCCAGCCCTCTGGCCGGCGGGGGCTTGAAGTTCCGCATGCCCTCGGACGCCCACAGCATGCTGGGGGAGAGGGTGGACCCCACCCTGCCCCTGGAGAGACAGGTGTACGTAGATACTCTCTTCTCTGACGTTTGGCCCTTTTCCGCTGTGTTAAGTACGAAAGGCGCTATATAAATAAAGCTTTACTTACTTACTTACTTACTTAAGTAGTTATGGTCTTCAACATGCAGTGTATTGCCATCCAAGGCAAAGCACGGCACGGCAAGTTTATTTGTATAGCACATTTCATACAACAGGGGCAATTCAAAGTGCTTTACATACAGCCTAAAAAATACAACAACAGGAGAATAGTAAGAAAATAAAAGTGACAAGAATAGAAATAAATAGATAAACGAGAGATTCTCCCTTTTCTCTGAAAATTAATAAACTCACTTTTTCCCTGTTCATCCATTCATTTTTGACCAGGTTCCAAAACCCTCTGCACCTTGTATGAGTAGCTTATCACAGGTAGCGGCTGCACATTATGAATACCTCAAGATGTCAACCCCCGACCGTGATATGTTTATGACTATGATTCGGTCAATGACAGGTGATTGTTATCGAACTCAAAGCTAGTCAAGAACACGAAAACACACATCCACGTTTTTTTCATAATTTAAACATCATTCAGATAAGGTCTCTGCGTCTGTGTACAGTGAATGAAGGTCTGTCTCCTAATCCTAATCATATGCATGTATACAGCGCTGTGGACCAGAACTGAGCACACACACACACACTGAGTGGTGGTTCATTATTCTGGTTCATTACTCCCTGATGGTCTCTTAAGGGTTGTCAGGGGAGAGCGTGCGGTCCTCACCCCTGTGAGACAGACATCGGCCCCGTCAGCAGAGAGGAGATGGAGGGATATGATGTCTGTTTACATAGGGAATGAGATTCCTGTACATGTCTCACTGAGTCTCCCAACAGATCGCTGTACATTAGATTTGAAAAGAAATACCAAGTTTCAGAGATTGTTAGGAAATTGCTTCAGCACACGTGAAAAACCGGGGGGACAATTCCGCTCAATAACATCCATACACAGGTAATAAAAAAAACTATGGCAGACAAAATACAATACACAATATAGGAATCGATATAATAATCTGAAATAATGGGAACTACAGTGCTACGTGTTTTCACTGTAAAGTGTGTTGCCATGGTAAAAAGCGTACTTTTGATAAAGTTTGATCTGATTTGAATTGATCTCCCTGTGCGGTGTGTCAGGTGGTACCACGGGGCGCTGTCCCGCTCGGAGGCGGAGTCTCTGCTCACCTTGTGTAAGGAGTGCAGCTACCTGGTGAGGAACAGCCAGACCACCCGCTGTGACTACTCCCTGTCCCTACGGTAGGAGCACACACACACACACACATACACACACACACACACACACAGAGAGACACAGACACACATTACTCCCGGTCCCTGCGGTAGGACCACACACACACACACACACACACACACACACACACACACACACACACACACACACACTAATCCCAGTCACTATGGTAGGAGCTCTGCATCACCACACACACACACACACACACACACACACATACTGCTGTCTCCAGTCGCTGCAGAAGTGATGTACTTACATCCAACTAGACAGGGGTCAGATGGTGAAACACCCTTTAAATCATTCTGGGCTCAACCACTTCATGGCTTGATTGAATGCACTTTTGTGTTTCGGCTGTGTGCATGTTGGTGTGTGTGTGCCTGTTTGTGAGGCAGACGTGTGTGCAGGAGTGTGTTTGAAGTCTCCTCTGCTACTGGTCTATCTCGTATCTCATTCCAGGCCTCCATCTGTCTCTCTTACCCTCCTCCTTTTCTCCCCCCTCTCCCCCCCCCCCCCGCCCCCCCCCCCCTTCCCTCCGCTGAAGATCATTGGCACAGTGATTTTTCTCTCAGCACCCCCTTCACGCCACCTAATACTGCTTATCTGGTCAAAATCTCTTCCCTCTAATTACTATCTTGATCCATAACCCCACCCACCCCCCACCCCCACCCACCATTACCACCACCGCACGCTCTCCCCAGCCCCTATGCACCCTCTGAGTGGCAATCAAGCAGGTGGAGCACACTCCAGCACACACTCCAGCACACACACGAGCCTCTCTCCAATCACTAATGAATATGAATCACCTTCTGTGGGGCACACACACAGGCACGCACGCACACACACACACACACAGGCATGCACGCACACACACACCACAGCTACACGCACAGTCTCTCTCTCTCTCTCTCTCTCTCTCTTTCTCTCTCTCTCTCTCTCTCTCTCTCTCTCTCTCTCTCTCTCTCTCTCTCTTACACACATGCACACATACACACGCAGTCTCTCTCTCTCTCTCTCTCTCTCTCTCTCTCTCTCTCTCTCTCTCTCTCTCTTACACACACGCACACATACACACACAGTCTCTCTCTCTCTTTCTCTCTCTCTCTCTCTCTCTCTCTCTCTCTCTCTCTCTTACACACACACATACACACGCAGTGTCTCTCTCTCTCTCTCTCTCTCTCTCTCTCTCTCTCTCTCTCTCTCTCTCTCTCTCTCTCTCTCTCTCTCTCTCTTACACACACACACGCACACATACACACGGTCTCTCTTTCTCTCTCTTTCTCTCTCTCTCTCTTACACACACGCACACATACACACGCAGTCTCTCTTACTCTCTCTCTCTCTGTCTTTCTCTCTCTCTCTCTCTCTTACACACACGCACACATACACACGCAGTCTCTCTTTCTCTCTCTCTCTCTCTCTCTCACACACACACACACACACACACACACACACACCACACCTACACGCACAGTCTCTCTCTCAGCATACACCGGATCTGCTCCAGCGACAAAGCCACAGTCTGTGGCCCTTGTCGCACAATAGGAGGGCCAGAGAGGCCTGGGAGGAGCAGCGGCTTGATCTTTACAAAGAGGCGTGGTGGCGGTGAATGGCTGCGAGGGAGATACGCCAGCAGGTTGTTGAATGGAGAGATGGAATCAAAGTGACAGCAGAGAGCCAGCGGAGAGAACGAGGCGGCTCTGAAAGAGACAGCCCAGCGTCCGACCGCCTTGAATATGTATGAGACGCACGCAGGCATCCTGAATGTAACAGAGAGCGAGACCTTTTGAAATAGTCTTATCAAGGACCTGTGGTTTGAAGAAAATATAGTGTAATATAGTGTACTCTTAGTTTATGATCTGATCAGAATTCGAATCAGATTTTGCTTTTATTACATCCCAATGTACCCATCCTGAATGTATCAGCGAGACCTTTTGAAATAGTCTTATCAAGGACCTGTGGTTTGAAGAAAATATATAGCGTACTCGTTAGTTTATGATCTGATCAGAATTAGAATCAGATTTTGCTTTTATTACATCCCAATGTACCCATCCTGAATGTATCATCAGCGAGACCTTTTGAAATAGTCTTATCAAGGACCTGTGGTTTGAAGAAAATATATAGTGTACTCTCTCTTAGTTTGTGATCTGATCAGAATTCGAATCAGATTTTGCTTTTATTACACCCCAATGTACCCAAGTACACAAGAGGAAGATTATTTGGCTTTAGGTTGCTCCACATTGGCATTGCAGCCAAGATCCAAAAGCACAATAATAGAGTCTAGATCAGAGAATAGATTATGAACGTGTTCCAAAACACACGAGAGTTATACGTCAGAGTTAAGACATCAGAGTTGTACAGCTGCGACGTAATGAAGCCGGCTGGGTCTTTTGTTTCCTGCTTTGTGTTTGCGGTCATTGTGTTTGAGGGGGCCTTTCACTACTCTTCGCCCAAATGTTATTTACTGTAATAATGACTAGGTAGCCCACCAATTAGAGCCTGTGTCTTTCCCTCTGCTTCTATAATTAGACATATATCATGAGGGGTGGCTCTGTCTTAAAGGGGAGGTGTAAGCGCTCGCTCTGCCAACAGTGCCACGGCTAGCCGTCTAGCTGCTCTCCCTCCCTCCCTCTCTCCCTCCCTCTCTCCCTCCGTCTCTCCCTCCCTCTCTCCCTCCCTCTCTCCCTCTCCCTTTCCCTCTCATCCTTCTGTGTAATCATTGTCTTTGTCTTGTCCCACTTGCGTGCCATTACATCACTCATTTATGTCTTTTCTGCCCCCGCCTCCCCCCCCTCCTCTCGCGTCGCCAATGGTGATGAGTCTTTAACTGTTGGGAAGAAGAAACATCCCATAAAAAGGCAGAAATAAGTAGGCTATTGTTCAGCCTTGTCATCCTCACTGTGTCATTATGTGCTATGATGTGTTGCATGACTGACTCTTCCCCCCCCCTCTCTTTCTCTCTCTCTCTCTCACTCTACCCCTTCCTCTCGCTCTCACTCTCTCTCACTCTACCCCCCCCTCTCGCTCTCACTCTCTCTCACTACCGCCCCCCTCTCACTCTCCCTCTCTCTCTCACTACCCCTCCCTCTCTCGCTTTCTCACTCTACTTCACTCTACTTCTTCCTCTTCGCTCTCTGTCTCTCTCTCACTACCGCCCCCCTCTCTTGCTCTCTCTCTCACTACCCCCCCTCTCTCTTCTCGCTCTCTCTCTCTTCCTCCTTCCCTCTCTCTTCTCTTTCTTCTCTCTCTGTCCCTCCTTCCCTCTCTCTTCTCTCTCTCTCTCTCTTCCTCTTTCCCTCTCTCCCTCCTTCCCTCTCTCTTCTCTCTCTCTCCCTCCTTCCCTCTCTCTCTTCTCTCTCTCTCTCCCTCCTTCCCTCTCTCTCTTCTACAGGAGCTGCCAAGGCTTCATGCACATGAAGTTCAGCCAGTGTAAGGACGGGAAGTACGTCCTGGGTCAGAACAGCCCGCCCTTCGACACCATCCCCGAGGTCATCCACTTCTACACCACTCACAAACTACCGATCCGAGGCGCCGAGCACCTCTCCCTGCTCTTCCCCGTGCTGGTGCAGACGCTCTGATTGGTTCCTGGCTGCTTTAGCTCCTCTGGAGGAGTCCTGGATCCTAGGGGGGGGGGGGGGACATTCTGATTGGACACTGACTTTTTTTGATTGACTTGAATGTTGAAGGGATTTAAACCCAACGCACCGTCGGAGCTCTCTGATTCGATGATTTCGGGCAGCCAATGGTATTGCCAGCAGCATCCCCACCCACAAGCCCCCTCCCATATCGCTGGTGCCAACTCCCTCCGGTCTGAGGAATGCAGTAGATTCCCGTGAAATGCAATACCTGGACTGTACCTGTCGGCACCTTCTTCTCTCGGGACCCGAGGACTGTTGTCTGGACGACTGTTGTCTGGACGACCGACTGGACAGCAGAACGAGCTTCTCACAGAGGTCCAGATGCACGGCTCGGCGTACTTATAGGGCCGGTTTCACAGACAAGGGCTTGAGCCTGTAGGCCTGGGTGAAATCACACTTTCAATGTATAACATCTCCATTTGAAGATGCTTTTTTAGTCTAGGATTAGACTTACGCCTGGTCTATGGAAACCGGCCCAATTGACTCGTAGATCAGGGGGGGTAGAAAGACTCAAGGGAAACTTCGATCTTTTTTTTTTTTACACACACACACACGCATACACTCACACACACACACACACACCACACACACATATATATACACACACACACACACACACACACATATCACGGGATGTCTTTATAACTCTGTGCCATTAGAATTTGACTCTTGGTAAACTGTTGTCACACTGCTTTCATGTTGATTAGCTGGTTAGTCAGCGAGCGCACGTCATGTTACGTTGTATCCCGTCACGTCCTGTCGCGTACGGCTGTTGTAGCAGCAGAGCTGTTTGTCTGATTGTACTACTGTTGACCTCGCCTGGTGTTTGTGTGCTACGGTCCACGTGTCTGGACACTGTCACTGCCTGGCTGCAGTGATCTCTAGATGAACAGCACCATTTCAACGGAGAGACGCCCCCCAAAGGTGTGGTGTGGTCCTATTGCTCACACGAATAGTCTCCTACATAAATACACCACCATGATAAAGGACGGGGGTGGTGGTGATGGTTATTGATCATCATTCTTATGGCCTGGGTTGGTCATGATCAGTATTATTGTTGTTGTTGTCTCTGATTATATAATTATGAAGATGACCAGATTTCTTTTCTCATTGCTGTGTTAAAGCGTTAATAATAACGAATAAACTGTTTCTAAAGAATAGTGTGTGTGTGTGTGTGTGTGTGTGCGCGTGTGTCTGTCTGTCTGGGAGTGCGTCTGTGTCTGTGTGTGTGTGTGTGTGTGTCTGTCTGGGAGTGCGTCTGTGTGTGTGTGTGTCTGTGTGAGTGTGTCTGTGTTTGTGTGTGTCAGGACTCTGTGTCATGGGTGTCAGGAATCGTGTCATGGCTGCTATTTGATGTGATACTCATTCACCTTCACTCTTTTCCTCTGGGCACACGCCTCTGTGTGGGTCTCTCGTCTTACTGATATTCTTTCAGACGAACACACACTAGCACACACACACACACACACACAAACGCAAACACCCACGGTTTTCGAAATTGGAGCCCAGCCGATATGCATACTGTTTCTACCTTAAATACCCACTCAACAGCAATTTGCCAGCCTCCCCGAGTGGAACAGAGACATCAAAGGAGTATAAAAGCCTGACTGTGGCCATGAGCCTCCTTCCTTCTCCTCCAGCACACACGCAGGCTCTCCTACGTCCATTAGGCAGCAGGGGGGGGGGGGGGGGGGGTGGGAAGGAGGGAGCGGGTGAGACAGGGGGAGGAGGAGTGGGGGTGAGGAAGGGCAGGCCTCATTATTGAGGGTGTGCTGGAGTGAATGGCAGTGGGATTGCTTTCATTACCGGGCCAAATGAAATAGCGAGCGGCTGATTACCAGTGTGACGGAGGCAGAGACGGGCAAGATCACTCCACGGTAGTCTGAGTGTGAGGGAGGGAGAGAGAGAGTACCGTATGTGTGTGTGTGTGTGTGTGTGTGTGTGTGTGTGTTTGAGAGAGCGAGCAAAGAGACACACAGACAGTGAGAGAGACAGAGAGAATGGAAGGGATAGAAAGGGAGGGAGAGTGTTTGTGAGAGAGAGAGAGAGAGCGAGAGAGAGAGGTGTGTGTACATGTGAGGAAGAGAGAAAGGAGGATATTGTGTGCCTGTGTGCCTGTGTGCCTGTGTTCAAACACAGGACTCCCTGGGGACGGAAAGTGCTAATAAAAACCGTGTAGAAAAACAATGTCATGCACAAATTATTACTGCGACAAACCAGTAAGATTAGTTTTTTTTTTTTTATGAAGCTTTGTTTGAATATGGTTTTATGTGAGCAGGTGGGGGCATGTATATGAGCATTTGCACAAACATTATACTGTATCTGCATATCCAGCTGTCTTATGGAAATGTGTGGAATATGAAGCTTGTGGTGTGGGTGGATGATTATGTGGCAGCAGCTGGTGATCTATCAGACAAGGAACAGACACCTGTGATCACTGTGGAGCCAGAATCATTTCACATTCAAGCGACACGCACACACGACACACACACACACAAAATCCTTCTTCTAGCATTATGATTGCCAAAGGCCCCTGGTCCGAGGAGTTATTACTTTTCTTGCGATAACTGATGGAAAGATGATTGATTCACTTACTTAGACAACATGTACTTGTTGTAAGTCGCTCTGGATAAAGGTGTTTGCTAAATGCCTAAAATGTAACAATAAGCTTGACATAGGTGCCACCACCACCACCACCACCACCACACACAAAGCTTGAGGCTTGCATGTATAGATCACCCAGTGACATACCCAGCTGTGCACACACACACACACACACCCTGCCACAAGTACAGGACACACATGTCAATCCAGGGACTCCCCCCTCTCTCAGCCCCCAGACAGACTAATCCCTGCAGTTGTGCTCAGAGTCTGGGGATGGGGTCGGGCTGGGGGGGTGGGGGGGTGTTGGTTGTCTGGTGTGTGTGCGTGCGTGCCATCAGGACCTAGAGGCTGCAATCAGAGATGGGTCACAGAGGTGGCAGCTGGAGGGGGAGGGGAGGGTGCAGGGTGGTGGAGGGGGGAGGGGAGGGTGCAGGGTGGTGGAGGGGGGAGGGGGAAGGAGGGTGGAGTGGTTGGACTGTAGGTGGTGGAGGGGGGAGGGGGGAGGAGGGTGGTGGAGCTGGGAGGAGGGGGAAGGAGGGTGGAGTGGTTGGACTGTAGGTGGTGGAGGGGGTAGGCAGAACATGGGTGGTGTAAAGGATTAGCATAGATAATAATAATAATAATAATAATAACTTTTATTTGTATAGCACTTTTCCTGCAAATGTTGCAGCTCAAAGTGCTTTAAATCACTTCACACATCCTGCCTGCCATGTGCAATAGAAGGAAAGTGTTCAACTTCCATGATAATAATTTCATAATTTGAGATGGAAAAAAGGAGAGGAGGAAGATTTTGTGGATTTCATATCAAAGTTGCTTATGTGTTGCTTATTTTTCGGAATGGCCGTGGCATGGACTAATACTATGTGTCACGTTTCAGTATGCAGCAGTGCAAGACATTTCCAGGTGGTGTGTGTGTGTGTGTGTGTGTGTGTGTGTGTGTGTGTGTGTGTGTGTGTGTGTGTGTGTGTGTGTGTGTGTGTGTGTGGAGTGAGGCCTGGTGGGAATGTGGGGTATTGGTTACAACAACGCCCCCAGTCCTCCAGTCATATGCTGTGGAATAACCTCTGACCTCCACCCCCCCCCCCCCCGCCTGCTCCCAGCTGCTCCCAGATAAACCTACTGATCCTGGGGAGCTTATCACTAAAGCCTGCCTGGATGACCAGCTCTTATTGTTCCAGATGCAATTACATGTACTGGATTGGATTGAGGAGCCGGGGGGAGTGGGGAGTAGGGAGGTGGAGGTGGAGTGGGGAGGTGGAGGTGGAGGTGGAGGTGGAGGTAGAGCTGGAGGGGTGGACCAATCACACAGAATGTCTGTCTCCTCAGGGTGAAGGTCATCTGTGATGGAGAGCAGGACAGCACCAGGGAGGTCTGCGACTCTGGGCTGGAACCCCCTCGGTGTTCTGGCACCTTTCTGCCTCCGAGGGTGGAACATAAAAGGGAAGCCATGGTCTTGGGAATGGCACAAATGCTCCACACTGGCACTGACATACTGTGGAGGAGACCAGATGGAGGCTTTGTCTTCACACACACACACACACACACACACACACACACACACACACACACACACACACACACACAGACACACCAGTGGGCAGGATGGTAACGTGGGGTGGTGTGACTCTCTTGTCCTTTGTCGTGTTCATGCTAGTCATATGCAAATAGGTATTATACACAGAGAATGACACAAATCCACCATGCCTAAGACCCTCAAAGCAAATTGGTGATGCCTATTTTTGTTGACATGATTACAGGTGCTAAAGATGACATTGACCCAGTTAGAGCTGAGTGTTTGTGAGGTGGTGGTTAAGGAGCTTGGCAAAGAAAGTGCATACATTTTAGCTATAGTGACTGCTGCTATCAGAGTAAAAAAAAAAAAAATCCCAACTATGATATCTGTTGAATAGTAATTATAACACATTCGAAAAACAATATTTCAGATAGATTTTTTTCCCAAACTGGAAATGTATTGCCCTCAGTCAGCCAGTGGAAATAAACGTGCAATATACATGGGACAGGTAGCTGTAATCACATAATATCTGATCAATGTTATTGTCCCCCACGATGAAATCAGGGGAACGGATGAAGTCCGTCCGTCACCCACACTTCGTGAGCTTAGAATGATAAGGTTCTATCTCCGTTTAGGGCAGTTCAGAGATATTGAGCGTCAAAGTTGTTACATTCCATTATGTTTTGTGAGATGGAACCTTTGAATTTTATTAATTACTAACTCAAAAATATCAACATTTTTAAAATAACACCACACAGGCATTAATAAACACCTAATGGATCAGATTATGTAGAAAACTCAATTTTGACAAAAATTGAGATAGAACCTTATAATTCTAATGTCACGACTTCTGTCCGCTACATTTTTCTTGGTGGAGAAAAAATGTTTATTGCAAACATTTCGACTGTCTAAATGAGCCTGCCATTTCATGGTTATAAGGACATTGTGTAGATTTGTTTTTGACAGTGTCGTCAATTACTTTATTAGCTTAGAAACGTTCTATTCTGCATTGGAGTGTCTGTCTTCCACTGTCCCTCAGTTCTCCTGTGGGGTAGGTGCGTCAGTCTGTCTGTCAGCCACTATCTGATCAATCCTATCACTGAAATGTCACCGGCTGGCGCAACAATAGGAAACTCATTTTCTCATGGCATTTCAGATGAATCATTATGTTTTTTTGTATTCCTTCCTATCTCAAAATGCAAGATCCGACTTTGTATTATTTGTAACATTTAATGAAATTAATGTTTAATTTTGTCCTGGGGTTTGGGCATAGCGCTAAATGGTTTATCTAGATGAGAACTCCAAATTATGCAATAATAATTCAGCAATTTGTGATTGAAGGCCAACTCGTGAGCTTAGAATGATAAGGTTCTATCTCCGTTTAGGGCAGTTCAGAGATATTGAGCGTCAAAGTTTTTACATTCCATTATCATGTTTTGTGAGATGGAACCTTTGTATTTTATTAATTACTAACTCAAAAATATCAACATTTTTAAAATAACACCACACAGGCATTAATAAACACCTAATGGATCAGATTATGTAAAAAAACATAATTTTGACAAAAATGGAGATAGAACCTTATAATTCTAACGTCACGATTACTGTCTTTTAATGATTGAACTGTGGTCGGGGCTCTGAATGTCGTGTAGAAAAGACGCCGCCTTTCGTAAGCCAGTGACAGCAGCCATAACTCCTTTGGCGTTCCCCTGCGTCAGGCACAGATCAAAGCATTGTTTAGTATGTTGTATCATTTGAACTGCACCATGGAGATATAAGGATGCAATTCAGATGCAATTGTGCAGTCGGAGCGAACAGTTCATCGCTCTCTATACTTCATTTTCGGCCAGCATTTCGGCAATGCCTGTAGCTTGTGCGAAGTTAAGGGTCTATGAGAGTAGGTTTAATATTTGTTTCTCTACAATAGTCCAGGCCCTACTTTCATTGTAATAGTAGGCTAAGCCTGCAGTAGGTTAAACCACCTGTTTCAAGATTGTTTTTGGTTGCATAGCATGTTTTTAGTGGTTGTTTTGATTAATTGAAAACCATTGTATTGCCATTGTTGCATTTATATAATGACATTATTATCTCTGTGGTTGCATTTTTTTTTCTTTTTAATAACTTTAGAAGACGTGCCTCAGTCATCATCTCTGCCTCATCATGTTCCTGCTGAGGCCACACCTTTTCCGGTTGAGGCCACACCTCTTCCTGGTAAGGCCACACCTCTTCCCCTGCTTGTTGAGGCCACACCTTTTCTTCTTGAGGCCACACCTCTTCCCCTGCTTGTTGAGGCCACACCTTTTCTTCTTGAGGCCACACCTCTTCCCCTGCTTGCTGAAGCCCCACCTCTTCCTGATGAGGCCACACCTTTTCCTGTTGAGGCCACACCTCTTCCTGTTGAGGCCACACCTCTTGCCCTAACTAAGGAGGAAATCTCCTGGCCGGTGAGACTGACATTCCAATCAACACTGAGGGTTCTAGAACACACAGAATATCGGCAGCCTCACAGCCTTTCTTTGTTTATTTGTTTGTTTGTCTCTGAAGGCGGTCACTGAGGAGACAGGGCAGTTGTTGCCCTGGCAGTACAGTCCCCTGTATTGCGGGCCACTGGCCACTTTCCAGGTAAGAGCACCAAGACCTTCACATACAGTGTCCCAGTTGGTGTATTCATTTTTGAGCCAAAATTGAGCCAATTTTAACATCGCCTCTGTCTAATACAGAAGGACTTCACCTCTGAGGTCCAGAAGTCACATCGGTACTGGGAATTTCTCATAACTGAGAGTACTTTCAGAGGCCTACAGGTAAGCTGAGTGTTCTATTGTAAAACAGTTCAAATATTCCACTATAGAATGTGATATTAAAGCTTAAGCTTCAAAAGGCTACCTGCACTCAAGGAATATATTACGATTTTCGAATTCCTTGCCTGCACTGAGAGCCAATGTATAAAAGCACTTCCTGGCTTCTTGTATGACATTATCACTCCTTGATCCTGCTTTACCTAATACTTGAGTATTTAATTTTGTATGTCCAATTTAACCTGTACATACCCCCTCAGATGCAGAGCTCAGAAGTCAAATGGTTCAGCTTCTGCGAGGTCACCGGGGTCGTGACCTGGATGTGGTTGAGTCTGACAACAGTAGACACAGTGAACAACCGATATGTGAGTGTCTCATGAACAGAATTAGAATTGAACAGTGTCACATGACATAAGAATTCTATTTCTATGGTCTCATGTCTCTATGTAAATGGTAATGTTCTTATGGTCTTCACCTTCAGCTTGATCCCCTCTCCAAGACGGAGACCAAGATGTGTACTGGGATTCAGGTAGGAGCACATTCCTGTTTTATACGTTTCTACTAACCTCTTATTGTCTTTTAACCAATGGTTTGGTTTCTAGTCTGGTGAGCATTGATTTACTATAGATACATAACTACCTGTGTTTTAAAGATATTAGAGGAGTTCCTCTCTCTTTCCTCCCTTTGTAGATCATGGGCGGGAGAATCCAGCAGTGGATATCATACTGCTTGGAGGAGACCTCCCAATACTACTATTCTGGTGACATCAAGGTGAATGCCCCCCATTGTTCTGAGCTCTGATTGGCTAGTGTTTCATTGTCGTGTAGTGTAGTGGATGGAGGTATCTGATTGGTAGATACCGTGTTCTTTGCAGCTGCAGGACGTCTATGTAGAATACAGCAGGTTGAACTCCTTGGGGGAGGCGTGTCACAACA
Organism: Nansenia antarctica; assembly: GCF_963989245.1. NCBI lineage: Eukaryota > Metazoa > Chordata > Actinopteri > Argentiniformes > Microstomatidae > Nansenia > Nansenia antarctica. Next base: position 8,134,798 of record NC_137677.1, on the reverse strand, counting down.
CATGGAGGACATTAGAATCTACACCAATGGAACTCCACTTTGGCCCTGGCCCCTCCCCTGATTACCAGAACCACTCTGGCCCTTCTGAATTCCAAGCCTTCTTCAATGAGGTAAAGACTACTCGCTCTACCTTCTCTTTAACTCTCTCTCTCTGTGGACTCTGATGTGGTGTAGAGTAATAGTCCATACATGAAGATACAGTCATTGCTAATACAGTATGTCCCTGTGTAACATCTAAAGGAAGAGGACATGGATCTGCCTCACGTGATGGAGGAAGTTCCCAGCGTTCAGTGAGTGCTGACTCATCGATCTACATGACCAATCAAGTCCAGGTTGTTGTCTGATAAGTGGTCACTGATCATAATGATGTTGTCTCCCTCATTCTCAGGGCCCACCTGGAGACCAAGGGCGTCACCGACTTTTCAGTGAAGTTGGACGGCCTTCGCCTGGCTTTCAGTGTGAGTAAACAGCATTATGACTTGTGTATGTCATTGTCATTGTGTGAATAGCCTAATGTCCTTCCTCTCCTTCATGCCCAGGCCCTGCAGTCCGACTCTGGCACCCGCAGCCGGATGACCGTGGCCGGCAGGACAGTCCTGGGAGGCCTGGTGTCCCTGCATGGACGGGTAACTAACTTAACCATTGGCCAGTGTTGTAATGACTTGATATTATTCACCATTGTAATGTATCGACACTGACATGTACCCTCTGTTGTTGTGGTGGTGACTGCTGCTGCTGCTGCTGTTGTTGTTGTTGTTGTTGTTGTTGTTGTTGTTCTCTGTTGTTGTGGTTCTGTGTCAGGACCTGGATGGTTTCCAGGAAGCCTATGATGACCTGGTGGCCATGGTGACTGACCCTGAGCGCAGGGAGGCCGTGGCTAGAGAACTGGCCACCATGGGGGTGAGTACGTCCAGATAGGTACTCTACTGCAGAGGTTCCCAAAGTGGGTGCCGCGGCACCCTGGGGTGCCGCAGGACCTGTCCGGGGGTGCCGCCAAATCTGCTCGTAAAAATAAAAAAAATAAAAAAGTATAATATACAATTATAATAATAATACATTAATAAACGTTTGTTTATTACATGTGCAATGGAGTTCATAAGCAAATAAAATATATATTTCTCAGATTTGAAAGATATTAATTTACTAACTAGGCCTACTAGTTACTAACTAACTACTCCTCACTGAAGTCTTGGACCAAGCGGTGAAAATTGTTAATTATGTCAAATCACACCCGCTGAAGTCACGGCTGTTCAGCACATTGTGCAATGAGATGGGGTCCGAGCATGAGGGGCTCTTATTACACACAGAGGTCCGCTGGCTGTCGCGGGGCAAGGTGTTATCCCGTGTCTATGAGCTCCGAGATGAACTGATAACTTTTGTCAGTGAGCACGACTTGCCATACAAAGAACAATTGGAAGATGAATCGTGGTGGATTAAGCTTGCTTATCTGGCAGATATTTTTAGCCACCTTAATGACCTCAACATAAAAATGCAAGGGAAGGCTGAGAATATCCTGACAGCGACAGACAAACTGAACGGATTCCGATCCAAATTGAGACGGTGGCAAGACGGGGTGGCCAAGAAAAACATTGAAATGTTTACGTTGACGGCCAATGACGCAGCACACAAGTCAGCGTCTTTCTTGAATCTGATCGCTGCGCACCTCCGTATGCTGGAGGAGAGATTTGAGTCCTATTTCCCTCCAATGAACGAAGACTTCGACTGGCTCCGGGATCCGTTCAACCCCCTCTCATCAGCATCAGCCGCTAGTTTGAGCAGCAAAGCTCCAGATGAACTGGCAGAGCTCATTATGGACCGCACACTGAAGCTCAAACATGGTGAGCTAGGTTTGGATAGGTTTTGGCTGCTTGTGGGACATGAATATCCATCTCTCTCAGAGAGCGCCATCAATGTGCTTTTACCCTTCCCAACCTCCTACTTGTGCGAGCTGGCTTTTTCTTCTCGTCAAGAACAAGACACGCACGCGTCTGTCAGTGGAACAGGACCTGCGTGTCGCGCTGTCCACTATCTCTCCCCGCATAAAGAGACTCTGCTCCCAAAAGCAGGCGCATGTGTCCCACTAATGCGCACAACATATTTCTTTGCTTTGTTTCTCTCAATTTTTACAATTCTGTCATGATTATTATTGTTAAATTATTATAGTTGTGAGTTACCCGTTTGGTTCAGATGTGAAATAATAATCTCAGAATGAGATTGAAATGAGAATTACATTTTAAGGCATTATTTTAAGCCCCCCAAAAAAGCATTGTTCTATTGATTGATTATACAGGCCTTTGATATTTTATTTGTGTGAAGAATTCCCTCTGAGTCTCCTCCCATATTGTACAATCCTTGAGGGCCACAATTTTATTTAATTTAGCGATAGTTTGACTGACCTATGCATTCTTGCCCACCCATTACAGTTCATTTATGACTTTTATTATCTTGTTAAAATTCATTGGGGCAATACTTATGTATTATATATAAACACACATTTTCAAACCAATTCATCGTGTATTGTTTTTAGTTTAAGCTCCGAGGCATTTTAAAAATCTTCGTAGAGTTGGGGTGCCTTGGAGAAGGGGGAAAGCTTCAGGGGTGCCTTGGTTAAAAAAAGTTTGGGAACCTCTGCTCTACTGTACATGTTTATTGTTGATTGTTACTTCATGACTTAATGGAGTTTATTAGGGTTAAGTTACTAATTGATAGTAACTCTTATCTTTCCGTCGTTTGGGTAAAGATCTACCACCTCAATGTGATTGACGTGGTGTACGAGTACATCATTGTCGGACAACTCATTGAGGACAATGCCCCACTTGAAATTGTGAGTGAATTCATATAAATGAGACAACATGCTTATGTAGGTATTGATTGTACAGTTGGTTGATTGTCGATATTTCACGACGAAGTATTTCTATCCTAATGGTTGTCTGTTGTTGTTGTTGTTGTTTTACTCCTAAGGAACAAGATGGAGTGTTTGAGGCCATAGATAAAGTCCTCAACGTTCTACTTCTTGACGCCACCTCACAAGATGACGCGCGGCGTTGTAAGACGCACCTGCAGGTACACACAGTACTTCTTCTTCCTGCTACTCTCACGCCTCACTTCCTGTCCCTGTAGGCGGTGGAGACGTAATGGTGCCTTTCTGTTTTGTGTTCTCAGGGCCAGCTGATGCATCTATTAGAAGAGATGTTTGGATGGAATGTGAGCTTGTTCTCGAAGCAGGACTGCCTCACCAGTCATGTTAACAACGCAGTACAACTGCTGGCCCAGAAGCTGGGCGGTGACTTGGAGGCAACCTCTGGCGTCTTCCCTGGCACTGGCTCCACACCTAGCTCCACGCCTGACCATGTCCCTGGCCCTGGCCATGTCCCTGACCATGTCCCTGACCATGTCCCTACCCCTGACCATGTCCCTGCCCCATGTCCCTGACCATGTCCCTGCCCCATGTCCCTGACCATGTCCCTGCCCCTGACCATGTCCCTGACCATGTTCCTGACCATGACCATGTCCCTGACCATGTCCCTACCCCTGACCATGTCCCTGACCATGTCCCTGCCCCATGTCCCTGACCATGTCCCTGCCCCTGACCATGTCCCTGACCCTGACCATGTCCCTGACCATGTCCATGTCCCTACTTCTGACCATGTCCCTGACCATGTCCCTGTCCCTGACCATGTCCCTGCCCCTGACCATGTCCCTGACCATGTCCCTGACCATGTCCCTGCCCCATGTCCCTGACCATGTCCCTGACCATGTCCCTGACCATGTCCCTGACCATGTCCCTGTCCCTGACCATGTCCCTGACCATGTCCCTGACCATGTCCCTGATCATGTCCCTGTCCCTGACCATGTCCCTGTCCCTGACCATGTCCCTGACCATGTCCCTGACCATGTCCATGTCCCTGTCCCTGACCATGTCCCTGACCATGTCTCTGACCATGTCCCTGACCATGTCCCTGACCATGTCCCTGACCATGTCCCTGACCATGTCCCTGACCATGTCCCTGTCCCTGTCCCTGACCATGTCCCTGTCCCTGACCATGTCCCTGACCATGTCCCTGTCCCTGACCATGTCCCTGACCATGACCATGTCCCTGTCCCTGACCATGTCCCTGACCATGTCCCTGTCCCTGACCATGTCCCTGACCATGTCCCTGCCCCTGACCATGTCCCTGCCCCTGACCATGTCCCCCACCTCTGGCCCTAGCACCCTTCCTGACCATGACCCTACCCCCTCCACCTCCCCTTCTAGCAGATACTAACATATTAAAACAGCTTTCAACAAAAACAAAACAAAAAAACCCCTGATCAGTTGGTTAATTTTCTAATAGAATAGTCATGTTAAGTACACTGTACGTAATTAAGAGGTTTAGATTAAGATAAGCAACATGTTGCTTTAGAGCTTTAAGATCAGTATTAAGATGTGGATAAGTTAATATTATATATTGGTGAAGGTGAAATAAAGTCAGATCAATTTAATTTAATTAATTAAATACAGTAATGGAAGTTCTGAAACGTCTTGTTCATAACACACAGATGCAGGTAAGTGGTATGGCAAATATTGGTTATCGTACACTATTGCAGGTAAATGGTATGGCAAATACTGGTTATATACTATTGCAGGTAGGTAGATTCCATTTTACATGTGTTCTTGCAAATGGATTGATATCACATCATTTCCATACAGTATCTACAAGTGTTGGTTATATTAGTATACTCGTTTATTTGCTCTTCTCTTGTCTAATCCCACCTTCCCTCTCTCTTTGACTTGCAGATGGCAGTTAATTAAGTATTATTTTATGGTTTTAGTTTGAATTATTGAATGGGATCGATGTGAATGTTATGATATTGAAGTCTTCACTCTGTCTGCATCACCTTCTGCATTTATTTATTTTCACCACTAGAGGGCGGTGTTGTTACAACCTGCAGCCTGAAGGAGGCCTTCATTTCCAACAGATGTTAAACATGCTTATGCATTCACTTATGATATGTAACATTACATGCTCAAAAACAGCTTCCATATGATGATGTGTGAGTAGGGAAATACAAGACTGTCCATTAGGATAGTAGATGGTAATTTGAAGAGTGCAATCAATTTAATTAATTCACAGGGCACCATTCAGATTAGTGTTTTATGATAGGTGTGACTGATTAGGATTTCAGTTATAATTCATCTGGGATAATTGAGGATTAACTACAACCCATTTAATCTGAACATCTGCCATGTCTGGAGAGGAAGTAGCAAATGTAATTAAGACGAGTAAAGTAATAATTTAAAACATTATGATACATGAATAAATGATTATGAAACATGACTTGCATGTCCTTTGAGAACAAAATCATAACACGCTACAAAAGCTCATGAAAAAGGAGTCTTTTTTTATTCAGGTATGTAATGGTTCTAGACACTACACCACTCAAGGGTTAAAGGTCATTTACAGTCCATTGGTTTATAATTGGTTAAATTATTCAAACCCAGCATCCTACTCACTAGTGGTTAGTGGAACTTTGAGTGGCATCCATCTGTTGTTGAGAAGCAGAACCGACATTGACATATGTTCGCTCTGACGGTGAACTTAAAATCTTTCCAATGTCAATAGTGTACTTTACTCACTGTACCGTGAAGTCATTTAATGCAAACAGTATTAATATCACACAGTTTATAACACTGAGAAAGGCCTTGGTCTTCATTGAAAATAAATACACTGCTCTGTAATAGCAAGAGAAACTAAGGCAGGTGAATTGAAATATACATTATACACTGCATGTGCAATATACAGTGCCCTACTTTCCTTAGCAAACCACCCATCATCTACATAACACAGATATCAACAGTTCTAAGTAGGCTACAATTCATCCACAGTTCCACACTATATCGTTGATAAAGCTATATGCGCTGTAACATGATTTTTCTGGGAACAAAAATGCACTTGGTTACGTAGTTCTGAAATATAATGTAAATTGAGTGTACAAAGGGAGGTGGAAATGTTCAATGAATAATGCTACTACTACGAGGGCCTTTGAATCACTCTGTAAAAATAGTGGCTTTACATGGTCAGAGTTCCAGATCTCCACTCGTAGCTGAGCGCTCTGTCGAGCCACCGGTCCACAAGCGAGGTCATTGCAACCAGAGGAGTTCTTCATAGCAGGGTCCTAGTACTTGCACTCTGGGTCAGCTCTCTCACCAGTACACAGTGGTTCTGCCCCCGGCCCGGTGCAGGCATGTGTCTGTGTTCAGAGACATAGATGAACGGTGCATACTGTACTGCTCTACACACAGCAGGACTGCCTGTGAGGACCCCCCCACGCCACACAGCATCATGACCACCTGGTGAGCCGTGACCGCCGTCAGTCAGAACCCAGTCAGAACTTGCTGAGGGAGGGCAGCGCCCCGGCCTTGACCAGCACCGCGGAGAGCAGGTCGGCGGGTCCCGACGGGTGGGTGGCTGTGGGCGGGGAGGGGTCTCCGTGCTGGTGGTTCGAGTTCAGCGGCGGGGGCGGTTTCCCCCGGGTCAGGGTGGACTTGGCCGCCGCCGTGGTCACCCCGCTCCCCACCCCCCCCACGCTGGACTTGCTGTTCTCCACCGTGGGGACGACCGTGCCCAGGTTGGGGTTGCCCGCCGTGGGGGCTCCAGGGGGCTCCAGGTTGGACTGGCAGCAGCACAGCAGCCGGAAGAAGGCCGCCCTCATCTCCCTGCTGGACAGCGTGTAGATGAGGGGGTTGAGGGCCGAGTTGAGCACGGCCAGGGCGATGAACCAGTCCACCTGGTAGAGCACGCCGCAGCGCTCGGGGCTGCAGCCCACGTCCAGCAGCAGCAGGAGGAACAGCGGCGCCCAGCACATCACGAACACCCCCAGCACGATCACCACCGTCCGCAGCAGCGCCAGCGAGCGCTCCGACGGCCTGCTGCTCACCCGCCGCCCGCTGGACGTCACCAGCCGGTAGATCCGGATGTAGAGGATGACGATGGCCACCAGCAGGGCGCTGAACACGCTGATGCAGAAGGCCACGTAGGACTTGTCGTACAGGGGCAGCACGGTGGAGCAGGAGCCCAGGTGCTCCAGGCAGTTCCAGCCCAGGCTGGGCAGGGCGCTGAGCAGCACCGACACGGCCCAGCAGGCCCCCAGCAGGCCCAGCAGCCTCCCGCGGCCCGCCGTCTCGCACGGCCTCAGGCGCACCATGGTCATGTGCCTCTCGATGCCGATGGCCAGCAGGCTGAAGGTGGAGGCGCTGAGGGCCACGAACATGCTGCCCTCGCGCGCCAGCCACTGGGCGGGCGTCAGGAAGAAGGTCTTGCGGCCCGAGGTGAAGATGTTGACCACGTAGGCCACCCCGGCCAGCAGGTCCGACAGGGCCAGGTTGCCGATGAGGAAGTACATGCGGCTGTGGAAGCGCTTGTTCCTCCACAGGGCCAGGAGCACGGTGACGTTCTCCAGGACGATCAGCACGCAGATGAGCAGCAGCACGGCCGTCTTGCAGGCGCCGCTGCCGCGCGGCCGGCCCCACTTGCCAGAGTGGTTGTAGTGGTTGACGATCACGGGGTTCATGCCCTCCTCCAGCAGGTTCTCCATCCTGCCTGGCCTTCCTCCGTCACACAGCAGAGGGCGCCACAACACCGGAGACTGCAGACGGGAGAGCTGCTACAGCATCTGGAGGTATTGGCATCACAGAGCCTCTACAGGAGCCTGGCAAGATAAACAATGAACAACAATGTAACTTAACTTATCATTAAAACATAGAGACTTTACTCCGAAGTACTGGGACTTTTAATTAGGCTGAGGTGGGATGTTCCAAGACAGATACATGGGTTAACTTAGTTAGCCTACTGATAATAACTGAATTTTATGTCACCCCTCACTCAGGTTTGTGTGAAAATGTTAGTGGAGCAGTTATGATCAGGTTATTTTATTTTAGCAATATAAACAAGGCAAGTTATTCTACATCTTGATGTGCCTTATGCACAATAGTATAATCAGATTGGTATTCCACGCACGAATGATACATATCATTTAAATAACATTTATTAATACACAATTCCCCAGTATCATAATATAATGTGTCTACCCAGTATCTTAATAGAATAACTTGGTAGAAGTTACAGTATCTCTTTTTCCAAACTTTTTCCAGTTATAAGCACGTTATTCGAGCTTTCCCTTTTTTTTAAACTTTTTTAAGTAAGGTGTACTTTGGGATGTTTAATTACTGTATCAACGAATCAAATATAACTTATTTTAACTTACAGTTGCGGTAGACTAGGATATCTTACTTGCGCCTTGACAGCTGTAGTGGTTCAAAATCCTCCGTGCGTCAGTATCCAAAACATATTCCTCCAGCCACGTCGTGGCATCAATTCCATATTTTGTTCTTGACATTCGAATATCAGTAATCAGTTTCCCCGCTAATTCTTAATTGCAAAACACTCCAGCTACTAAACCTGAATTGTGAGTAGCGGTCCTCTCTCTCATCAGTAACTTTTCTCGACTCTGAAAGTCACGGCTCTCACGGCCACACAACCTGGAACAGGGCGGGTTCATTCCGTATGTGTCTGTCTGTGTGTGTGTGTGTGTGTGTGTGTGTGTGTGTGTGTGTGTGTGTGTGTGTGTGTGTGTGTGTGTGTGTGTGTGTGTGTGTGTGTGAGTGTGTGCGTGTGTCTGGCTGTGTGTGTGTGTGTGTGTGTGTGTGTGCGTGTGTGTGTGTGTGTGTGTGTGTGTGTGCCCCTCCAACTCCACCAATTATGAGTCACCGGAGAGTCAAAAGAACACCGGGAATAGACTTGTTGTATGTTGGGTGTGATTTTGGAGAAGCTATACTAAAGCGATTGATGCGTCACTTACTTCTTTAATGTTTTTCTGTATCGTGCCTAATTGGAGCAGGTAGGTTTGGGTGTGTATCACTGTGTGTGAATGTTTTCAAGGTCAAACGGTTTTCTTTGTGGGTTGTTCTTTTGCACCATCGTGACGTTAGAATTATAAGGTTCTATCTCAATTTTTGTCAAAATTTAGTTTTTTACATAATCTGATTCATTAGGTGTTTATTAATGCCTGTGTGGTGTTATTTTTTAAATGTTGAAATGTTTGAGTTAGTAATTCATAAAATACAAAGGTTCCATCTCATAAAACATAATGGAATGTAAAAACTTTGACGCTCAATATCTCTGAACTGCCCTAAACGGAGATAGAACCTTATAGTTCTAAGCTCACGCCATGACGCAGTAAATGTCCAGGTAAAGTAGTAGTTTGAGGCAAAAAAGCACCTAATTTGTCTACAGCGCCTGCCTTTGCGACTTGACACACTTACTCACAGTGTTTGTTGACATTTAAATAACCGCCTTAGGGTCTGTACTTGCAACAGGTAGTTTCACCTTGTAGTTTGGAGTCAGACTCATTCCTTGTCATATATCAGCAACATGTATTGCATCTGCTTTCATGTGACACACACTTACTTTGTCATCTAAAGAAGGGTTAGAGCTTGAATGTTCTTGTCTTTGTGGGAACAAAACACATGGGCTAACTCATCCATGGTTTTGGAAAAACAACCAATGATATTTGATTATTTGCCTTAAAAAATATTTAGCCCGCTGACAGGTCAAGAAACCAACAGTTATTATAACCTCTTTGTATCCGATGCTTTGATCGTACATTGTTTCTCATGCTCACAATGAAGGAAGACTTTTTCCCTCTGCCCTTCCTGTGTTTGAGATAGGTCAGCCCTCTCCCATTGCCCCAGAGTGGAGCGGATGCCAATGGTACAGTCACATTCTCCGGGCTTACCGACTCATCTCTGCAGGGAACACAACACGATGTGACCTGATGTGTGTCTTGAACAGGATGACCAAAAACGGGAGGGACACAGAACAAGTACAGCTGAAAGTGCTTGGGACTTCATGCAGACATGCTGAGTCTGACCCTGTAACCACTAGTCATCACCCAAAACCACCCTCTCAGCTCTGTGCTGGCCTCTCTCTCACTCTCTCTCTCTCTCACTCTCACTCTCTCTCTCTCTCACTCTCTCTCTCTCTCTCTCTCTCTCTCTCTCTCCCATGTTGTGTTTAGAGTTACAGACCACACATTTCCATAGTATTCCCCAAAGGAATGTTGTCCAATCTGTTATTTCAACAGTTGGATGGAGCTCTGGAAGAAAGTGGGAAAAGGGGGAAAAGAGGATTGGCAATTCCATCTTAATGTGTGTTTATTTTGTATTTGTTGCCGTACGACTCCCTCAGTTACTGTAATAAATGGAGATTAGTCGATTTCTGAGAGGTAGCTGGATGTAGACTGGGAGAGGGGGAGGGAGAGACTGGGAGAGAGACTGGGAGAGAGGAGACTGGGAGAGAGACTGGGAGAGAGACTGAGAGAGAGACTGGGAGAGAGACTGAGAGAGAGACTGAGAGAGAGGCTGGGAGAGAGGAGACTGGGAGAGAGACTGAGAGAGAGACTGGGAGAGAGACTGGGAGAGAGACTGGGAGAGGCTGGGAGAGAGACTGGGAGAGAGACTGAGAGAGAGACTGAGAGAGAGACTGGGAGAGAGACTGGGAGAGAGGCTGGGAGAGAGACTGGGAGAGAGGAGACTGGGAGAGAGACTGGGAGAGAGACTGAGAGAGAGACTGGGAGAGGCTGGGAGAGAGACTGGGAGAGAGACTGAGAGAGAGACTGGGAGAGAGACTGGGAGAGAGACTGGGAGAGAGACTGGGAGAGAGGAGACTGGGAGAGAGACTGAGAGAGAGACTGGGAGAGAGACTGGGAGAGAGACTGGGAGAGGCTGGGAGAGAGACTGGGAGAGAGACTGAGAGAGAGACTGGGAGAGAGACTGAGAGAGAGACTGGGAGAGAGACTGGGAGAGAGGCTGGGAGAGAGACTGGGAGAGAGGAGACTGGGAGAGAGACTGGGAGAGAGGCTGGGAGAGAGACTGGGAGAGAGACTGAGAGAGAGACTGGGAGAGAGACTGGGAGAGAGACTGAGAGAGAGACTGGGAGAGAGACTGGGAGAGGCTGGGAGAGAGACTGAGAGAGAGGCTGTGAGAGAGACTGGGAGAGAGGCTGGGAGAGAGGCTGGGAGAGAGACTGGGAGAGAGGCTGGGAGAGAGACTGGGAGAGAGACTGAGAGAGAGACTGAGAGAGAGACTGGGAGAGGCTGGGAGAGAGACTGGGAGAGAGACTGAGAGAGAGGCTGTGAGAGAGACTGGGAGAGAGGCTGGGAGAGGCTGGGAGAGAGACTGGGAGAGAGACTGGGAGAGAGACTGGGAGAGAGACTGGGAGAGAGGCTGGGAGAGAGACTGGGAGAGAGACTGGGAGAGAGGCTGGGAGAGAGACTGGGAGAGAGGCTGGGAGAGAGGCTGTGAGAGAGACTGGGAGAGAGACTGGGAGAGGCTGGGAGAGAGACTGGGAGAGAGACTGAGAGAGAGACTGAGAGAGAGACTGAGAGAGAGACTGAGAGAGAGACTGGGAGAGAGACTGGGAGAGAGGCTGGGAGAGAGACTGGGAGAGAGACTGAGAGAGAGACTGAGAGAGAGACTGAGAGAGAGACTGAGAGAGAGACTGAGAGAGAGACTGGGAGAGAGACTGGGAGAGAGGCTGGGAGAGAGACTGGGAGAGAGGCTGGGAGAGAGACTGGGAGAGAGGCTGGGAGAGAGACTGGGAGAGAGACTGGGAGAGAGGCTGGGAGAGAGACTGGGAGAGAGACTGGGAGAGGCTGGGAGAGAGACTGGGAGAGAGACTGAGAGAGAGACTGGGAGAGAGGCTAGGAGAGAGACTGGGAGAGAGGCTGGGAGAGAGACTGGGAGAGAGGCTGGGAGAGAGACTGGGAGAGAGACTGAGAGAGAGGCTGGGAGAGAGACTGGGAGAGAGGCTGGGAGAGAGACTGGGAGAGAGACTGAGAGAGAGACTAGGAGAGAGGCTGGGAGAGAGACTGGGAGAGAGACTGGGAGAAAGACTGGGAGAGAGACTGAGAGAGAGACTGGGAGAGAGGCTAGGAGAGAGGCTGTGAGAGAGACTGGGAGAGAGGCTGGGAGAGAGACTGGGAGAGAGGCTGGGAGAGAGACTAGGAGAGAGGCTGGGAGAGAGACTGGGAGAGAGACTGGGAGAGGCTGGGAGAGAGACTAGGAGAGAGACTGGGAGAGGCTGGGAGAGAGACTGGGAGAGAGACTGGGAGAGAGACTGGGAGAGGCTGGGAGAGAGGCTGGGAGAGGCTGGGAGAGAGACTGGGAGAGAGACTGAGAGAGAGACTGAGAGAGAGACTGGGAGAGAGGCTGGGAGAGAGACTGAGAGAGAGACTGGGATAGAGGCTGGGAGAGAGACTAGGAGAGAGGCTGGGAGAGAGACTGAGAGAGAGACTGGGAGAGAGACTGGGAGAGAGACTGGGAGAGAGGCTGAGAGAGAGGCTGGGAGAGAGGCTGGGAGAGAGACTGGGAGAGAGACTGGGAGAGGGACTGGGAGAGGGACTGGGAGAGAGGCTGGGAGAAAGACTGGGAGAGAGACTGGGAGAGAGACTGGGAGAGAGGCTGAGAGAGAGACTGAGAGAGAGACTGAGAGAGAGACTGGGAGAGAGGCTGGGAGAGAGACTGGGAGAGACTGGGAGAGAGACTGGGAGAGAGAAAGGGAGAGAGAATGGGAGAGAGACTGGGAGAGAGACTGGGAGAGAGAAAGGGAGAGAGAATGGGAGAGAGACTGGGAGAGAGACTGGGAGAGAGACTGGGAGAGAGGCTGGGAGAGAGACTGGGAGAGAGACTGGGAGAGATATATACAGTACAAAGTCCGAGGTGGAGGGTAGAGGAGAGTTTCAGTGATGGGGACTGAGAAAAGGTGGGCAGTTGAAGAGTGGAGGACAGCAGAGATGAAGAAACAGGGTATGTAGGAGGAGAAGAAGTGAGAGAGAGGGGGTTTCCAGGCTACAGGGAGGGGGGGGGGGGGGAGAGAGTTAAGTGGAGGGGACAATGTGAGTGGGCTGTGGTATTCTCTGGGCTGGGCTGGGGTGTTTGTGAGTGTGTGAGGAGTAACAGGCGGT
>NC_137677.1:8111796-8116796 GCF_963989245.1 Nansenia antarctica | reverse complement strand
AATCACTGACATGGTCGGTCCGGACGGGATAAAATTGACCGAATTACCCCAGGTAAAAAATATATTACCACGGTCCTCAGGTAATTTATATGCCACCCAGGACAGGGCTTATGTTAGCGGTGGAGTGTGTGGAGTGTGTGTGGTATATTAATTGTGACGTGGCACGTTGAATCTTTGTTTCTATATCTTAATTTCTTATAAAATTGTTACATTTAGACCTGGCCTGACTCAGTTAAAACTGGTTTGCAGCAGGTCAGGTTCCTGTTCTGCAACACAAAAGACGGAATCACATAAACAACACAAAAGGTACAATAGGGAACAATCACACAGGGAAGAGTTAAGGCTAGTGTTAAGCCTAAGGCTAAGGTTATGATTAAGGTTGTAGCTAGGGATAGTGTTTAGGGTCTCAATGGGATAGTGTTTAGGGTCTCAATGTCCTCTTTCGCACTCAGGGCAGAAAAGATGTTAAAACCCCCAACACAAATTAAATGTACAGTATTAGTACAGCGATTAGTACAGCAATTACTCCTTTCAAGGTCCATTCTTTTTAATAGGCTTGTAATTGCTCTGTGTAACTGGGCGGTGGATAATGTGTCCTTCTTCACTGGGTGTGGCCCGCTGCCTCCACACTCCCTGCTCTGGGCCCGCTAGTGGAAACAGATCCAGGACCAGCTTACATTCTCTCCACAGACCCGGAGCTGAACACTGGTCCTCTAACCTGAACACTGGTCCTCTAACCCTAACCTGACCACTGGTCCTCTAACCCTAACCTGAACACTGGTCCTCTAACCCTAACCTGAACACTGGTCCTCTAACCCTAACCTGACCACTGGTCCTCTAACCCTAACCTGAACACTGATCCTCTAACCTGAACACTGGTCCTCTAACCTGAACACTGATCCTCTAACCCTAACCTGAACACTGATCCTCTAACCCTAACCTGAACACTGGTCCTCTAACCCTAACCTGACCACTGGTCCTCTAACCCTAACCTGAACACTGGTCCTCTAACCTGAACACTGATCCTCTAACCCTAACCTGAACACTGATCCTCTAACCTGAACACTGGTCCTCTAACCTGAACACTGATCCTCTAACCCTAACCTGAACAGCGAATCTTAGATCAGTGCCTTACCAAGTGGTCAACTTACCAAGTGACCAAAAAGTAAACGTCATGTTCCATCCCTGTGTTCTGGGCCTCTATGCCTGCAGGGTTGTCTGGGACCCAGGGGGCTGCTGGGCATCTGTGTGGCACATGTCCCTGAAGCGTCTGTCTGCGCCCTGCGGCGGGGAGCCCCGGGCCACGGACCACCTGGGTTTATGAGTCAGAGACAGGACGTGGCACGGCAGGTTGCCCTGGTCACAACACAGCGGGCTCCTCCGACACCATGGCAGCACCCACATCTGTCTGCCTGCCTCTGCACACGCGGTATGGGGTGTGTGTGTGTGTGTGTGTGTGTGTGTGTGTGTGTGTGTGTGTGTGTGTGTGAGTGCGTGTGTGCGTGAGTGTGTGTACGCGTGCGTGTGTGTGTGTGTGTATGTGTGTGTGAGTGTGTGCGCGAGTGTGTGTGAGTGTGTGCGCGAGTGCGTTTGTGTGTGCACGAGTGTGGGCGTGTGTGTGTGCGCGAGTGTGTGTGTGTGTGAGACACGCTTCAGTGCAGGATGAGAAAGTCCTGCACCGAGTGTGGTGCTAAGGTGTTTATTGTTGGATGTGGATGGGAGAAGAAGAAGAGGTGGCTGTACGGGAGGGGGGGGGCGGGAGGGGGGGGGGAGGGAGGGGCGGGAGGGCTATTCCGGGGGAATGTGGTGTGAAAATAAACGGACCGGGCACCGCAGACAGCGGAGGGAACAATGGAGTGTCAGAGCTGGGCCGGTCCGCCATGCGCCTGCATATGTAAACACACACATTATCGCCACGCTGAGCTCATCCTTGCCTTTCCTCTGGTCTGGTCTGGGGATGTCCTGGTACTGGAGGTGCTCCCAGCATCTCCTCCAAAGCCCTGAATCACCACAGCTCCACACACACACCTCTCAATACAGTGTTGAATACAGACATACACCCTCCCTGCCCCTTACCGTCCTACTGCCCCTACCTGACTATTCCCTAACCCCCAACACTACCCCCCCCCCCCCCCGCCCCCCCTACACAAGAGGAGGCATTGTAATGCGTCGAATGGAGTGAAGAGTGGTATCAAATAGGTGTGTTCGATTCCAGTTCCTGTCCTCCGGTTTCTACCTCCATCAGCCTCTAGATTGTCTCCCGTCTGCCTTACACCAGTACCCCACTACACCATTCTCCCCCCTGGACCAACATTCCTCTTTTTCACTTTCTTCAGCATCATAGGGGAGGCGTCTCGACAAGCCCCACAGGGTTCCTTAACCTCGGCTGCACAATGCCTTTATTTGATCATGTTGTCTTTCATTTGTTATCGTGTGGCGTACAGATATCAATAGAGACAAACGTGAGCCGACCAGTCCACCTCTAGTAGCCCCGCGGCTCATAAATAGGAGAGGAACCTTTCACGGGTAAGTGTAATCATAATATAATGATCTCACTCATTCACAGTAGATACACACATTAACGAAAGATAGAGAGGCAACATGACCAAAAAAAAGCGGATTATGAATGATTAATAGCAATATCAAGTGTGAGTACTGGCAACGGAGCTGTAGATAAAGTGTTCATCATATCTTGTGTGGATACCGGTTTTAGGTTTTGGCACCGCGACTCACATCTCAATATGTCCCAGATAAACACTCTCCAGCAGTGTTTGACTGTACACGTCATAACCCTGGTATGTTCTAATCAAATGTCGCTGTGGAACACCAGTGAGGTAGGCCAACATCGTTTTATCAACGCTGAATGGCCTCGCATCAATTCATGGGGTTGCTTAACCTAATGGTTTCCATACCGCATCAGGGCTGAAGAATTGTTTTCCATGGATGGGGACCAAAAGATTAAGACGTGATGTCTCTCTCTCTCTTTCTCTCTCTCTCTCCCCCTCTCCCTCTCTGTCTATCTCTCTCTCTCCCTCTCCCTCTCCCTTTCTCTCTCTCTCTGTCTCTCTCTCTCACTTTCTCTCTCTCTCTCTTTCTCTCCCTCTCTCTCTCTTTCTCTCTCTCTCTCTCTCTCTCTCTCTCTTTCTCTCTCTCTCCCTTTCTCTCTCTCAGTGGAGTTCCTACCAGACAGCCACAGTTCTCTCTCACTTTGCATTCTTGTTGCCCTCGGAAAATTTCAGTTCAAAAATAGCCTTGGATGTTTGAAGGAAAATGGTGCCGTCGAAAGTGGCAACCAGAGTCATGGGGTACGACTGTGTAGAAAATGTTGACTGTCCAGTATGATTTTGTTTTCCTCTAGATTGTACTCTCTTCAATGTCTAATATCACACATTTCAGACACCACCATGTTACGTGTAAACACATGACAGAGATGGATTCGTTCAACCCCCGTTCATTTTGGTCGTTTCTTTCTCTGGATGTTGCTTGTGTCCGTTCTTTAGCTGAGTCAATAGGGAATTAAATAACTGTATATAGTTATATAGTTATACAGAGGGATCAGTTGTGTGATGTCTGACGGCCATGTGGTTAAGTCATGTGGTCATGTGGTTACTGCAAGGCCAGTCCAAGAACATGCACATGCATCAATCCGTTCAAGCTACCAGTAGGCCTACTCTGTTTTGTCAATGAAGGTAAACATATTCCAGAGCTGTGGGAAGCCTTGACCGTTGGGGAGTGACGTAACATTTCAAACTACTCCTACTTTCTTCTTCTTTTACCTCTGCAATGTTGTAGATCCAGAACGTCCTAGTAGATTAGGTGGAGATCCTAACAGGGTAGTAATTGTGTCCTGTGTATCTATACCACATGTGTACACACACACACACACGTCCTCTTAAGAGTTTGTGAAAGCCCCTGTGTGTCTGGGGCGTCGTGACATAATGACACTACTTACTGGCTAATTCACACTCAGGTTGCTGCGCTGGTTCGAAAAAACAACATAGGAACCCTGTGCACACACAGCATCCGTTGTGTCACTCTGTGTGGAGGTGGATACATTTTTTGACCCTAGGTCATTCTGACAGGTCGACACAGAAGTCTGTTTATCCTTTTATCCTATCAGAGTCCTTTTCATAGCGTTTGCCGTTTGAAATGTGTTCCACCTTTTTGGATTTATTATTTTGACTCCCCTGCATTCATATGACGGTTTACGGAGCGTTTTGGGGGGTAAATGTATAAGTAGGTGGTTGGAAAAGCGAACAGGCTGAGGAGGGAGTAGGAGGGTAGGGAGGATACTGGGAGGGAGAGAAGGAGGGTAAGGGAGAGCCAGACAGGACAGGGCAGAGTCCTTACACGTCTTTCCACTCCGCTGTTTTTATTTCAGTCCGATTGCGTCTCACAGGAAATGCCCTTCAGTGTTTCCACTTTGGGCTCTTCTTACGGCAAAACAACCCATTAATAAAGCACGGGACACACCAAGCCGAGTAACAGTACACAGTAAACAGTAATGGACCAGTAACACCACCACTCCTCATAGTCAGAGTTGTCATAACTAGTAAAGACATCCATAGGTCCCTGTCACTGTCAGGATGACTCAGGCAAATTGACAATTCAGCCACAATGGAGAAGCTCATAAGGTGGCATTATTGCAACACTAAGTTTACCATAATGTGGAAGCATGTGTGTGGAACCGTATGTGGCTGTTACAACAACACTTCAAACCACAGACAGACAGACAGCTGACTTTCAACGTGGCGTTGGCACGCAGTGTCTGGTCAAGTCTCATGATAATACTCTTGGACTCTCGTATTGACTATACCGTAAATAACAATGTCAAAAGGCTTGATATAGTAGACTACATTCGAGATGTCATTCTTAGCCATTCATTAACAGGGTTACGGCTATCCAGAGCATTTCATGGTCATCGTGACAAAGACATAGAATTCTTTCAGGGTTGGCTCCTTTTCAATTTCACCAAGGAGTTCTCAGTCTTGTATCCTGTA
>NC_137677.1:8039296-8106796 GCF_963989245.1 Nansenia antarctica | reverse complement strand
ATGACCTCAAGCCTTTGAAACTATTTCAGTCTGGAGAATAAGATGTAGTGTAGTCTGTCTTAATCCAAAAAGATAATAATCTATCATTTGTTCCCGGAGTAGGTTTCACAATTTCTTCTCAGGTTCTTTTTTTTTTCTTCACATTTTTGGACCTAACATCATACAACAGTAAAGAATGATGAAGAGCAAAAAGGTTGTCAATGAACGTATGCAACGACAACAAACCTCGAGACATACACCAGTGCGTAATAGAGGTGGAGAAAAAACCTATATAAAGCCACTTTGTTCAGAACAACCAGTAAAAGGACACTATCAAAGAGATGAAGAAACACAGTAAATATTGCTTTCTTAAAAAAATAAAAGAGCATGCGATGGTGCATTAGAACGATCTAGAACCAATCTACTCACTCTGACATTTACTTGGATTAGTCCGCTCATCCATGGTTGCCTCCAGTAGCATCAGGGAATATTCTGACAGGGCATCCAGCGGGTAGAGTCCTGTCTGCCTGTGATTGTGTTTATCCCCTCCTGGTGCAGCTCCGTCACACAGCATGGTGCGGCAGGACTACGCTGGAGGAACACGTCTCTTCTCTCTTCTCTTCTCTCTCTCTTATACTCTCAGAGCCCCCGCCTCCACCACCAGCCCACACTGGCAGCTGGGAAGACACAAACATAAATGCAAACGCACACATACACATACACACACACACACACAAACACGCACACACGTGCATGCCACACACACACACACACATGCATGCCACACACACACATGCATGCCACACGCACACCACACATACACAGACACGCGCACACACACACACACACACACGCATGCATGCATGCCACACGCACACCACACATACACAGACACGCACACACACACACACACACACACGTGCATGCCACACACACACACACACACGCATGCATGCCACACGCACACCACACATACACAGACACGCACACACACACACACACACACGTGCATGCCACACACACACACACACACGCATGCATGCCACACGCACACCGCACATACACATACACAGACACGCGCGCACACACACACACACACACACGCATGCATGCCACACACACACCACACATACACATACACGCATGCGCACACACACACACATGCATGCCACACACACACACACACAGAGACACAGACACGCACACACACACTCACACAAGCACATGCGCACACACACACACACACACACACACAGAGACACAGAAACACAGAGACACACACACACACACACACACAAGCAATCTATTAAATTAACTTCCAGCAAATCCCCTCCTCCCTATTAGTAAAACAATGCAACGGTGCCCCCCTCCCTGGTTATTAAAACCCAACCTCATTTGTGGTGGTGTGTTCTGATTAGAGGAGGTCGGTGGGCACAGATGGACAGAGGTGGGGGAGGAGACTGATAACACTAGCATCCCAATCACTACGCATGCAAATTCAAGGTCTGTCTTTTGTTTTTGTTCATTAACCCTTCTTCTTTCGCTCGTTTAGCATTAGCCCTCTGCGGCGACCTCATCTGAAATGTTATCGTTTGATAAAAGCAGCAATATCGGTGGTAAAGTCGCTCCGCAGACTGAAGTCAACAGTTGTGCTGTACGGTGACATGTATCTTCTCTGTGTGTGTTGAGGTAAGGTTCATTCAGTGGTGCAGTCACACCCTTGTCCCCCCTCAGAAGTGACGACTGTCAGAGCCGATACTCTACAGCCCCTCTGTGGTGTCAGACATGGTCTCTATTGTTAGGGCCCTGCTTTGTCCTTGGATCCTCCCTCTGTAATGAATGTCTCCCCTTAGGTCAGTACCAATTAACTTGTTACTAGTGTCTTTGAGCAATATCCCCTTTAGAAATTTCGTCAACACATACACACACCCCCAACATTTCAGCAACAAACTAAATTGGCCCTTACAGCCTGTCTGGCACACTCTCACACACACAAGCACCTGCACGCACGCAGGCACACACACACACACACACACACACACACACACACACACACACACAGACAAACACACACTTTCACAGACACGTGCGTACAATGGAACAAACCTAATTAAAGACCCCCCTGGCAAACCTAATTAAAGACCCCCCTGGCAAAGCAGGGGCGGGATGGGACGCGTGTCCCTGTCTAGGCTTGTCGCCCCTCCCAAACTTCTTTACCCCGGGAGCAATTAAAACCCCCCGGGATGTCTGTGGGGGCGGAGCCGCCTGCTGATGAATACTCTACATAACTGGACTGATCAAGCTTGGGGACACGCCCACTAATTTACGGAACCTGCCTCCAACAACCTGGCCCTCCCCCTCTCCCCCTCTCCCCCTGTCCCCCCCACCCCCACCCCCCCCCACTCCATCTAATAGAAACAAGGTGCTCCTGGACGAAGTGGCAGGATCTTTTAATTTGCGAACCATATAAAACCTGGAAAAATTAGATATGTATATTAATCAAGGTAGCAGATGTTTGGCCATGGTCTCCGTTCCTCCTCCTCCTCCTCCTCCTCCTCCTCCTTCTCTGTCTCTCTGTGGCTGCTCACTTGTTTCTACTGAAAGTCATCTGCAGGGGCAATGAGAGTGAGGGAAGGAGGGAGGGTGGGTGGGAGGGAGGGAGGGAGGGAGGGTGGGTGGGTGGGAGGGAGGGAGCTAGGGAGCTAGGGCGGGCGGGTGGGAGGTAGGGAGGGAGGTGGGACTGAATATATGTGTAGTGATTTATTCACATTTGTGTACGTTGCAATTTGTCTGAGCAGTTTAATCTGTGGGTGTCCCGTTCAACACAAAGACATGGATGAGAAACATGCAAATGGATCTCTACACCTAATCAATTAACCCCTTGTGGGTTTGGTTGTATTAATTGGGGCCTGCTGTGTGTGAACCTGTGTGTCGGAGTGTGTGTGTTTGTGTTTCCGAGTGCGCATACCGACAGCGTTTATCTCAGTGTGACCTTGTTCTATGGGCAGTGCAACAACAGCCCGACATTAACCCTTTCGAACCCTCATGTCAGCACTTGTTGCAGGGACAAAGGGCAGCATGTTGCCCTTCACATGCCTGGCCCCGATCCTACTGCACACACATGCACACACACACACACACACACACACACACACACACACACACATACACACACATACACACACACACACACACACACACACACACTCATACACACACACACAAACACAAACACACACACACAACCACCAATATTTTTGTCAAACACAGAAAGCACAACTCTTTCTCTCTCTCTTTCTCTCTCTTTCTCTCTCAAAACTCTTTTTTTCTCTCTCAGTGCTTTGTTCTGTATTATGTAGTCTGCAGGTATGTCAAACACTCTGTCCACCTCAGCAACATTTCTCTACAGGTTCTCCTCTTCTTTTTCCACACGTCAGTGTGTGTTTGGCCGACCTGTGACCTGCACCTTGTCTCATGCGTGTTGCTGAATGTAAGTATACACTTACATTACAGCCATATTACAAATGTTTTGCCTCACCTGTAATATCATAATATAATCTATTATAATGATGCCATATATATATATATATGTTACGGTACATGTGGGAAGACGGTACATTTGAGGAAACTAGGGTTAGGGTTAGGTGCTAGGGTGCTACGGTTAGGGTTAGGGTTAGGGTTAGGGGTAGGGGTAGGGGTAGGGGTAGGGGTAGGGTTAGGGATAGGATTAGGGTTAGGGTTAGACATGCCAGCATGTACCAAGTCGACGTAGCACCTAACCCTAACCCTAGTTTTCCCACATGTACCGTATTCCCACATGTACCGTAACATATATATAATATTTTTTTTACCAGGAGGTTCCTTGAGATTAAAATATATTTTTCAAGGGAGACCTGGCCAAGATAGCACAACAGTACACAAGTACGAGATTACAAAATTGGAGAATAAAACACAATAAAATCAGATAAGGGACAACAGATACATGTTATAAAAGCAATTGCTCTATTCTTAATCAGAACATTAAACTCTCCCAGGGAGATGAGATCATTACGATGTAGTGTGTTCTGGAGGTTATTCCATGACCAGGGCGCAAAATGAGAGAAAGCTCCTTTGCCAAGTTCCAAGCGAATCCTGGGTATCCGGTAGAACAACCATCTAATGGAGCGAAAATCATACTAGCTGTTGGTGACATGAGTGACATGAGATCACATAGATATGAGGGGAGTTTGTCCAGTATGGCTTTGTGAATTAGATTAGATTAGATTAGATTAAATGTTATTGTAGAGTACAAGTACAAGACAACGAAATGCAGTTAAGCATCTAACCAGAAGCATAAATAGTGATATAAAACATGATATATATTTTTAAAATTTAAAAAAAATACATGATAGAGATAGGTACAGTATGGCAAGTACAGTAGTTAGACCTATATACAGTTATGAGCTATGTACCGTACAGTATGGTATGTATGCATAAGTGCATATCAAAAGAGGTATGTGCAATGGTAGTATTGGAAACAGCAGTAGTGCAAAGGGTAAATTGGATTGACCACAGTGGTCGGGGGGTGGGGGGGTCGGGTACTGAGAGTCATTGTACCCCATGTGGGGGCGGGGGGGGGTTGTTCAACAGCGTTGTGTGTGTGGGGGGGGGGGGGGGGATTGTTCATCAGAGTGACAGCTCTATGAAAGAAGTTGTTCTGTAGCCTGCTGGTACAGGACCTGAGGCTCTTAGATGGCCTGGTACAGGACCTGAGTCTCTTAGATGGCCTGGTACAGGACCTGCGTCTCTTAGATGGCCTGGTACAGGACCTGAGTCTCTTAGATGGCCTGGTACAGGACCTGAGTCTCTTAGAGGGCCTGGTACAGGACCTGAGTCTCTTAGAAGGCCTGGTACAGGACCTCGGTCTCTTAGATGGCCTGGTACAGGACCTGAGTCTCTTAGATGGCCTGGAGGGACTTGATGGTTGGTGCTGATGATGCGCCGGTTGTCATGGTTTCGTGGTGTCATCTGCGAACTTGATGATGGAGTTAGGGCCATGCATCGGCATGCAGTCGTAGGTGAAGAGGGATTAAGGCCGATTTAAGCTTCTGCGTCGAATGTACGCGCGTAGCCTGCGTAGACTACGTAAGGGGTCTCGCACTTTACACTTCTGCGTAGGTCGCTCTGCAATTACACCGTCACATCGCTAGGTGGCAGTGTGTTTTCTATGCCCCTGTGCTGTGCCTCTTCCGGTTAGGAACTCAACGGAGCTCAAAGCTCAAAGCGGCATAATAGCGATCTTTTTGTTGTTATGCTTGTTGTAAATAGAAGTTCTATGATGCATTGAAATGACATTAAACTAAGATAATACGATGGTTATCATAATTTTCAAAATCTTTATTAATAAGTAATTACAGAAAAAGTAAATGACATTTCTTCCGCATTTTGGCCGACGAGAGAGTCGGAATCTTGTCGGAATCATGTGCTACCAAGCAGACCAATCACAGAGCTTATGGTTGCGTAGAAACTGACGCGTTCTTAAAATTTTGGAGCTGTGCGCGTCAACCCTCTCCGTAGGCAACGCAAGGCCACGCGGGATTACGCAAGGCTACGGCGTCGATTTTACGCAGAAGGTTAAATCGGCCTTTATAGGGGTCTGCTGGGGGTCTGTTGGTTAGGAAGTCTAGGGTCCAGTTGCAGAGGAAGGTGCTGATACCAAGGTCTCTGAGTTTGGTGACCAGCTTGGAGGGGATGATGGTGTGCAAATGAAGATGTACCAGTGATGCTGTCTCCTTTGGCTTAATGAAGGCAAGGAAACCAGATCATAATGTACGCAGTGATGTGTACGGGACAATGAGTTGGATATATAAAGCATAGGGAACTGTGATACACAAAGTCTAGGCAGCGAAGTGTAGAGGAGGCAGCTTGCATGTAAATAATGTCCTCATAGTCTAGATTCTAGAACACTTAGAACGTAGCCTGAACAAGTGTTTTCCTAGCTGCTAAATTGAGGCAGGCCTTATTTTGATAATAAAAACCCAGCCTAACATTCAGTTTCTTTACTAGGTTCTTAATATTATGCTCTCTAAAAGAGAGCCTCCTTGTCATCCACCCAAATACTCACGTACTTATAGGATGACACTCTTTCCATTGAGTCCCTTCCTAAGGTGTGAATGCTAACACTATCTAAGATCTGGGAGCGAGCTCTGGAAAAAGATCATAAATTTGGTTTTCTTAGCATTGAGGAACCAACTTTAGACCATGAGGCCCGCAGCTGTTTAAAGGCTGTCTGGAGCTCATCAACAGCCTGGCTCAGGCAAAAGGCAACTGAGTAGACTATTGTATCGTCTGCATAAAGATGCACTTTAGCTGTAAGCATGTCCTCCCCGATGTTATTTATAAAAATTAGTAAACAAGAAAGGGGCTAGAATTGAGCCTTGGGGGACTTCCTTAGAGATCTCCATGAAGCTTGACTTGTGACCATCTGTATATACACACTGGGTTCTATCTGCAATTGTGGCATTGATTCCGCAAGATGGAAACATTCCTTTGAACAGTCTATGATGACATCACGCAATTCCTGCAGATTTTTTCAGGTGCACTTTCAAGCTGTGAATCACCCGTTCTACCACATCCCAAAGGTGTCCTATTGGATTCAGATCCGGTGACTGGGAAGGCCACTGATGAACACTGAACTCATGTCATGTTCATGAAACCAGTTTGAGATTACTTTTGCTTTGTGACATGGTGCATTATCACGCTGGAAGTAGAGGAAGATGGGTGCATTGTGACCATGAAGGGATGCACAGGGTCAGCAACACAACTCAAATAGACTGTGGCATTCAAGTGATGATTGTTTGGTATTAACAGGCCCAAAGTGTGCCAAGAACACATTCCCCACATCACCACCTGAATGAATGAGAAGGTGGACAGGTGTTCCTAATAAAGTGTCCAGTGAGTGTATACACACAGTGCCTTCAGTAAGTATTCACCCCTGTGGACTTTTTCCACATTTTGTTGTGTTACAACCTGACTTAAAGATAGATTTAATATTTAAAATGTGTCATTGATCTACCCAAAATACCCTAGAATATTGGAAGTGAAAATTATGTTTTAGAAATGTTTACAAATTAATTAATTAAAAATGAAAGTCAATAAGTATTCACCTCCTTCGCTATGACACTCTTACAGTAGAAAATGCAAAAATGTAATCAACAAGTCATTCAACAAGTCGTTGAGTTGAGTCCATCTTAATGCAAAAACGTGACAGCAGCTGGTGAAAGGGGGAACAAGTCGGCAACCAATCAAAAATGTTGTTGAAAATCAATGACACACTCGCTAGTCAAGCCAAAACATTGCAATGCAATGGATTCGGTGAGTAATCCCCACGACTCTACACTAACTAGTTAGTAGTAGGGATTACTATTACTAAAAATGTATATATAATCCGCTTTGACATTCTAGGATATTTTCTGTACAAAAACAAAACAAAAAGTTAACAAAGTGACTATTTTAAAGTCAGGTTGTAACACAACAAAATGTGGAAAAAGTCCAGCTGGGTATAGTAGTTAATATATACATATGCATACGTATAATCTATGTGGCCTTATTGTGGTTTTATAACACAATAATAGTAAATAATAATCATAAATGTATCGTCCTTTTCCTATCTTGTGAAAGCAAAAGAGACCCAGAGAAGCGGCCATGCTCTCTACCCTCCTATATCTTTATCAGTTCTGGCCATTTCTGCCCCCTCCCCTCCCAGCCCCCACTTCTACCCAATGGGCCCCTGTCTCTCTGTGTTCTACTAGATCACACTGTGTGGAGACACTTTGTTAGGAGCTGAACAATTCTGAACAAACGTTTTATAAACTAAGTAAATATAAATAAACTTTAAGTTGTATTTTGTCTAGAATAGTTTCACACTATTCCCCTGGGTCGTACGGACTGCAGCACAGGGCAGGAGATAAGCAGAGAGGAAACACTGAAGTCTACATTTTTATATGGAATATTGCTATGACTAGGACAGGATTGGTGGGAAGTTTTTTTTAACAACGTATTTATTTGGTGGACTGTTTTGAGAAAAAATCTATCTGGGTTCTATAAAGGGTTAGACAATAATATGTTTACATAACTCGTGAAAGTAGTTCAGGGACGTGAGAGGCAGTTATTAAGGTCTGCTTTCTAAATTTACTTTTAAAATTATGTTTAAGTTATTGTGTTATTAACACAGCTTCACAACTTCACAGCCATTGTCAAACCAATTGTGGGCTATTTCGTGAGCTTCTCATGGTCTCTTCTGCTTTCACTAGATAGAGAAGGGATTATAGTATTACAGTATTATTGTAAAGGAACTGCATACTTTTTCTGTACAACTTAATGATCATGCATCCCGTTTCAGTGATTACATTGAGTGTAAACGTAGCACTGTTTGTGAACAAACATGCATGAACCAAATCAAAAGGAAAACTTTACTAAAACTCCACAAGTGTAACCGTTATGTAGGTTATTATTTTCAAAACAAAGGCGCATTACATTTTCAACTTTATGAAAACTATGTGATACTGTTCCGGATGATGGTAGTCAGTGATGTGAATAACGGCGTCAAATCAAACGGCGCTACTAACGGCGTTACTTTTCCAGTAACGGGTAATCTAATTAATTACTATTTCCGTCGTTATAACGCCGTTACCGGTAATTCAATGCGGCGCGTTACTAGTTACTACTGAAGCTTCTCATTGTCATCCGACCTCAGTCACAGCTGCAAAGGTGCTTTTTGTTTGTTTGTTGGGGAGGGGCGGGGCGAGACAACCGCTTAAGTGATCATGATTGGCTATGGTAGAGAACATTTCATGGTAAGCCAACCATAAGCCAACCATAGTTCAGTGTCAACACTTCATATTGGCTAGGATGTTATGGCGCTTTTCCATCAGCGGCTCGCTTCGGGTCGGGTCGCTTCGGCCCGCTTTTGAACAGTTCTGGTTTTCCACTATACACAACAGACCAGGAACTAGTAGGAGGAGTAGGCGATAGTAGGCGGAGTTACGCGTCATAAAAGCGCGCCATGGTGGTGACGTATATTTTCACGAGACACAACACAGCCACAACAACAGCGACATGGAGGAACTTGAAGCTATCGTATGCCTTTCCCTCGGCATGTGGTATATTACTAACCGTGATTTTTTTGGGGAGAGAAAGAGAAAGAGAGAGAGGAAGCTATGTACACATAATAAAGTCATGTTTTTTGAACCCTTAAAACCACTGCCTTCACTTGTCTGCTTTATGAACTGTAGTATCATTGTGTGCCGTGTTATTCACGGACAAACACAGTGCCCTTTGCGGGTTAATAACTTCGGTTTACCGTGGGTTAGGATAACAATTCGAACGTGTCCGGATAGGGGAGAGGACAGGGAATCCAAAACCATTTGAATGGTATCGATCTTACACTCCTATCACCGTCGACAGCGCGGAGCGAATTCCCGGGTAGAAATATTCTCTGCCCCCGCTGTCAACAGGAGTTTCATCCAGCAGCAAGCGGTGCTTTGCGGGTTAATAACTTTGGATTACCGTGGGTTAGGATAACAATTCCAATGTGTCCGGATAGGGGAGAGGACAGGGAATCCAAAACCATTTGAATGGTATCGATCCTACACTCCTATCACCGTCGACAGCGCGGGTAGAAATATTCTCTGCCCCCGCTGTCAACAGGAGTTTCATCCAGCAGCAAGCGGTGCTTTGCGGGTTAATAACTTTGGATTACCGTGGGTTAGGATAACAATTCAAACGTGTCCGGATAGGGGAGAGGACAGGGAATCCAAAACCATTTGAATGGTATCGATCCTACACTCCTATCACCGTCGACAGCGCGGAGCGAATTCCCTGTTAAAACGTTTCTCTGCCCCCGCTGTCAACGGGACTTTCAACCAGCAGCAAGCGGTGCTGCGAGCAGCAGCGGCCGGGTGAACTCCCGGTTCATTGAGTTTACGGTTAAAAGCATAACTTCTCGGGGTGTCAGCGCGGTGGTTAAGGGCTCAAAATGACCGTAGACTGATGGTGAAGTTAGCAAAGGAGTATTGTGTTTCTACCACATTCACAGCCGGTGTTATTCACGGGCAAAGACGGTGCATAATAGCGATTTTTGTGTTATGCTTGTTGTAAATAAAAGATGCATTGAAATGACATTAAACTAAGATAATACGATGGTCAGCATAATTTTTCGAATCTTTATTAATAAGCTATTACAGAAACTGTAGTGACATTTTCCAAGAGCGAATGTGGTATTTCAAGATGGCGGTTAGCGATGACGATTTCCATTGACCAATCAACGGTGTGCAGTGTCACACGTCACACGCAGCCTGGCAAAAAGGTTCCGGGTCTAAATTTAGACCCTGGTATCGAAGGGTAGCTAAAGAAGCGAGCTGAACCGAGCCGACCCGACCCGGGCCGACAAATGGAAAAGCGCCAAAGAAGCAGGCCGGGCTGGCCCGGGCTGGCACGATAGTGGAAAAGGGGCTTTATGCATCATTTCAATGCATCATAGAACTTTTATTTACAACAAGCATAACACAAAAATCGCTATTATGCACCGTCTTTGCCCGTGAATAACACCGGCTGTGAATGTGGTAGAAACACAATACTCCTTTGCTAACTTCACCATCAGTCTACGGTCATTTTGAGCCCTTAACCACAGCGCTGACACCCCGAGAAGTTATGCTTTTAACCGTAAACTCAATGAACCGGGAGTTCACCCGGCCGCTGCTGCTCGCAGCACCGCTTGCTGCTGGTTGAAAGTCCCGTTGACAGCGGGGGCAGAGAAACGTTTTAACAGGGAATTCGCTCCGCGCTGTCGACGGTGATAGGAGTGTAGGATCGACACCATTCAAATGGTTTTGGATTCCCTGTCCTCTCCTCTATCCGGACACGTTTGAATTGTTATCCTAACCCACGGTAATCCAAAGTTATTAACCCGCAAAGCACCGCTTGCTGCTGGATGAAACTCGTGTTGACAGCGGGGGCAGAGAAAAGTTTTACCAGGGAATTCGCTCCGCGCTGTCGACGGTGATAGGAGTGTAGGATCGACACCATTCAAATGGTTTTGGATTCCCTGTCCTCTCCTCTATCCGGACACGTTTGAATTGTTATCCTAACCCACGGTAAACCGAAGTTATTAACCCGCAAAGGGCACCGTGTTTGTCCGTGAATAACACGGCACACAATGATACTACAGTTCATAAAGCAGACAAGTGAAGGCAGTGGTTTTAAGGGTTCAAAAAACATGACTTTATTATGTGTACATAGCTTCCTCTCTCTCTTTCTCTTTCTCTCCCAAAAAATCACGGTTAGTAATATACCACATGCCGAGGAAAAAGTATACGATAGCTTCAAGTTCCTCCATGTCGCTGTTGTTGTGGCTGTGTTGTGTCTCGTGAAAATATACGTCACCACCATGGCGCGCTTTTATGACGCGTAACTCCGCCTACTATCGCCTACTCCTCCTACTAGTTCCTGGTCTGTTGTGTATAGTGGAAAACCAGAACTGTTCAAAAGCGGGCCGAAGCGACCCGACCCGAAGCGACCCGACCCGAAGCGAGCCGCTGATGGAAAAGCGCCATTAGATGACTGGGTTGGCTGGATGAATGAATGCATGCATGGATGGATGAGTGTTAGGAAGGAGTGTACGGATGGATAGATGAATGAATGAATTAATGTTTAGGAGCTAAAGTTGGATTTGTCCAAGAAACTCATGTCTTATTTTTTCAGTACTACTATAAAAGCACTTCATATTCTTTAACTGTTTACTTTTGTTGTGTTGAAAACACTTGAAGTTACAGTCTGTCTACCAGTTGTCTGAAGTTGTGTGACAGTTTGATTTATTTAATTTACACTACAAAGATTTAAAAGCACTTCATATTGTTAAATGTTTACTTCAAAAAGTAACGCAATAGTTACTTTCCCTAGTAACTAGTTACTTTTATGATGAAGTCATTCAGTTACTAACTCAGTTACTTTTTGGGATAAGTAACTAGTAACTATAACTAATAACTTTTTTAAAGTAACGTGCCCAACACTGATGGTAGTACACGCCGTACTCTTGACAATGTCTCTATTCTTTCATGTTAGTTACTGTCATCAGTGTTGCCCTAAGTCTAAAACGTTGCGGCAATAAACTAGAGGCTGTCTCTCCACAGAGCTGTGAGCTCTACAACATCCGGGCCACCTCCCCTCAGCCTGCGCAGCCAGGACGGGAATGGCGGAGGTAAGTGAGCTAAAAAAGAGGCTTGGAGAGGAGGAATGTAAACGACTAAAACGATCCCGAAACCGCTGTACGTTTGAGACCCGGTGACATCAGGGACCGTAGATAGATAGCGATGTTGACAACCCCAGCAGTGGGTTATAGCGCGGCGTGAGAGGGGCAGTAGATTGATAATAGAGGAAGTCAGTAAAAAAAACGGGGGTATTTTATTTTGTCTCCCGTCTCGTCTCTCCGCGTTAAAGAGCCCATTCCCAGTTTCGCCAGATTGTGGATTGTGCGCTATAGAAAACAATAGGAGACCGGCTTTAAACGCTCTGTGCAGAAGTGTTCCAGGTGCAACAATGCATGTTGACTGTGAAGTTTACGACTTTTTGCATGGATATTCTCGGTATCTTTTTCGGATGTGAGCGTAAAAACCTGCAAAACTATTTCCTTCTCGTTGCCTCTGCACTAGTGAGTCAGAGAGGAAGGGACGTTCAGCACCTAGTCACAGGAGAGCTCCCATGCATGGTCAGCGATGTGGAGAATGAAGCGAAGAAGACGTTGCAACAAACTTGACTTAAGATTTATTGCACGTTAGAATACTGATCTTAAGAAGTTGAAGGTGCATAAGCTTCTGTTTAAACTAACTCTGCACTGTTGAATGCTCCATAGTGAACTGTTTTTATTGCACGTTAGAATACTTATCTTAAGAAGTTGAAGTAGCATAAGCTTCTGTTTAAACTAACTCTGGACTGTTGAATGCTCCTGGTGAACCGTTGTTATTGCACGTTAGAATACTTATCTTAAGAAGTTGAAGGTGCATAAGCTTCTATTTAAACTAACTCTGCACTGTTGAATGCTTCATAGTGAACCGTTGTTTGTAGTAGAAACGAGGACTCAACTTTGATCCCTCTGGTTGACTTCAAAATCACCAAAGTGTCTTTGAACAACAGCTTAAAAGACGCCCTTCTGAGTATCAACACACAACCAAGGAAGGAAACGGGTTGAAAGCTTTCTTTCCCGGCTTTATAGTCGTATCACATTCGTCTATTTTATTTGTTGGATTGAAAATGTGTCGTTTGACTTCGTCTTGAGTTGTCCATGACATTTAATGGCGTTTATGAAAGGTTGAGATGCCTATTGTTGGTTATTTATACTTCCATACTCGCCAATGCTGTATAGTAGATGTACAGTGGGGGAAATAGGTATTCAACGCATCAACAAGTTTTTAATCCAACATATTTTCATTGCACCTATTCGCATGAAATG
Source organism: Nansenia antarctica (assembly GCF_963989245.1). NCBI lineage: Eukaryota > Metazoa > Chordata > Actinopteri > Argentiniformes > Microstomatidae > Nansenia > Nansenia antarctica. The sequence continues at coordinate 8,093,334 of NC_137677.1, read as the reverse complement.
TAGACCAGACATTGGTATTAACTCAATAGAACTACACAGCTAAAGAAATTGTAACATTCCAATCCGTTAAAAAAAGAAAAAGAAGCATGATTTGCAATACAATGGAATGACACAGGGGGAAAAGTATTGAACACAGTAAGAAAAAGCTAAACTAAATTAGCTATGCCACTAATGAGTTCTCCTCCTACCTGTGCTAATTAGCTGCAAGTAAACAAATCATTTGTCACCAAGCTTTCTGTCAAGAAACATGTCATCTCATGATGGGTAGAGGTAAAGAGCTCTTCCCAGTCCTTCGCAAGATTAACACGATTACTGAGCAGCATACTAATGGCACTGGTTACCTACAGACTTCTCAACTCCTACATTTCCCTATAAGCACCATTGGGGCCACTATCCACAAGTGGAAGGAACATCAGTCCACCATCAACCGGCCACACACAGGAGCTCCTCGCAAGATTTCTGCCCGGACAGTGAGAAAGTTAGTCAGAAGAGTAGCCCAAGAGACCACTCAACAGAGCCCGAGAAAGACCTGGAAGCAGCGGGTACAGTTGTCACTAAGAAAACAATAGGCAACGCACTCCACCGCCACAGTCTCCATTTGCGATCACCCTGGAAGACTCCGTTACTGAAGAAAAGGCATGTTGAAGCTTGTTTGAAGTTTGCTGCAGAACATTTGTCCGTCTATAGTCAATCGGCAGACTTAAATCCAATAGAAAATGAGTGGAAGGAAGTGAAGATCAAGAGGCCCCCCAGATTCTTCAACTTTTGAAGACTGACCATGTTGAAGAACGGGCCAGAATCCCACCTGATCACTGTGAGAGATTCGTTCTTTCATACAGGAAGCGTCTTGAAGCTGTCATTGAAAACAAAGACTTCTCCACCAAGTATTTAATACATTTCGGTTAGCGTGTTCAATAATTCTTTCCTGTGTTATTCCTAACTTTTTTTTAATGAATTGGAGTGTTACAATTTCTTTAGCTGTGTAGTTTTATTGAGGTAATACCAATGTCTGGTCTAAATTTCATGTGAATAGCTGCAATGGAAATATGTTGAATTAAGAACCTGTTGATGTGTTGAATACTTATGCCCCCACTGTACCATTCAGAACGCAGCCCAGTCAGTTGCTCTGGGATACGTTGAATCTATAATGGGATGAACAGGGATCAGCCGCCTCCTGATCCATCATGGTATCACCCATCCCTGTCTGTGGTGTGTTGTGTGTGTGTTTGTGTGTGTGTGTGTGTGTGTGTGTGTGTGCATGCTTGTGTGTGTGTGCGTGCTTGTGTGTGTGTGTGTGTGTGTGTGTGTGTGTGCGTATGTGTGTGTGTGCGTGTGTGACAGCTGATTCACTGGGCTCTGGTGACCACAGACGCAGCCTAGCAGAGATCCTGAGGCAGCAGGGAGATGAAGGGTGGCCGGAGGAGTCCCAGGCCCTAGTGGAGCTGAAGAAGAGCCTCAGGGCTTCGCAGGTCCGCCCGATGACGATGGCAGCTCGCCCCCACACAGTGAGTGACAGCTGCTCTGTGCTCTGCTCTGGTCTACCCTGCCTGCCGTGTCTGACAGGGTAACTAAGGCAGGGAGCAGAGTGTGACACTTAGCAATTACACATGAAACATTTTTTACATTTAATTGAAAGTAATCAATTAAAGGCCAAGTTCTATTTTCGGCATCCTGTAATGGAGGTGAGGTAGGGTTTAATCATCTTCTTCCATCTCTCTCTCTCTCTCTCTCTCTCTCTCTGACCCCCATTCATCCCCTCTCCTTCTCTCTCTCTCTCTCTCTCTCTCTCTCTCTCTCTGAACACCCCTCCCTCTATCCCCCCTCTCTCTCTCTCTCTCTCTCTCTCTCTCTCTCTCTCTCTCTCTTCCTCCATTCTCTCTATGTATCCCCCCCTCTCTCTACCCCCCCCCCCCCCACACCCCATCTCTTCCTACATCCCTCTGTCTCTCTCACTCATCTCTCTCTCTCTCTCTCCCTCCTCTCTCTGCAGGGCAGTGAGATGCCCTTGGAGGACCTTCTGGCGTTGTACGGGTACGAGGTGTCTGACCCGCTGCTGCAGCCGGACAGGGAGCCGAACGAGCTGGCAGCCAGCCTGCCTGACATGACACTGGACAAGGTGAGACCTCACCTGACACTCAGTGAAGTGAAGTGAAGTGAAACTTTATTTATATAGCGCCTTTCGTACATGAATGCAACTCAAAGCACTTTACAATAGAAACAATGATTGAAAACAAGATTACAAAAAGAGGGGGAGATGGGGGGGGGGGGGGGGGACACGAGACAACAGTAGGGGAGGGAGGGGTTACATCTTTGCTTACAAATATATATATATTTATATAAATATTATATATATATATATATGTTACGGTACATGTGGGAACACGGTACATGTGGGAAAACTAGGGTTAGGGTTAGGTGCTAGGGTGCTACGGTTAAGGTTAGGGTTAGGGGTAGCGGTAGGGTTAGGGTTAGACATGCCAGCATGTACCAAATCGACGTAGCACCTAACCCTAACCCTAGTTTTCCCACATGTACCGTATTCCCACATGTACCGTAACATATATATTTGACTCAGTCATGGAAGGATCTGAACCTACATGTGATGGAATGCACCGCTGAGGCCAACCGTGGTTTCACCTTTGCAGGGTTCCCACAGGTCCTTGAAATCCTTGAAAGTTTGTGAATTTGAGTAGTTGACTAGTAAATAAGTCTATGTATTGCTTAACTTTACACATATTTCACCATATATTGTTTTGCTGTGCTGTGGTAGAGAAGGCAAGAGACCATCTAGTGTTCACTCATTCAAGCCTCTCTTTTTAATTCATGTTGTCTGTGAGCGGATAGTTCCTATTATATAAATTCTCATCTAGATCTGTCTCAAACTATGCCGTGTTGAGTCCTTGAATTTGAGGGAATTGAGTCTTGAAAGTCCTTGAAAGGTGCTTGAATTTGATGTTTCAGAAGGTTTGTCTACATGATGATGATGATGATGAATCATTGACTATAGAGAGGAGTTAGGATGAAGACGTCTTGACAGTGTGCCAAGCCACTAAAAACACTCAAAAGAAAAAACAGTCAATGAATCTCTTTCATGTAGCTTTAATTAAACGTATTATGGATTGTATCATAGCATCGTATGATCATAGCATTGTATCATAACATCCTGTCCAACATGCAGTCTGGGTTCCGGCCTGGCCACGGGTGCATCACAGCTACCTTGAAAGTTATGGATGACATTCTCACTTCCTTGGACTCCAAGCAGGTCTGCATCGCTGCCTTTATCGACCTAGCTAAGGCCTTTGATTCTGTCATCCATTCCATCCTTCTACAGAGGCTCTCCAACATTGGTCTCTCGACAAACTCTTGCAACTGGTTTGCCAGCTATCTAACTGACCGAGTTCAGCAAGTGAAGACTGAAAATATCTTGTCAGACCATCTCACCATCTCTAAAGGGGTGCCTCAAGGCTCCATCTTGGGACCAACGTTGTTCTCAATCTACATCAATGATATAGCAAAAGATGCTGGCAAATCCCAGATCCATCTTTATGCTGACGACAACATCTTGTATTGTGCAGGCCCTTCACTCCACTCTGCGGCTTCCACTCTACAACTCAGCCTCACCTCCATTGAGCAGTCTTTTCATCGCCTCCATCTTCTCCTCAACACCAAAAAAACAAAGTGCATTCTTTTCGACCGGAGACCTCGTGTCAGCAGCCCCCCTAAGATCTTCTGTGTTGACGGTTCCGAGCTGGAGTTTGTCTCTTGTTACAAATACCTTGGCCTTTGGCTGGACTCATCCCTGTCCTTCACCACCCACATAAAGCACCTGCAGACAAAAGTCAAAGCTCGCCTAAGCTTTTTATACCGGAACAAGGCCTCCTTCACCCGTGCAGCCAAACATACCCTTGTCAAGATGACCATCCTGCCCATATTCGACTATGGCGATACCATCTATAGGATGGCATCTCAGTCTGCCCTCAGGAAACTCGACACACTCCATCACTCCGCCATTCGTTTTGCCACTGGTGCGCCTTTCACAACTCACCACTGTGATCTGTACACCCTTGTAGACTGGACATCTCTTCACAGCAGACGGCTCTGTCACTGGCTTCATATTATCTACAAATCCATACTTTGCAAAACACCTTTCTACCTCTCATCCCTTCTGCACCTCTCTCACCGCCCCGTCATCGTTCTAAGATCCAGTGATCTTGTCCGACTCACCATCCCCAAAGCCCGTACCGTTGTCGGGCGCAGCACTTTCCGGTTCGCTGCAGCACACGACTGGAACACCTTACAAAACACCCTCAAACTCACCGCCCTCACCTCACTCACTGTTTTCAAACAAATCCTGCAGCGAACCATAGTCGATCAATGCACCTGTTGATCACCGTCTCTCACCCATCCCATAACCCATCACTGCCTCATTTTAAGTACCCCTGCTCCACTACCCCCGCTATCCCTCACCTCCGCTCTTCCTCAACCCTACCTCCTCCGTCTCTCTCCCCTCTCTCTGACTGTTAGTATTTTAATGCATCTGTATTTGCCAGCGTTTTATTGTTTTATTGTTTATTGTATTACTTAACCTTGTTTTATTTCTAGCTCCCCCCCCCCCCCAAAGAGCCATTGCTTTTTGGTCAGGCTGCATTTGCAAATAAGAATTTGTTCTTACATGTTTGCCTGGTTAAATAAAGGTTAAATAAAAAATTTAAAAATAGCTTGATGGAAGTCAAGGTTTAAAGGTTGATGAGTCACTGATGGACTGTTCTGTTCCCAGGATCAGATCTCTAAGGATCTGTTCTCCGGGGAGGATGAGGAGGAGTCATCGGCTGATGACCTCACTCCCTCCGTCACCTCCCATGCCTCGGACCTCCTGCGCCGTCACTTACGAGGTAAGATGACACAGACACTGGCCCCCCTTCCCAGCACTGACCCCACTTAGGACCTCCCATAAATAGCGACCCCACCACTCAGGAGAGTTTTTTCACATGTCAGGATCCTATGTCACTGTTTGATTCTATGTCACTGACAGATCGTTTTATGGGAGGGCAGGACAAAAACTCCACCAAAACTCTGCTCACACCAAACTCATACGGATTAGCAACATTTTTCTTTCGGTTTTTCATATCTCTGAAGTGTAGAAACATTGTGCTCATTAAAAGTTGTAAATGGCTTAAAAAGTAGGGATGCACCGAAAGCACTTTTTCATTTCCGATACTGATTCTGAGTACTGCATTGATAAAAGCATCATTATTCTCCTTCTAAAAACACCATGCTCATGCTGGGAGGGTTCACTTATTGAATAAAGACCCCATTTCATAACTTTGCATGAGAAGAAATACAGTGCCCTCCCTAAGTAATGGGACAGTGAAGCATGTTTCTTTTTTTGACTTAATACTCCAACGAGGAACGTGAGGAGCAACGAGACGTCAAAGAAAGTCAAGGAAGCCATTGTGAGGCTGAAAAAAAAGTTGAGAAAATCTGTTTGGAACATCGTAAAAAATAAAAAAAACACTAGTGAGCTCAGCAAGAAAGACTTCTACAGTGGATGACTGAAGAATGCACACCGTAATTAAGAAAAAAAACCAAATAACTATCAGACAGATCAGAAAGTAGGTAGGACTGAATTTCGTCAGAGACTACCATCCGCAGAATACGTCACCAACCAAACTACAGAGGCGTCACTGCAATGTGCAAACCACTGACTCCTCAAAAAGAATGCTGCGGTGAGGTTACAGTCTGATAAAAAAAGTACCTACAAAAGCCTGCAGAGGTCTGGAAAAATGTATTCTGGGTAGAGAAGACGAATATCTTATACCAGAGTGATTGCAAGAGGAAAGTTTGGAGAATGTTTTGTTTTGCCCATCTGTGAAACATGGTGGAGGGGGGTGTTATGAATGAATGAATGGTCTTTATTGTCATTGATATAGTACAGGTACCAAACAACGAAATTTGGGAGGGGTGGCTCCCCTGGTGCTAGGAAAGAAAAAAAAACTTAAAAAACAAGAAGGGAATGGAGCTGGTTTACATAAATAAAGGCTATGTACACTATCCACTATACTATACTGTACAGATAAAACACTGTGCTGTACTCTATGCTATGCTATACCTATTCTAACATTTCCTATCTCTGAACCTTATGTACCCGAGGGTTGTCATATTGCACATAGTGTTATTGCACATTCATTTAAAGTGTCGCAGTTTGCAGGTTTGAAATGTTCACAGTTGTGTTTCAGTATTGCACTTGATTTCAATCTAGTAGCTGCCATCAAATTGTCTAGATTGTCCAGGGCCTAGAACCTAGGTCTTTGCTGTGTTCAGGGCCTGAATGGCCCTGGGGTAGAAGCTGAGCTTCAGTCTGTTTGTCCTTGCGAACATGGTCCTGAACCGCCTGTCCGAGGGCAGCCGAGCAAAGTGTTCGTACCCAGGGTGGGATGGGTCTCTGGAGATCTTGGAGGCCTTCCTGAGGCAGCGTGTGTTGTACAGCTCTTCCAGAGAGGGGAGGGGGGCGCCGGTGATATTCTGGGCCGATCTCACGACTCTCTGTAGCGCATTCCTCTCTGCGGCTGTGCAGCTGGAGAACCACACGCAGATGCAGTAGGTGAGGATGCTCTCCACTGCGCAGCGGTAGAAGGTCACAAGCATCTCCTGTCCGATGTGGTCTTTCCTGAGGACTCTCAGGAAGTAGAGCCGCTGTTGTGCCTTCTTGATGATGGCTGCTGTGTTGATCTTCCAGGACAGGTCATCCTGTATGTGCACCCCCAGGAATCGGAGGGTTGAGACTCTCTCCACGCTCCCTCCATCGACGAGCAGGGGCTGGACCTCAGATTTTTTCCTCCTGAAGTCCACGATGATTTCCTGGGTCTTTGACTGGTTCAGCAGCAGGTTGTTAACCTTGCACAGCTTGCCCAGCTGCTCCACCTCATCCCTGTACGCCGCCTCGTCCCCCCCCGAGATGCAGCCCACCACGGTGGTGTCGTCTGCAAACTTTACGATGGAGTTGCTGGGGTGGACGGGGGTGAAGTCGTAGGTGTAGAGGTTGTAGAGGATGGGGCTTAGCACGCAGCCCTGGGGGGACCCAGTGCTGAGTCTGAGGGCTGTGGAGGTGTGGGAGCCCACCCGCACCCTCTGGGGGCGGTCAGACAGGAAGTCCTTGATCCATGCACATATAGAGTGTGATAGTCCCAGGTCTAGTAGTTTGGTCACTAGCCTGTCTGGAAGGATGGTGTTGAAGGCAGAGCTGAAGTCCACAAAGAGCAGTCTCGCGTAGCTGTTTCCCCTCTCCAGGTGGGATAGAGTGGAGTGGAGAGTCGTCGCGATGGCGTCCTCTGTGGACCTGTGGGATCCAGTGTTTCCCCTACCATTGCCGCCCCCCCAACGGAACCACCCGCCCCCCTTAGAAAGAGGAATTATTACGGATGTAAACACCAAACATCTGACAAGCAGGCTAAAATATCTGCGTTTTTTAAACGCACCCAACCCGAATCTGGCGAGTGGCAAGCCCATAGGCTTGTTGGTAACATTAGTCCGCCAGTAGTCTCGCATAGTCAAACCTATCTCCACACTTCGTTTCGCACTGTGCCGCGCTGGAGAATAATACAACATTGTGCGCGAGACGAGTGTGTGCGCGAGACGAGTGTGTGCGTGAGATATGGAAGGCCATAAGCGCAATAAACGTCTAGACACATCGTGTCCACACGTACATTTTTCACGTGTCCGTGTCTACGTGATTTTTGACGTGTCCACGCGTAGATTTTTGCCGTGTTGCCTGTCATAGCCTGTCATAGGCAACGGGCTGTTCCATTCTACTGCTGTCTGCAAAATATAGTCCCATTTGCTACTTTGCTACCCATTTGAGTACAGAGGATGCATTTAGGAGTCTAGCGTTAGGAGTTTAGGAGAAGCTACTCTGTAGTCTGCTGGTATGACAGCAGACACTTCTGTATCTCTTGCCAGATGAACAGCCTGCTGCTGGGGGTGGGTATTGTCGATAGCAGAGCACACTGAGGTAATTTAATTTTTCAATAAATATACAGGCTATATATAAATATATATATTTATTTTGAACATTATTGTGTGACAGACAGTGCTGTGGTTTGTAGGCTTGGGACACTGGGTCTCCACAGATTGTTTCTCTATGAAAAAGTGTGGGCTATTGCACAACAAACATGACACAATTGATTACTGAAAGCAAAACTATAGGCCACCAACCACTGGCGTTGCGCAATTATTCTCTTTTTTCTCCCACAGCACTACGCCAATAATAGAGTGTATGGGATAGACATTGACCACTTAATGCTTTTAAAAAATGTATCGTTGACAATTACAAACAAGTGAACCACTATCGAGTTCACACAATGGAACGGTTCACACAACATGCCGTTCTGTATGAAAGAAATGTAGCCTACAAAAATAAAACAAACAACATATCCTGTAGGCTATTAGGCTGCTGTCAGGAGCTGCTCTGTACATGTGGTGTAGGCTATATGCCTATTATTTTAAACGAGCGCGTCTCCGGGCATTCTTCTGCGCAAAGTCCAGTATAACACACTTTAAATCTGCGCGCCCGTCGGCTCTCAATACTAAGAATTGATAACCCAGACAGTCTCTCGCAACGAAATTATTGTGCGTTTAACCAGAAGTGCAACAAATAGCAATTATATTGCAGTGATAAGTAGCAGTATTTACAGCAGTATTTACAGCAATCTATACAGTAAAGTGCAAATGGTAGCGTGATGTGCAGTGGTATATATAAATTGAGATTATATACAGTACAATGTGCAATTGTACAGGCCATGATACATATGATATATGTTGTATATAGTGAAGTATACAAAAATACAGGCTGTGGGCTATGATACACAGGGATGGGCTATGTACAGCATGATCTACACAGAACACAACTGTACGGTATGGTCAGTGAGAAGGTGTAGAGTATAGAGTCAAAAGTCAAAAGTCTGGCAGCTGAGGGGAAGAAGCTGTTGGTGGTCCTGTTGGTTCTGCCCGGGAGGCTGCGGTACCGTGCCCCAGAGTACCACGTAGGAGGGTGAACAGTCCATGGTTGGGGTGAGAAGCGTCTCTGATGATGTTCCGTGCTCCGTAGGCAACGCTTCTCGTATAGCGATCTTGCGACATTGTGCTCCTCAAATATGTCTTTATTAATTTGAGTTTTGAGAAAGATCTCTCTGCACTGGCAACAGTCACAGGTATTATTAAAAACAATTTCAGTGCTGTGGCAACATTGGGGATGCTTGGCAAAATTGACTGATTTTAGATGAGTAGGGTTTGTGCAAGGTCTTTGATTGTGCCACGTTCAATTGCCTAAAATATTTGCGGAGTCCGACAGATCCATGTCTGTTGCGCGCAAAAGTTCACGGGGACACAGAAAAGAAAATCTGTGCAAAATATCTACTGATTAGACCACAACACTGGTTAAAAGTCTTGTTCCAACCAAATAGACTCCAGAATGTGTGTATGTGTGCAGAACATGTATTATGTTAAATAATATATTATAATATATTATACAGGCACACGACCCCCCCGATTAGAGCTGGTGTCTAATGCGGGACACTGAATTCACGGCTTCGAATAATGTATTTGTGGGAACATTCACTAAATGTGCGGTTGCAATTCGAAAGAAAAGCTCGCAATGCCATCCTCACGAAGTTGGTCTGCTTGTGAAACTTTACTCCCCCGCGAGAAGTTTTCAAATCGGCTCGCCTGCAGGGTGTGGCCTTCCATACGTAGCGAAACGTACCCCCTACGCTGTTGTCGACAGCAATGACTCGACACTCCTCATTAATATGTATGAGTGCCTTGATTCAAGGTCCCTCATTGGCTATGATACGCGAGTCCATTTTAGCGGAGTGGGCTTTCCATAGCAATGACGCGACACTCCTCATTAATATGTATGACTGCCTTGATTCAGGGTCCCTCATTGGCTATGACGTGGGACGCGTAAAAAACGTACGTCTTGACGCATCAAAATATCCCGTGTGAAGACGGCAAAATACGACGTGTTAACGCGAGATTAGAGAGTCGATTTTAGCGGAGATGGCCTTCCATATGAGACGAGTGTGTGCGCGAGACGAGTGTGTGCGCGAGACGAGTGTGTGCGCGAGACGAGTGTGTGCGCGAGACGAGTGTGTGCGCGAGACGAGTGTGTGCGCGAGACGAGTGTGTGCGCGAGACGAGTGTGTGCGCGAGTGTGCGCGAGACGCGAGAGAGTTTTTGCGTGAGAGTCTGCAGATGAAAGTAAGCAAGTTGAAACGTTAGCAAATATAATTGCTGAGTGTTCTGACAGAGAAAGTTGTTTCAAATTGGTCGTTATTATTGTGACTAGAAAGTGTGTGACTATAATTCCATGGTGTAAATAGTCAAAGAACTAGCTAGCTAGCTCAGAGGTGATGAGATGAGCTAGTCTGCTGCACACTTGCCAGCTAAAGAGCTAACTGGAGGCACTTGACTTTATTATTTTAGTTAAAGTAGATATACAATCTTTCTTATTCTGCTAGAATTGGGCTTCATGGTAATACCATAATGGCATATTTACAGTACATGGACAGTGGATTGAAGCATTGGAAATGTCTTTTTTTATTTTTTTATAGTTGGACATGATCTTTTTTCAGGTGAGAGTAATGTCAAAATGACATTATCTGACTGCATTGCCCACAGCAATCCAAAAGCTATTATAATTATGTTATAAATTGATATGGATCAATTTATACCTCTTATTAGATTAGAAATACTCTGGTTGTTATGTTTGCCTTTTGGTTGACAGCAAAAGGGAGAGAGGAGGATAGAGAGGGAGAGAAGGAGAAGGAGACAGCAAGAACCAGGTGAGAAAGTGGACAGGTAGTCAAGACCACATAAGTAAGTAGCCTTGTGAACCGATGGTTCTGGAGCCTAACGGCCCATAGGGCAGGAGCCTATCTCCTGTTTCCGTAGCGTGAGGCGGCTTAATGTACAAGTACACCCCCTGGACATGACGCTGGTATGTCGCAGGGTCCATGCCACCCCAATTCCAATTCAATGCCAATTCCAATTCCACGGTCCATGCCACCCCCCCAAGGCAGCAAACCTAGGGGAAACACTGCGCTCTGTAGGCGAACTGGTATGGATCCAGGTTGGGCGGGAGGCGTGTGACTATGTGGGCCCGGACTAGTTTCTCGAAGCACTTCATGATGATTGGTGTGAGTGCCACCGGGCGGTAGTCGTTTAGGCAGCTCACCGTGCTTTTCTTCGGGACTGGGATGATAGTTGAGGTTTTCAGGCAGGGTGGGATGGTGGCCTGGGACAGGGAGGGACTGGTTGAAGATGTTGGTGAAAACCCCGGCCAGCTGGTCGGCGCAGTCCCTCAGCACCCGTCCCAGGACGCCATCCGGCCCTGAGGCTTTCCTGGGGTCCACCGCCTTCAGCACGCGTCTCACTTCATGCTCTGTGAGGGTGAGGCTGCTGAGAGCTGGAGAGAGTGGTGTTTGTGTTGTGGTTACCTCCGTTCGCCCCTCGTCGAACCGGGCGTAGAAGGAGTTCAGCTTTTCCGCCAGCAGGGGGTCGTCCTCTGCGGCTGTGAGCCTGTTGGCTCTGAAGTTTGTCATGTGCTGAACCCCCTGCCACACCCGCCTGGAGTCGTTGCTCAGGAAGCATTCCTCAATCTTCTCTCTGTGGTCTGCCTTGGCCTCTTTGATGCCGCGCTTTAGGTTAGCCCTGGTGGTGCTGTACAGCAGTGTGTCCTTCGCTGAGAAGGCGTTGTCCCTCTCCTTGAGCAGTTTTTGGACCTTCCCAGTCATCCATGGCTTCGTGTTGGGGTAGACCCGGACCCGTTTGTCCACGGTGGCTGAGTTGGTGCAGTTCACTATGTGGTTCAGAACCGACGACGTGAACTGTTCCAGGTCCTCATGCTCATATTCCTGCCATGAGGTGTCATTCAGGCAGATCTGCAGTGGAGCGGACCCTGCTGGCCAGGTTCTGACAGTCTTAGTGGTGATGGGAGCACTTTTCCTCATGGGAGTGTAGGCTGGGATCAGGAGGATTGACACATGGTCAGACATGCCTAGATGAGCTAGCGGTCTAGCCTTGTAGGCAAGGCTAGACCGCTTTTTTCTCCTCTTGTTGCACATTTAACATGCTGATAGAACTTCGGTAGTACTACCTTCAGGTCAGCATGATTGTCAGTGTCAGTGGATGACCGAAGAATGCACACCATAATTAAGAAAAACCCCAAAAGAACTATCAGACAGATCAGAAAGTAGGTAGGACTGAATCCGCAGAATACGTCACCAACCAAACTAAAGAGGCTTCGCTGCAATGTGCAAACCACTGACTCCTCAAAAAGAATGCTGGGGTGAGGTTATAGTCTGATTTTAAAAAAAGTACCTACAAAAGCCTGCAGAGGTCTGGAAAAATGTATTCTGGGTAGAGAAGACGAATATCTTATACCAGAGTGATTGCAAGAGGAAGGTTTGGAGAATGTTTAGTTTTGCCCATCTGTGAAACATGGTGGGGGGGGGTGTTATGGTTTGGGCATGGATAGCTGCCACTAACTTGTCTTAATTGATGACGGCAATGTATTTTGAAGCCGTCAGGAAATGCCTCCGAATTCACACAGTAAGACAATAACCCTAAACATACTGCTTATAGCAGCAAGGGGGTTTTCAGATAAAATATTTTTCAGATATTTCAACAAATGGAAAGTTTTTTACTGGCTGAGCCAATGGTCAGATTTAAATCCAATTTAACATGCATTGCATTTCCTGATGATAAGATTTTAAGAAAAAGACCTATTAGAAATTGTTTGGAAATTTGGAAATGATATTAATCTGTCCCATTACTTTTGGTACCCTGCAATAGAGGGACTATGTATAAAACATAGAAATTGTCATTTCTAAATGATCAAAACAATCCAATATGTACACAAATACTATCAAATACAAGATGAAAATCAATTCTTTAGTTTTGGAGTTTTGAGCGAAAATAATAAAAAAAAATCTTCACACAGAGGGCCCTGTACATACAACATGCTTAATGAAGTTGGTGGTGTTGAAATGTGAATGATAGGGCCGCACCTCAAAGCACTGAGGTGCCCTGCACATTTTGCAAATGTTGTCTTACTGGTGTCAGTATCAAGCGTGGAGTGGTTCCAGACCACAGACATGGTTGTTATTGTTGTCACCACACTCATGTATCTTCTCACCTGTGCAGCTGTCAGTTTGACACGTGTTTGGCACCTTTTTAGGACAGCTTGCTCCTTGCCATCGGATCGGTAAATAGCATTCCCTATCTCTGATTCCATGTCCAGCATTCCAATATCGGCCCGATTCCGATGTTCAGATCGGTGCATCTCCATTACACTTTACATTACACATCTCTAATACACTTTATTTGCCTCTGTCCTGGGCCTCAGTTATAAAAAGGTTGGGTACGGATGAAACACAGAAAGTGCTTACGCACAAAAATATTCTGATTTATAAGACCCACGCTGGTTTCCCTTCATAAATCATAATCATCTCTACATTTTGCGCATGTGACCGAGCGTCTTGTCCCACCCTTTTTAGAAAGAGGCGTACGCCTTCTTTTATCTTTTATTATCTTTTTATCTAATCTTACAAATGCGTTGCTAGGAGTGGCGCAAAAACACCATCCTGACATCTGTAGTAGTAACGCTAATCTATTACTGCGTGGTCATTGGTCAGAACTGTAGGCTGAAACAGTCCCCAAGGACTGGCGCCAGTAGTAAGTGAAGGGAGTGGCACATCTGTGGTATATACAGTCAGTACTATCATCCTCTCAAGTCTTTCTTCTGGATTGATATGAATCAGACTGCTTCTTTGTGTTGACACACGATACCTTCTGTGACATTGTGTGACCTGCTACCATGTTTACATTTACAATTGACATTTACATTTTTGATCTAGCAGATGCTTTTATCCAAAGTGACTTACAACAAGTACATGTGTCTAAAGTAAATGAATCCTCTGTACATCAGTCATCATAAGAAACAATTCGGTTGTTAAGTCGTGACGTGTTTCCGGGTCCAACATTGGCTGAGGCGCTCTCTTCGAAATGCCGCAGTAATAATAATAATTAATTGTATTTCAGGCATGATAATCGCTCACCTTTCGGCGAAATTCGCTGTTTTGAATCCAAAATAGGTGACCTACATTAATCCTTTTTTTTTTTTTTGTGACCACCACTAGAGTACCACTAGAGTAAATCTAAAAGAAATCAGATATGAGCACATGGAAGCTAATTTTTCCACACAAAAAACTTTCCGCCGGGACCGCCTAGCAGGTTCCGGGTCTCGTATCCTTCTCACCTTTTTCACCCCGACCCATTTTCATGCCTGGTATTTGTATAGCGCTTTTCCGAGGCTCAAAGATGCTGACAATATGTGACGCGATCTGGTGGAATGATCAAGGAGGGGGCAAAGTAATTTTTCTGTTTTTTACATATGCTTAAACTACAGATTGTAAGCTTTCAAATGATGCGTCATACATAGACATCGGGGGAAAATGTAAGACAACATGAGTATTTGAAACTTGTTAACCCTGAAAACTAAATCCTGAGAAAACGGCTTTCAAAGATGTGGGACTTTTTCACACCTTCACATCGGCAGGTAATGGGCGGTAACAATAGCTGGTCAACCCCACCCCCAACCACTCCCCCTCTAGATTGACAGCTATCAGCTGTCAATACCTGTCAGTATTGGTCACTGGGTCAGACAGCTATAGTTATACAGCTATAACATTATTACCTAGCAAGGTATTACCTAAGCTAATTACCCAGCTTATTATTATTTATGGTTGTTGTAACTGTTATTGTTAGTCTTTTAATGATACAAAAGTCAGAATTTATTTTACAGTACATAATAAAAAAAAATCGCTTTGGTTCTTCAACAAGGTACATAGTCACAATAATAAGTAATAAAGTGATAAGTATAAGTGATGGTAGTCGCACTACAGCAGAACAATAGTGCGACAAGCTGTGCAAAGTACAATCAGTGTGCAAACATTAGTGTTAGTCACTGGGTCAGATAGACTTTTCAAAGAGAACTTTACAGTAGATATTGCTAACATTATCACCTAGCAATGTTATTACTGTAGCTAATTAGCCAGCTTATTATTATGGAGGCATTAAGAGTAATTTGCTGATGTCTTGTGCTGGAAATAGTGTAGTGCTCAGTAGTCAATGTCCAGCCTTATAGTTCAGTTTCAAGTTTCAAGTATAGTTGGAACTGAGAACATACAACAGACTATACACAGGTAAGCATGCAAGGTCTGTGAATTGACTATCAATAGATAATAAATCATGACACAGTTCAAAATGCTGTATCTATGCCCAACTGTTCTTGTTATTCAACACAATATTGCCAGTGAGTTGTTGAGCTGCTGTGTCTGGTGGGGTGGAGGTCTTCAAAGCTGCAACAGAAAGAAGATAGTATATTAAAATATTGCCTACAGTTACTGGCACTCCATATTCATAAAATACTACCATTAGTACAGCGGCTTAGCACAACATTCGTGCACTTTTTGAAGAAAGCATGACATTTCTACCATAGTTAGTACATACCATAAGGTTTATTTTCAGATGTGGAGGGAAGTCAGATTCGACCCCAGAGGCCCGGGAGAGGTCAAATTCAAGATGGCCGCCAGGCCACCGTGTCTAATGTTCAAACACGCTTAATTTTAGAACCAAACAGAGTAGAAAAACACTTTAGGTGTCCTTTCCAACTAAGTTAGGGATGCCCATTCATTTGGTGATACTTTTGAGATCGCCAGAATTCAAGAAAATGCATTTAGGTCAAGGTCAAGGTCAAATTACATTGAAATTACGTGATTACATGAAACTTTGCTTCTATTTTGATAGGCTACTATTGTTATGGTTAGTGTAGAGAAGTAGTACACACTATGCAGACGTAGGCAGGCGAAGGATGCAAAAAGGTGGTTTATTTCCAAAACAAAATTGTACGGAACTCAAGGTACACACAACCAACAAACTAATGACAAACCGACGAAAGACAAGGGAAGACATGAGGGGATATACAGGGAGCAAACATTCAAGCAGACATGAGGCAGGTGAAGGACAAGACCAAACACAAGTGGAGACAATTACACATACTGTAATCATAGGACACGAACAGAACAATACACAGAGCTGCCAACAGGGGGAGCCTAAGAAACACAGGAAAGTGACTGACACGGGAACTGGGAGACCAGAAGACTGGAGGGACAAGAGAAGAGACACCACACAAGACATTAGACCATAGCAAACCACGAGACCAACACAACACAAGACCAGAACAGAACTAGAACACAGAACACATGGGGCCCTATTATGCACTTCATAAGTCTTAAGCAATAAGACGAGGCGGTAGATCTAAACTTAAGACGTGGAGGCGTGGTCAAGGCCACTTTGCTATTATGCGTGCGGTAGTGGGCGCCTAAGACCCGGCGCTAAGCCCAGAAATTAGTCATGGGTGTGTTTTGGGCGTCTTCTCAATCAACCCAATCAGCATGCCAGGTGCCATTCCCTTTAAGAACCGGCTGCGTTAAGTCATAAGCGCTATGCTATTATGCAGTTCATAGGCGCTAGACTTCATGCACGTTTTGAAACACGAGCGCGCCTCCGCGGTTTGCGCATGCGCGCTGACCCACTTCTTAAGAAGTCGGTCGGCGCACATGCGCAAACCGCGGAGGCGCGCTCGTGTTTCAAAACGTGCATGAAGTCTAGCGCCTAAGAACTTTTCAAACCCCTTCTTAGCGCTAGGCGCAAAGTCAGATCGCATAATAGCAGGGGCGCCTAGCGCACTTCATTAACATATGAACACTCCCACAATGAGTAATATATGCACGGGAGTCTTACGTCTTATGTGTGGGCGCCTAGCGACACCTGCATAATAGCAGTAGCGCGTATGAAGCGCATAATAAGGGTGGCGGTAGGTCTTAACCTGGCGGTGCGTCTTAATTAAGACTTAAGACGGCAAGTTAAGAAGTGCATAATAGGGCCCAAAGTCTCTGAGGTGGAGGTGGTGGCAGGGGTGATGATGTGGAGGGCAGAGTTCAAGTGGACGGTAACAAGTTGAGACACAGTTCATGAAGGCAGTGACAAGGTGTGAGGCGGTCCTGGGGGGTGGGGCAAGGGAGTGGCAAAGTCTCGGAAGGGTGACAGGGAAAAGAGTCTATAATGATGGAGACAAGGGCTAGGTTCACAGTATGTTGTCATGGGAGGAGACAGGGGCAAGTGTCCCAGCAAGGAAGCAGGGCGGAGTCACAGAGCGGGGCAAGGTGGAGCAGGGCAAATTGTAAGAACTATCAACTAACAACTATCAAAATCTAACAATCTCCAGAACAAAAGCACAGATCAGTGCACTTAAGTGCAGCTTTGGCACACTTGCACCGTCCAGTGCACCCTTTCTCACAACGACAGCGGATCAACTCATGACACGATTTAGAGGCTTCAGGGAGAGTGGTCCAGAGCGGATGCCAACCAGTTTCTTCCTTTGTCCAGCCCCAGTCAGATGGCTCGGGCATCTTTGGATCCAGGACCAGTGCCTGGTTCCAACAGTTGGCCTGGTAGCAAGTGCGCTTGATGTGCTCTTTGAGGGCTGCCTGGGTTGGAGGAATGTTTTCTAAAGTTCTGGACTTCTGTGTGAAGAGCTGTTTCCTGGCATCATTCACCTCCGTGCTCTCACTGGTTCGGTCATACATTAGCACCACAAATCTTTCTAGCAGTAATTTTGACTCTTCACTGACCTCACCTGGCATGCACAGGAGTTCATTGAAAGCATCATTGACCTCTGGGAAAGACTTCCAAGTCTCCCAGGCAGTCTTCTTTCCTCGGCCAGCGAATGTAGAGACAGTGTCACACCCAGTGAAAGCATGAAAGACTGGGAGAGTCTGGCACTGTATGGGACTCATTGTGGCAACCATTTGGTGAACAGCTATGTACCTAAAGCTTGACCCGACACCAAAGGCAACCCACAGCTCATCAGGAGCTATTTTGCTAAATGAAGCCACAGCCAGTACCACCACATCGGTATCAACGGTACGTATGGTCACCTTCTTACACCCCTTCTGCACAGCATCTGCCACATGCAGAAGTAGACGAGTGTCTGCCTCCTCTTGTGAACATGGGGCAAGGCAGGCCAAGCATAACTCAGCGGGAGAGCAGAGGACTCCAGTTCCAACTGTTGCATACAGTTCCTTGCCCTGTGGTAGAGGTAGATGAACAGCTTTGTGTGACAGGAAAGAAAACAACTCCGTTTTGTTCTCATCGCATCGAAGGAAGTCCTTCCAGTTCTTAGGCATCACAGTAGGAGGAGCCACCCTTTTCCTGGTGCCCTTTCCCCTCTTCTGTCTGGTTGAGGCTTTCAGGCTGGCAGGTAGATATACATCCCAGACAAGGTCAACGCGGGTGCTTTTCTGATGTTGAGCAGAGATGTATGGTGCAAACACTGTTTCTCCATACTCTTCAAATGTTCTTGATGTGCTAGGATTTAGCATTTGAACCACCGCTGCACCATCAAGAATTACTGCATCAGCTACAGGCACACTCTTGTTTTCGTGCAGATCTGACTCCAGGCAGCGAAGTAGATCTGCTTTAACCCCAATCCGAAGTTTTCCTCCAGTTGACAGAGCTGGTGGGGCTGCCTGGTTTTCATGGGAGAAGAAATTTTGTATGTCTCCATCTCGTGTTTGACAGGAGATGTACAGCCTTGAAAAGAGACCACAGTCACTCTTCAGTGCTGCAAGTTGTGCCTTGTCTTTTGACTTTATTTTGACAGGTGGCCTACTGAACAGTGGCAACTTGTTCTTTCGAAGTGTCTGCGTGACAGGTGTTGTACACTGTTCTAGCCTTTCTGTCACAAACTTGCTGTACTGCTCCTCACCAAGGGTCTCGATCCTTCTCACAGTTTCAGCCACTTGGGTGTCCATGATGTCCCTTGTGTCAATGACTAGTAGGTCTTGGCTGTGTTCTAGAAAATGATTCCCCATCTCTTCCAGCACTGTCACAAGTGCCTTAACCTCCTTCAGGAATGCTGCTTGCACACCAGAGTGTTGGTCATGGTGATTGTGTCCAGTGTCACTAACTCCATGCTGTTGCTTTATTGCCTGTTCCTCAAACTCTTTAGTGATCCTGGCGATTTCTGGCCCTGCTACCATCCAGCGTCTGAGCGCTCCTGGATTGCCAGTCAGTCCAATAGCCCCACCAGAACCTTTCACCATTGCGTTGTTCTGCTCATGGGACTGGTCAAGTGCAATGGCAGAGAACTTATTGCTGGTTTTGTGCACCACAACATTTCCAGACTTGAATTCTGCTAGGACATCTGGGTGTTTTTCAGCAAGAGTCATCATGTCACGGATGTGTATGGGAAGCCATCTGCTATAGTGTGTGTGATCTAGGGCGAACATCCAGGGAATGATTTGCCTCAGGGATTCCACGTACAGCAGGAAGTTACCTTCACGAAGTGACCTGATGTACCGCAGCAAGAGAATCTCCAATGACAGGGTCTTAAGCCAGTAATCAAAGTGAACACTGGCTTTTGCTCGCTGTATGCACCACTCATCAAAAGATGGACTATCAGGTGGCACGGCATCAGTATCATCAGATGAGCAGTCTTCACTGTAAGCTTGTTGGAGGAGTGTGTAGAGGCTTGCAGCTGTGACCTGGTGTGCATGGCGGGTCTTGCTAGCTAGCAAACTCATTCCCGGCTATAATCAAATTCAATGTCTTTGCATGTTACAGTTAGGAACTAAGGCTTTACTCAAGTGTACTAATATTGTCTGTTCATAGTAAGTCAGTTTACTTGTTATATTTACCTGTTGATATTTCATCAGAAGTGCTCTCTGTCTCGTGCATACTGCACTATCACGGAGTGTTGGCGTTACTACTGGTAACCGTAGCTACTGGTGCCCTAGAGGGCCATCTGCTGATAACTCTGTGCTTAGCAGGAATAAATAAAATAAAATAACCACACATCCCAGTAAATAATAACTAATAACTGAATAATGCAGGGCAATAAAAACATTTTTTTCCCTCATAAATACAGAGTTCATAAATAAAATGAAATTTTCTGAGGTAAATGTTTACATAGACCTTGACCTAAATGCATTTTCTTGAATTCTGGCAATCTCAAAAGTATCACCAAATGAATGGGCATCCCTAACTTAGTTGGAAAGGACACCTAAAGTGTTTTTCTACTCTGTTTGGTTCTAAAATTAAGCGTGTTTGAACATTAGACACAGTGGCCTGGCGGCCATCTTGAATTTTACCTCTCCCGGGCCTCTGGGGTCAAATCTGACTTCCCTCCACATCTGAAAACAAACCTTATGGTATGTACTAACTATGGTAGAAATGTCATGCTTTCTTCAAAAAGTGCACAATTCCTCATAATATGAGGAACAGCTAAGCCGCTGTACTACATACCATGTTCATAAAATAGCTAGCCTAATACATGACAATGATAATTACCTAAAGTGCTCAGAGTAGTGTTAGCGGCTAGCGGCTAGCTCGTTCATAACAAAGAAAGCAACAGATGTTTTTAAACTTTTAACATTTCTGTAATCTATTACACTTGACATGTTACAGTATTCCAGTATTACACACTGAACATGAGTCTTACACACAACTTTTACAACGTAGACATACTAACCGTACTTACAACTTAGACAGACATTTCCGAGCTACAATGCTAGCATGCTAACAACAATGGTGGCCAGGAACAATGTGCTTTCAGTTAGTTGCTAGTGGGTAATAATAAAGAAATGTCTAAATACACGAACACACTGGTTTCAACTAGTAACTAACTTAACTAACAAATTCGCTATGTACATAAATAGATCTGGCTCATAATAGATCTTACCTTACGAGTCTTAGTGGAGTAAACAAACAAGCACTCTGCTTCCTGACTCCTCTCGTAGCCAAATCGATCGACCAATGAGAAACAACCTGGAACCAGTTCCTCCCCTCCCACAAGGGAGGATTTCTCAGGAGGATTCAGGCTAAAAATAAGCTTATTTTGTTGATTAGAAGTACACGTATTTAACTATCGTAAAACTGCTCGAAAAAATAACGAGTGGGTAGTTCAAAACCTTAACTTGTGTCTGGTGACAAAAAAACGAAATCAGATTTTTTGGTCTAAAAGACTTTGAACGCAAATTTGAAGCCTTTGCACTTTGCGCCCGTTTTGCAACTCCATGACGTCACGTCACATATGGGAGAAATGGGAAAGTGCTGCGTCCCTTGTTGTACGAATAGATCCGAGTCTAAAAGACGATTGAACTGTCATTCTACCGCTTTAGTACACTGGTACTCTGGTGCGAGGAAGTTTTGTATTTGGACCCCGTAAATTGTTAAACGTCACACCTGACGTCAGACTGAATTGTGTGTTCCCCAGCTCACTCCCTAGCAGACGGAGACAAGGACACCATCAGCTCCTCTGATGAAGACTCAGACGACGACGCCTCCGTTCCCTCTAACGACGGCCGCAAGGTGAGAAGGGGGTGGGGGGGGGTCTGAGGGGATGACGGTATGACGTTTTGACTTGTCTTTATTCTTGTATGACTGACACACGTGTTTTCCTGTGTTCATCAGGATATCATGGTGGGCTCCATGTACCAAGCCAAGATCCCTCCTCTCAGCCCCTATGCCTACCAGGAGAGAGGTAACTATTCCCCTATGCCTTAGATAGTATACAGTGCCCTCCATACGTATTAGAAAGAGGAAGCGTGTTGCCTTCTTCTAGCTCTATACTGATTTCTATACAGTTTGGAAATCAAACAAGTCCCCCTTGTGTCATACGTAGTCCCCCTGTTTCAGGGAACCAGTAGTATTGGACAGTTGGTTTGACGTGGTCGACGTTGGCCTGGTGTTTCTGGTTAGTCAGGCGTGTCCTGTCACGTCATTTGCGCAGGCATAAGAGAGATGTCAGCGTCTAGTATTGATTTTGGCCTTTACGTTTTCCTTTGGAGTCTGTAATTGGTGTCTGTCAACATGAAGACCAAAGGGTCGTCACCGCAAGTCAAGGAAACCATTATTGGGCTGAGAAACCAGAAGGAACTTCAAACATATCCAAACGCTTAGGCTTACTAACAACAACCATTTGGAACATCATCCAAAATAGGAAGAACATTGGTGAGCTATAAAGTTTGCTATAAAGTACCTAAAAGAGCCCGGAAAAGAGTTTGGAAAAAGTCTTGTGGACAGATGAGACAAATATTAACATGAAGGCAAGTGTGAAGTGTGGAGAAAAACAGGAACTACCCAAAACACCTCATCTGTGAAACGTGGTGGAGGGAGCGTTATGGCTTGTCTTCATTGATGACGTAACTGCTGACAGGAGAATGGATTCTGAAGTGTACAGAAACAGCTTGTCTGCTGAAGTATGAGCAAGAGGGAGGTTAGAGAGGCCGGCTAGCAATCGGAAGGATCCTGGCCTCAGGAGTGAGCTGGTGACTGGAGGGTTGCAGGCATCATATCTAATGTGCCTACCACTGCCGTTGTGCCATTGAGCAAGGCACTTAACCTCTAATTGCTCCAGGGGCACTGACTATGTCTGAGCCTGTGCCTAGGGCAGAAAATAACATTTCGTTGGACAATGACAAAAAGGTTGAATCTAATCTAATTTTATAGGGCGGCACTTCATCATACAGCAAGACAATGACCCGTAAACATTTCCATAGCAACTAGGGAGCTTTTTAGGTCAATCTCCAGATTTGAATCCAATTACAAACAAGCAACATTTTATTTGCTGAAGAGGGAACTTAAGGCAAAAGGACCTCAAAGCAACAGCTGAAGATGGCAGAGCATGACCAGGGCATATACCCAGCATCTGGTGGGTTGGGTCGCAGACTTCAGCCACTTATTGCATGCAAAGGATGACCAAATACTAAACATGAGCACTTTATTTGGACATTATATGATGATAGAATATTTTTTCAATATTTTTGGAGCATTTTTGGGGAATATGTTTATACTTTATAAACAGTGAAACCCATCTGAAAGACAAAAACATTGAATTAAAGCTGAGAATCTCTTCTAATTGTGTGATTTAAAATGTTTGAGTATGGAGCTAAAAGAAGACAAAATGCTTCCTCTTTCCAATATTTATGCAGGGCACTGTACAGGGGCGGCGCTAGGGGGTGGCTACTTGGGCTCAAGCCCCGGATGTTTTCTGAAAAGCCCCGAATGTTTTACTTTAAAAAAAACTAAAAAAACGTGAGTAACGTGCAGTACTGGAGTCCAACAGAGAGGCAGCAGCTGCGCGACATTAGCCTGCGTACTGCGTAGCCTGCCCTGCCCTGAAGAAGAAGTGATCTCAATCAGTGCCTCTCAATCAGTGCCTGACAAAAGTGTAAGGATGGATATCCGAACGTTTTTTTCAAAAAAACAATCGCCAAGAACTGTTGCAGCAGCAGTATCAGCAGCTGACAACAATGACATCACCAGCAGTGATGACATAGATGATGTTTCAGGTTTGTGAATCTTATTAGAAAGGTGACTGACTCTTTGACACTACTTTTCCGGTTTGCTAATGCTAGCTGGCTAAAGTGGCTATCATAACATAACATTATGTTATAATGAAAATGAAGCAAGGTACTGTTACGGTACATGGTAAGATATCAAACAAAGGATAATACTTATACAAATAAAGTGAATAACAGGCTGATAGTCTTTGATATCTGCACTCTGGTTGACTGAGTAACAAGTGAAAAAGAATGATGTAACGTTAATGTTACAGCTAGTAAACATGGAGTAACCACATTAAGTATGCCCTTATGGTAGTATGTATGTATACAGAACATGACTCAAATCTATCCTAAGATGTAACGCTAACTAACTAAGTTTGTTTAATGTCCCAGGGGGAATTTGATTTCACAGTACTATACACAGGCCAACAATACATACATATAATATATCGTCATATAACACAGGACAAGACTCTAAATACAATATAAGTGGTGAGCACAGAGTCTGCCCTGATATACATACTGTAACATAACTAGCCTCAGCCCATCAATTATGTAATTCTATACAAATATAAATGATGGTGACTGACAGGGGGAGCTACGTGTGCTGACCTCCCTCTGTGCCCAGAACCACCACAATTAGTTTGCTTCATTAAAGGGTGTGAATGTATATGTGTTCTCCAGTGCCTTTTGTCCGCTTTAAGGTGGTGGTAAGTTGAAGGTTGAAGGCACATTTTTCCGGCGCGCTCCGCGCGCACATTATATTCTTCCTCTTGGCTAAGCCCCGGATCTCCTGCGATCCTAAATCTGCCCCTGGCACTGTATATCTTCTCACTTCACATGTCAGTAATTCACTAATAATTAAATTGTCCTCTCATAGTTTTAGTTTTCCTGTTTTATCAAACAAATGTAAAACTCAACCTATGCCCATGACATCCGTATATACCTCTGTCTATCGTACTGTACAAAGAAAAACAGTTTTCTACACACTGTATTCATTTACATTTACATGTTTGGCATTAAGCGAACGCCTTATTCCAAAGCGGCTTACAACAAACGCATTTGACTAAGTAAGTGAATCATCTACCCACCAGTCGTAGCAGGAAAAGGTCATCTATGCTCAGGCCAGGGCCCGTTGGCAGTCGTCGTGCTAGAAGGAAGATTTTCTGTCTTTTTTATTTAGTATTCTAATGTTGCTTGCTCTAACCTCTCTATCTCCCAGCCTACGAAAGTGTGGACCAGTTGCTATGGACACCAGGCGTACTGTCAGACCAGACTGTCCAGGACTTCCTGCTGGACTTCCAGAGACGAGGGGAACAGGAAGGACAAGCAGACACTGTCTTACCTGAGGACACCGTCAAAGACAATGAACAGGTACAGCTGGGTGAGGGGATCTCTGTGCCAGGCTGTAGGTCCTCTAGGCTGGGCTCAACTTGTTTACCAACTTGTTTAGCTCCATGTTCACTAGTGGTGCTTTTCCATTACAGCGCCAAAGCAGGCCAGCCCGGGCCGGCCCGCTTCTTTTCCCCTTTTCCATATGTCGTTCCGGGTCGGGTCAGGTCGGTTCGGCTCGCTTCTTTAGCTCCACATCGACCCCAGGGTCTAAATGTTCATATCCGGATCTTTTTGCCAGGCTGCGTGTGACGTGTGATGCTGCACACCGTTGATTGGTCAATGGAAATCGTCATCCCATGTCCCATCCCATAGATTTCTTCACTAACCGCCATCTTGAAATACCACATTCACTCTTGGAAAATGTCACTACAGTTTCTGTAATAGCTTATTCGAAAAATTATGCTGACCATGGTATTATCTTAGTTTAATGTCATTTCAATGAATCATAGAACTTTTATTTACAACAAGAACAACACAAAAATCGCTATTATGCACCGTCTTTGTCCGTGAATAACACCGGCTGTGGAGGTGGTACAAACACAATACTCCTTTGCTAACTTCACCATCGGTCTACGGTCATTTTGAGCCCTTAACCACCGCGCTGACACCCCGAGAAGTTGTGCTTTTAACCGTAAACTCGATGAACCGCGAGTCCAGCCATTTTCGCCGTTCACTCATGAGTCAAATGCCGGTTTTAACAGGGAATTCGCTCCGCGCTGTGTCCACGGTGATAGCAGTGGAGGATCGACTCCATTCAAAAACTTTTGGATTCCCTGGCTTCTCCTCTTTCCGGACACGTTTGAATTGTTATCCTAACCCCCGGTAAACCGAAGTTATTAACCCGCAAACGGCACCGTGTTTGTCCGTGAAACACGGCACACAATGATACTACAGTTCATAAAGCAGACAAGTGAAGGCAGTGGTTTTAAGGGTTCAAAAAACATGTCTTTATTATGTGTAGAACAACATATGTGTAGAACAAAATCCAATAGAAATGATTCAAGCATGCAGACAATCAGGCAGTAGCCATCTCTATGCTGAACATAACAATGATGCTACAGTCAGTGAGGTAAAATAGTAGCCATCTCCTTACGATAGCCCACATACGTTTCTTTCTCTTTTCAGCATTCCTCTTTCGAGTATCCTTCCTTCTGTCTTCGCTCTTCTGTCTTCTCTCTTTTCTCTCCAAAAAACCACGGTTAATAATATACCACATGCCGAGGGAAAGGCATAGGATAGTTGCAAGTTCCTCCATTCTGCTATTGTTGCTGTGTTGTGTCTCGTGAATGTTATGACGCGTAACTCCGCCTACTATCGTCTACTCCTCCTACTAGCTCCGGGTCTGTGTGTATAATGGAAAACCAGAACTGTTCAAAAGCGGGCTATAGTGGGCTAAAGTGACCCGACCCGACCTGGGGTGGGCTGCTGATGGAAAAAGGCCATAGCAGAGGCGACCAGTTTGCTTTCGGGCCAGGCTGGAGGTCCTCCTCCTCACCTTTAAGGTACTCTATGGCCTGGCTCCTGCCTACCTAATTGACGTACTCCACCCCTACACCCCTGCACGTGGTCTCCGATCCTCGGACACTGACCTCCTTGTTAAACCCCGCGCTAGGCGACACACACTTGGCAACCGAGCCTTTTCTTCTGCTGTCAAGCTGTGGAACACCCGTCCACCAGCCCTCCGATGCTCTGATACTTTCAATGCATTCAAGACCAGACTCAAGACCCGTCTGTTCAGACTCGCCTTCACACAGCACGACATGGGTCCTGACTAACACTGTCCTCCATAGTTGCTACTATTTTTACTATGATTTTCTTTTCTTTTTCTATTTTTGTTTGCAGTGTCCTTGAGTCTGAAAAAGGTGCTTTTAAATGAAATATATGATTATGATTATTATTATCATTCTCTCCCTCCCTCTCTCCCAGGCTCTGTATGAGTTGGTGAAATGCAACTACAATGCAGTGGAGGCCCTGAGACGACTGCGTTTTAATGTGAAGGTATTCAGCGGTAAGACCCCACACTTCACTAGCACCACGGCTCCACCTGAACACTACTATGACATGTCATTTATTTGACATAAACGGTAACAACTATGAAAAAAGTAATGTCAATGACAATGGTGCTCTTACTCGCCAAATCTACATAGGATATTATAAATGTGCCTCTTATAATCTTTACTGACTAACTGAAATGTATTTAATACTTGGTGGAGACGCCTTTGTTTGCAATGACAGCTTTAAGACGCTTCCCGTATGAAAACACTAATCTAACTAATTATTGCCATGCAATCAACTTGTCAGTCAATTGTTGGAGTTTGGTACAGGGTCAGCCATGTTTGGGGTTCAGTGCCTTGCCCACTTATTTCCCCTCACTGTATGTTGTTGGTCTTCATGGTCTCCAGAGGAGCTGTGTGCCTGGAGCGAGGAGGAGTGTAGAAGCTTTGAACACGGCTATCGAGTTCATGGGAAGAATTTCCACCTCATTCAGGCTAATAAGGTGAGTAGTGACCCTGACCCACCAACATCAGCATTGAGGAGACAAAAAAAACAAAACATTAGGGGCCCTATTATGCACTTCTTAACTTGCCGTCTTAAGTCTTAATTAAGACGCACCGCCAGGTTAAGACCTACCGCCACCCTTATTATGCGCTTCATACGCGCTACTGCTATTATGCAGGTGTCGCTAGGCGCCCACACATAAGACGTAAGACTCCCGTGCATATATTACTCATTGTGGGAGTGTTCATATGTTAATGAAGTGCGCTAGGCGCCCCTGCTATTATGCGATCTGACTTTGCGCCTAGCGCTAAGAAGTGGTTTGAAAAGTTCTTAACTTAAGACGTGGAGGCGCGCTCGTGTTTCAAAACGTGCATGAAGTCTAGCGCCTATGAACTGCATAATAGCATAGCGCTTGTGACTTAACGCAGCCGGTTCTTAAAGGGAATGGCACCTGGCACGCTGATTGGGTTGATTGAGAAGACGCCCAAAACACACCCATGACTAATTTCTGGGCTTAGCGCCGGGTCTTAGGTGCCCACTACCGCACGCATAATAGCAAAGTGGCCTTGACTACGCCTCCACGTCTTAAGTTTAGATCTACCGCCTCGTCTTATTGCTTAAGACTTATGAAGTGCATAATAGGGCCCTAGGTGTGCTAAGAAGCCAGAAATCCTATTTTGCTGACAGGATCGCTTGTATAGATAGATAGATAGATAGACTTTATTTGTCATTGTTACAGTACAGGTACCAAACAACGAAATTTAGGAGGGGAGGCTCCCCTGGTGTTTAAGAAAGGAAAAAGAAACACATTTTGGAAAAAGCATAGATGCATAAAATCACAAGAAGATAAAGAGCTGGTTTACATCAATAGAGGCTATGTACACAATCCACTGTACTATACTGCACAGATAGTCAACTAGGGTTGTCATATTGCACAAGAAAGTATTTTTTCACTTTTTTTTTTTTAAAGTGTCACAGTTTGCAGGCTTGAAAATGTACATGTTTGTGCCTCAGCACTAGCTGCCATTTCAATCCGTCCGGACTTGTCCTGGGCCCAGAACTTAGGCCTTTTCTGTGTTCAGGGCCTTGACGGCCCTGTGGTAGAAGCAGTTCTTCAGTCTGTTTGTCTTAGCGGCCGGGGTCCTGTACCTCCTGTTCGAGGGCAGCTTGACAAAGTGTTCGTGCCCAGGGTGGGTCGGGTCCTTGGAGATCTTGGAGGCCCTCCTGAGACAGCGTGTTTCGTACAGCTTCTCCAGAGAGGGGAGGGTGGCGCCGGTGATCCCCTGTGCTGTTCTCACGACTCTCTGTAGATCGTTTCTCTCCGCTGCCGTGCAGCTGTGGTACCAGTTGGAGATGCCGAAGGTGAGGATGCTCTCCACTGCGCCGTGGTAGAAGGCCACCAGCATCTCCTGCTTGCTGTGTTGTTTCTTGAGGCATCTCAGGGTGTATAGCCGCTGTTGTGCTCTCTTGATGGTGCCTTTAGTGTTGTCCTTCCAGGCCAGGTCATCCCGTATGATGTGTCCCAGGAAACGGAGGTTTGAGACCATCTCTACGCTCTCTCCGTCGATGAGCAGGGGCAGGATCTCGGACTTTTTCCTCCTGTAGTCTACGATGAGTTCCTGGGTCTTTGACTTGTTTAGCAGCAGGTTGTTTACCTTGCACAGCTTGCTCAATTGCTCTACCTCATCCCTGTACGCCGCCTCGTCCCCCCCCGAGATACATCCCACCACGGTGGTGTCGTCTGCAAACTTTACGATGTAGTTGCTGGGGTGGATGGGGGTGAAGTCGTGGGTGTAGAGGTTGTAGAGGATGGGGCTTAGCACGCAGCCCTGGGGTGACCCAGTGCTGAGGCTGAGGGCTGTGGAGGTGTGGGGGCCCACCCGCACCCTCTGGGGGCGGTTGGTCAGGAAGTCCTTGATCCACGCACATATAGAGTGTGATAGACCCAGGTCTAGTAGTTTGGTCACTAGCCTGTCTGGAAGGATGGTGTTAAAGGCGGAGCTGAAGTCCACGAAGAGCAGTCTCGCGTAGCTGTTTCCCCTCTCCAGGTGGGATAGAGTGGTGTGGAGAGTCGTCGCTATGGCGTCCTCTGTGGACCTGTGGGCTCTGTAGGCGAACTGGTATGGATCCAGGTTGGGCGGGAGGCGTGTGAGTATGTGGGCCCGGACTAGTTTCTCGAAGCACTTCATGATGATTGGTGTGAGTGCCACCGGGCGGTAGTCGTTTAGGCAGCTCACCGTGCTTTTCTTCGGGACTGGGATGATAGTTGAGGTTTTCAGGCAGGGTGGGACGGTGGCCTGGGACAGGGACTGGTTAAAGATGTTGGTGAAAACCCCGGCCAGCTGGTCGGCGCAGTCTCTCAGCACCCGTCCCAGGACGCCATCCGGCCCCGAGGCTTTCCTGGGGTCCACCGCCTTCAGTACGCGTCTCACCTCGTGCTCTGTGAGGGTGAGGCTGCTGAGAGCTGGAGAGAGTGGTGTCTGTGTTGTGGTTACCTCCGTTCGCCCCTCGTCGAACCGGGCGTAGAAGGTGTTCAGCTTTCCCGCCAGCAGGGGGTCGTCCTCTGCGGCTGTGAGCCTGTTGGCTCTGAAGTTTGTCATCTGCTGAACCCCCTGCCACATCCGCCTGGAGTCGTTGCTCAGGAGGCATTCCTCAATCTTCTCTCTGTGCTCTGCCTTGGCCGCTTTGATGCCGCGCTTTAGGTTGGCCCTGGTGGAGCTGTACAGCGGTGTGCGCTTCCCTGCGAAGAAGGCGTTGTCCCTCTCATTTAACAGTTTTTGGACCTTCCCAGTCATCCATGGCTTCGTGTTGGGGTAGACCCGGACCCGTTTGTCCACGGTGACTGAGTTGGTGCAGTTCACTATGTGGTTCAGAACCGACGACGTGTACTGTTCCAGGTCCTCATGCTCATATTCCTGCCATAGGGTGTCATTTAGGCAGATCTGCAGTGGAGCGGACCCTTCTGGCCAGGTTCTGACAGTCTTAGTGGTGGTGGGAGCACTTTTCCCCATTGTGGTGTATGCAGGAATCAGGAGGATTGACACATGGTCAGACATGCCTAGATGAGCTAGCGGACTAGCCTTGTAAGCACGTTTGATGTTGGTGTATACCTTATCCAGTGTTTTTTCTCCCCTCGTTGCACATTTTACATGCTGGTAGAACTTGGGTAGTACTGCCTTCAGGTCGACATGATTAAAGTCCCCCGCTATGATGTGGATAGCCTGTGGATCAGTACTTTGTTGGCTACTAATGACGTCGTATAGTCGCGCCAATGCTACTTTGCTGTCTGAGCTAGGTGCAATATACACACATGTAATTAGCACCGCGTTAAACTCCCTAGGCAGGTATGTGGGTCGGCATTTAACAGTCAAGTATTCTAGGTCTGGTGAGCAGTGGCTACTTACAGTTTTCGTGTTTAAGCACCAGCTGTCCTTCGTCGATATTATGATCCCACCTCCTCTTGACTTCCCGCTAAGCTCCGTGCGGTCAGCGCGATGAAGCGTTCGGCCCTCTAAGCTAACGTTAGCGTCCACAATGTTGTCGTTTAGCCAGGTTTCGGTCAGAATAATCACACAGCTATCCCCTACGATGCTGTTTTTTGCCACCTGTAGTCTCAGTTCATCCATCTTATTTGTCAGGGATCTGACATTTGAGAGGAAAATGCTTGGAATAGCTGGCTTGTTTGGGTTCCTCCTTAGCCTTGCTAACAGGCCTCCCCTGCAGCCTCGGGGTTGCTTACGATCTCGCCTCCGTCGCTTCCGCCTCAGGGAGGGGACTGAGAACCAAGGTTCGCCCGGTACACGGGCTATCTCGTTAAAAATCCTGTGTTGCTTTAGAAACTCCGCTGTAACTGTCTTGTCGTTTTGCGTGCCGATTTCTAATAAGTCGAGCCTGCTGTAGGTACTATTTACACAACTGTTCCCTATAAGTATTAAAATAAAAATGTACATACAAATATTCTTAAAAGCACAAAAAAACACCAGCGTGGAAGCCACCCCGAGCCTCGCGACTAAGCGCGACGCCATCTTGGGAGCATCTAAGCATCTATGCAAATGTGTCGACCCGCCTGTGTCAACCTGCCTGTCGGTTCTTTGTATACAAGTCAAGGAAGCCATTATTGGGCTGAGAAATGATAAATAAACTATCAAACATATCCAAAACCTTTGGGACATCATCCAAAAGAAGAGAAGCTCTGGTGAGCTCAGCGAACACAAACGGCTTGTAAGGCCAAAGAGGACTGCTACAGTGGATGAGCTAAGAAGGCTCACCAGAATTAATAAAAAGCCCAAAACAACTGTCCCACTGACTAGGAACTCTCTCCAGGAGGCATGCGTGAATATGTCAGAGACTACCATTTGCAGAAGACTTTACCAGCAGAACTACAGAGGCTAAACTGCAGGGTGTAAACCACTAGTTAGAAACCAGAGTTCCAGATTACAGTTTGGTACAAAGTACCTTCAGAGTTCTGGAAAAAGGTATTGCGGACAGATGAGAGAAATATTAACATTCACCAGAGTGAAGGCAAGTGTAAAGTGTGGAGAAAAACAGGAACTGCCCAAAGTCCCAGGCATACCACCTCATCTGTGAAACATGGTGGAGGGAGCGTTATGGCTTGTCTTCATTGATGACGTAACTGCTGACAGCAGCAGCAGAATGATTTCTGAAGTGTACACAAACATCCCTGTCTGCTGAAGTATGAGCAAATGCTTCCAATCTCACTGGACACCGCTTCATTATGACCCCAAACATATTGCCATAGCAACTAGGGAGTTTTTCAGAAAGTTTTTCGGAATATTCTAGTCAAATCTACAGATTTAAATCCAATTAAATGTCCGAAATTTTCAATCCAATTTAACATACATTGCATTTCCTGATGATAAGATTTTAAGAAAAAGACCTCAAAACAAACAACACCTGAAGATGGCTGCAGTAGAGCCCTGGTAGAGCAACACCATAATAATAATCTGGTGGGGTCAACGGGTCGCAGACTTCAGGTTAGACTGCAGTTATTGCATGCAAAGGTATGAGTGTAGAAGCTTTGAACACGGCTATTGAGTTCATAGGAAGAATATCCACCTCATTCAGGCCAATAAGGTGAGTAGTGAGCACCCACCAACATCAGCATTGAGGAGACGAGAACAGAACCATTAGCTGTGCTAAGAAGCTAGACATTCTGCTGATGTCATACAGGATCCCTTCTATGCCAGGGTACCAACCTGCCTGTGCCAACCTGCTAGTCTGAGGCCACAAGACGGGAAACTTGAAATAAACTCCTCAAGAAAAGTTCGGAAACGTTATTTTGGTTGATTATTCCTCCCCTTTAATAATACCAATTGGTAGTGTATTTTATATCGTTGGAAAGCCTGATTAGTCACCTTTACAACGAGGTACAACTTGTAAGGATCATGCATTCGTGGAATGAGTAACACAGCTAAACGTGTGGGTAGCGGCCCAAAAAGATTTGCCAAAATCCCCTGCAATATTCCTCTGTTGGTATTCACTCTCGTTTTGAGCTTCAAGTGCTGGCAGGTGTATGTCAGTCACAGGTGTGTGACTGGCACCTGAATGGCACCTAATTGACAGGAATTATATTCTGGGGCCAGTGGCGATCCCATATCTCCAGAATCTGGGACCTAACTCCATCCTCCAGGATGACAACGCTCGCCCCCACAGAGCCAGGATCATCACAGAGCACCTCCAGAATGTGGGAGTGGAGAGGGTGGAATAGCCTGCTGTGAGTCCAGACCTCAACCCAATTGAACACTTGTGGGATCAGCTTGGGCGTGCTGTACGTGCCAGAGTGACCAACGCAACCATGTTGGCTGACTTGCGGCAAATCCTAGTTGAGTGGGATGCCGTCCCACAGCAGTGTGTGACCAGGCTGGTGACCAGCATGAGGAGGAGGTGCCAAGCTGTAGTGACTGCGTATGGATCTTCCACACGCTGCTGAGGTCCCTGACAGTGTCAAATTAATAAAGTGTAAAAATGGCCAATATGTGTTGTTTTTTCCTTATTACTGTGGGAGAGTGCAATCATCCAATCCACCAAGCAACTCAAAACGAGAGTGAATACCAACAGAAGAATATAGGGGATTTTGGCAAATATTTTTGTGCCGCTACCCACACGTTTAGCTGTGTTGCTCATTCCACGAATGTATGATCCTTACAAGTTGTACCTCGTTGTAAAGGTGACTAATCAGGCTTTCCAACGATATAAAATACAATACCAATTGGTATTACTAAAGGGGAGGAATAATCAACCAAAATAACATTTCCAAACTTTTTTTGACAGGTTTACATTTTAAAAGTTATTTTATCTATACTGTAGTAAACTGAAAATCCTTCTCTGCTGTTGTTGTTGTTGTTGATGTTGTTGTTGTTGTTGTTGTTGTTGTGGTCAGGTGCGCACACGCTCGGTGGGGGAGTGTGTTGCGTATTACTACATGTGGAAGAAGTCTGACCGGCACGAGTACTTCACACAGCAAACCACAAGACTGGGCCGCAAGAAATACAGTTTGCAGAACATGTGAGTAGGACTGCGTTCTCACAGACCAGGCTCTGCAGTCAATACTGAAGCCCTTTGACCTTTGAGTTGACTTGGACACGTTGTCTGTGTATAGTTGGCTAGGGTTCAGTAGGCCACTGATGTATGTCGCTGTTCATGTAGCACCTTCTGTATAATAATAATAATAATAATAATAATAATAATAATAATAATAATAATAATAATAATACATTGGACTTATATAGCGCTTTTCTAGACACTCGAAGACGCTTTACAAACTGAAAAGATCGAGTAGTAATAATAAAAAGAAACAAAAGATAATTAAAAGAAAGTATAGGGGTCTAATTAATTTTTAGATTACTAATCTAAGTGTCTTTGTAGGACAATCTACTCTGTATACTGCAATCACACCTAGATTTTGGGCGGAGAAGCGGCGAAGAAGCAGCTCCAGTGTTCTCTCTCAACCGGCATTTTTTGAAAAGCTCAAATTTGTATCAAGGTCTTATGAACCTCTATGTCAAAGGGCACCAATTCGTATGAGCAAAGAAAGTGCAAAAAAAGAAAGTCTTAATTCATTGTAATATTGTGTATATGTTACGGTACATGTGGGGAAACTAGGGTTAGGGTTAGGTGCTACGTCGACTTGGTACATGCTGGCATGTCTAACCCTAACCCTAACCCTAACCCTAACCCTAACCCTACACCTACCCCTAACCCTAACCCTAACCCTAGCACCGTAGCACCTAACCCTAACCCTAGTTTTCCCACATGTACCGCATTCCCACATGTACCGTAACATATATACACCATGAGACATAATGCAATCAGACTTTTGAACACTGCAAACAAACAGGGTTCATTTTCGGAGTGATTACTAGAACTAAAACTGGATGAACACTTATTTTCTCTAAAAAGAGAAATGTTAAGGACAAGGTACAGCACAATGAACATGGGCCTTGTGTTATTCGGAGGATGCTGTTGGTGTTCAGCATGATGTGTTGCTGAGGATGCTGTTGGTGTGTTCCAGGGATGATGGAGAGCAGGATGACGTTGGGGAGATGGAGGGGAGCAGCAACTCTCACAGCTCCCTGGCCCCCGGGCGGCTTGAGACCCCCTCACCTCCCCCGGTCATGGACCTGGACAAGCAAGGTACTCTCAGGCCTGGTCTCTGTCCCTCCCTGCCCCGGACACAGCCCCAGAACCAGTCACACACATACAGTACACAGACACAGAACCAGTCACACAGACACAGAACCAGTCACACACATGCAGTACACAGACACAGAACCAGTCACACAGACACAGAACCAGTCACACACATGCAGTACACAGACACTGAACCAGTCACACAGACACAGAACCAGTCACACACATGCAGTACACAGACACTGAACCAGTCACACAGACACAGAACCAGTCACACACATGCAGTACACAGACACAGAACACGAAATTCGGCGGTCCCTCGGTTCATTGGCGTCCAATGTAAGTAACACCGCCAAAAATCTGGGAGTCTTTTTTGATAGTCACTTGAATTTTGAATACCATGTAAAAAAGGTCACACAGTCATGTTTCTACCATCTTCGCAATATCGCAAAAATCAAACCAATCCTTACTTCTCAAGACCTCGAAAAAATCATGCACGCATTTATCTCCTCACGTCTAGACTACTGTAACGGACTCTACTCTATCCTCAGCCGCTCTTCTATTAACCGACTACAATTAGTACAAAACACAGCTGCCAGAATTCTCACTAACACACATCGCAGAGCTCATATAACCCCGGTTTTGGCCGCTCTTCACTGGCTACCTGTTAAATCCAGAATTGATTTTAAAATCCTTTTAATAACTTATAAGGCATTACACGGGCTGGCCCCTCTCTATATCTCAGAATTATTACAGGCAAAGCCCAATGTGAGATCTCTCAGGTCCTCGGACAAGGGCCTTCTGGTCATACCCTCGACCAACCTCAGAACCAAGGGTGACCGAGCTTTTGTAGTAGTGGCTCCCACACTGTGGAACGCCCTCCCAGTGTCGATAAAGAATGCTCAATCCGTTAATTGTTTTAAGAACTTTGTTTCGAAAGGTGCTTTATAAATAAAATGTACTTACTTACTTACTTACAGAACCAGTCACACACATACAGTACACAGACACAGAACCAGTCACACACATACAGAACCAGTCACACACATACAGAACCAGTCACACACATACAGTACACAGACACAGAACCAGTCACACACATACAGAACCAGTCACACACATACAGAACCAGTCACACACACAAAGTACACAGACACAGAACCAGTCACACACATACAGAACCAGTCACACACATACAGAACCAGTCACACACATACTGTACACAGACACAGAACCAGTCACACACATACAGAACCAGTCACACACATACAGAACCTGTCACACACATACTGTACACAGACACAGAACCAGTCACACAGACACAGAACCAGTCACACACATACAGAACCAGTCACACACATACAGAACCAGTCACACACATACAGAACCAGTCACACACATACAGAACCAGTCACACACATACAGAACCAGTCACACACACACAGTACACAGACACAGCCAAACACAACAGCCCGCCGCACCGGAGGTTAAGAGACGAGGTTGTCTAAAGTATGCAGTGTCCCGAGGGTGGTACAGTGTGTACCAGGCAGAACAAGAGCTGTACACAGGCTAGCCTCGTACACAGGAGGCTGTACAGCCAGAGAGGGGAAAGATGAAGGGAGTGTCTCTCAAGAGCTTGTAGTACCTTGGGGCTGCCCACATAAACACACACACAATGTAAACAAGGGTATAACAAGCTTGCCCCTTCATTATAGTCTTAACTGTCCTCTTCTCTGACGTCCCAGACATCTGTCCACATACAGCTACCCTCTGAAGACACACACACACACACACACACACACACACACACACACACACCCCCCGCTCCATCTCCATCTCCATAACCCAACCCCAAGTCCTTTTTTAGTCCATTGTTCTTTTAATTTCTTGTCTTAATTACATTGTTTTTTGCCTTCAGTTTGGTGTGTTGTGTTCATGAACGTTATATGATTTCAACCATTTTTGAATGTGTTGTGTTTTTTCCGTGTGTGTGTGTGCATGCATGTGTGTGTTTGCCCATTGGTTCTCCATTGCGTGTGTGTGTGTGTGTGTGTGTGTGTGTGTGTGTGTTCATGTGGCGCTCCAGTGGAGGAGGGCCGCCCCCGTCGCAGACGAACGCCTCGGTTTCTGTTAAAGCCCTGAGCTTACTGCATACAGGCCACACTCACCAGGCAGGGCCCACAGGTAAAGGCAGAGAAAGAGAGAGAGAGAGAGAGAGAGAGAGAGAGAGAGAGAGAAAGAGAGAGAGAGAGAGAGACCGAGAGAGAGAGAGAGACCGAAAGGTGTCGGGGTATAAGCTTCACTAACTCAACCCTGAGGGAGTAGAACTAGAACCCTAACCCTACACTAACCATCACTGTCTCCTTCACCACCTCCTCCCCCTGGTACACCCCTGAACTACGCACCATGAAACAGACCGGCCGCCAACTAGAATGACTCCACAATAAAACCCACCTCACTGTCTATGCCGAAGCCTACAAGCACCATATCTCCTCCTACCGTGACGCACTCCAAGCTGCCAAATCTGCCTACTACTCCAACCTCATCAACACCACCAATCGAAACCCCCGCACCCTCTTCTCCACTGTCAAGACACTACTCCAGCCCCCGGACAACAACACAACTTCCTCCCCTGATCTCTGCAACTCCTTTCTCCACGCCTTCAACAGCAAGATCTCCCACATCAACAGCTCACTGACTGCCTCCATCTCCAACTCCACCACCCCCGCCCCCCCTGCTGTCATCTTCCCCCCTCCTGATTACCCTCCCCCTACTCCTGTCACTACTTTCTCCCCTGTTGACTCCTCCCTCATCACTACTATCATCACCGCCTCCAAAACAACCACCTGCTCCCTCGACCCCCTCCCTACCACCCTGACCAAGGCCTGCCTCCCTGCCCTCATCCCCCACCTCACTGCCCTCATCAATCAGTCACTATCCCAAGGCCACGTTCCCTCAAGCTACAAACTTGCCGCTGTCACCCCCATTCTCAAAAAGCCCACTCTTGACCCAGCCAACCTCTCCAACTACCGCCCCATCTCCAACCTACCATTCTTTTCCAAAACCCTAGAGCGCGCTGTCGCTGCCCAACTTCACTCCCACCTCCAATCCAACAAACTATATGAACCCCTTCAATCTGGCTTCCGCCCACATCACAGCACTGAAACAGCCCTGGTCAAAGTTATCAACGATCTCCTCACCTCCGCAGACTCAGGTGCCCTTTCATCATTTCATCATAGACCTGAGCGCAGCCTTCGACACAGTGTCCCACTCCATCCTCCTTCAAAGATTGCGCCAACTGGGTGTTGAGGGCACCGCCCTGGACTGGCTCACCTCCTACCTCACCAACAGACAACAGTTCATCTCCCTCTCCGGTCACACCTCCTCCTCCTCTGTCACACAGGGGGTCCCACAAGGCTCAGTCCTCGGCCCCCTGCTCTTCCTCTGCTACACACTCCCCCTCGGTCACATCATCCGCCAATTCAACCTGGACTTCCACTGCTACGCCGATGACACCCAGATTTACATCACCACAAACTCCACCCAGAACCCACCCCTCACTCACATCGAAAACTGCATTTCAGCAATAAAAACCTGGCTCACACACAACTTCCTCAAACTCAACAGTGAAAAGACCGAAGTCATCCTCATCGGCACCAAACCCACCCTCAATAAAACCGGACCCATCACACTCACCATTGACGACACTACCATCACCCCCTCCCCCCTGGCTCGCAACCTCGGATTCATTCTGGACCCCACCCTCTCATTTGATCCCCACGTCAGCTCTATTGTCAAGACCTCCTACTTCCACCTCCGCAACATTGCAAAAATCAGACACTGCCTCTCCCCGCCCGCTGCTGAATCCCTCATCCACGCCTTCATCTCCTTCCGCCTTGACTACTGCAACTCCCTACTCACCGGCATCACCTCCCGCTCCCTCCATAGACTCCAGATGGTCCAAAACTGCACGCCTCCTTTCAAACACCCGCTCCCGTGACCACATCACTCCTGTCCTCCACTCTCTCCACTGGCTCCCCATCAAAGAACGCATCCAATTCAAAGTCCTCATCCTCACATACAAAGCCCTCCATAGCCTGGCCCCCCCTTACCTGACTGACCTCCTTCTCCCCCACCGCCCTACCCGTACCCTCCGATCCTCATCCATTGTTCCCCTCACTGTCCCACCCTCAAAACTCAAAGGCTTCGGTCACTGTGCCTTTTCACGAGCTGCACCCCGCCTCTGGAACTCTCTCCCTCAACCACTCAGAGACTCACCCTCACTCCTCACTTTTAAATCCCACCTCAAAACCTACCTGTTCTCTCATGCCTACAGCCTCCCCTACCCCTAGCCATCTCCCCCATCCCGGCCACCCCCGCCCCCCCCTGGACACGCATACAACCTCCCCTACCCCTACCCATCTCCCCTAACCCTGCCACCTCCCTGATATGCATACAGCCTCCCCTACCCCTAACCACCTCCCCCCCCCCTACCACCCCCCCCCCCCCCCCCTCCCCGTTCGCTGACTATGTGTTCCATGTTACTTGTTGTTTTTGTGTTTTACGTATCTCCTATATTGTCAGCGTCTTTGAGCCTCGGAAAAGCGCTATATAAATCCAATGAATTATTATTATTATTATTATTATTAATTATTATTATTATTATTATTATTGTAGTCATACAGGGTTAAAACACTGTAGAATAGCCATAGAACTAGAACCCTACAATAACCCCATTGTCATACAGGGTTAAACACTGTAGAATAGCCATAGAATATAGAAAGTGTATACAAAGTATTAACAACAATGCTGTTTTTATGTTATGTGAAGGAACAAGTCATATTGTTGGGGTTTCTACAGGGTGTCTTGTGGAAGCCAAACTAATTTGAAAGGGCCAGTTTCAGAGGCATGACAAGTATGCACAATGTGCATGTTTGAAATCTTGGTCAAAATGTAATCACAGAACACATAAAGAGTACTTGTGTGAACAAGCTGCCTCTTATATACAGTCTTAAATGCCCTCTTCTCAGAAAAAGGTCTTTTCAAAAGAGTTTTAGCCATGTATGCATCTAAAATCGAAAAAGATGATCTATAATTTTCTGAATCTCAGGGCTCAGGAGAGAAACGTCTCATTGGAGGCCAAGTTTTCTCGTCCTTCGTTAGACAATATGACTAGACTTGACTGAAAAAAATAAAAAAAACTTTCATTTGTATAGCACCTTTCCTGAAAACGTTGCAGCTCAAATTGCTATATGTGATGATGACTCACTCACTCCTGACCTCTAAATACTATTGAATACCTTTTCATCATTTCAACACTTTATCCGCCGATGAACCTTTTCAGAGGGGGTAGTGGTGGTCTAGTGGATAGTGAGTTGGACTTGTGATCGGAAGGTTGTGAGTTCAAATCCCGCTTGAAGCCACACCACTACTAGTGTGCCCTTGGGTAAGGCACTTAGCCCTCAGTTACTCCAGGGGGAATGTCCCTGTAATTCGTAATTGTAAGTCGCTTTGGATAAAAGCGTCTGCTAAATGGCAAAATTATTAATTATTAATTATTAGAATGATTGGTTTGGTGATAGATGCCGAGAGTCAAATTGAGTGAAAGTCATTTGAGAACCGCCGGTGTACCTCCAGTGTGTACCATAGGACCAGTGTGTACCATAGGACAAACCCTTGGTTGTGTCCCTCTTTTACTAACTCCTGTGTGTTTTGTCCAGATGCGGAGCTGGGGACGGGGGTGTTGGAGCAGTGTGGTGATGACGGAAGCCTGAGCCCACTGAGGGAGCAGCAGCTCAGCCCCTTCGCACCACCACTACCCCCCCTGGACGTCCTGCAGGAGCCCGCTGTGAACTGTCCCAGCCCAGGCAGCTGTCCCGCCTCGCCCCCTACCCAGTTCCACCTCCAGCTCCACACCTCTCCCAGTCCCCGGGCCTCCGCCAGGCCCCCCCCCCACGGCAGCTCCCCGTCCCCCCCAGCGTCCCCACCTCCTCCGCTCCTGGGCACTGGGTTCTACCAGCTAAAGCTGGGACCCTTCGTCTCTGACAGTCTGTCCAGGGGGCCTGAGTGTGGTGGTGGTGGAGGTGGAGGTGGAGGTGGAGGTGGTGGTGGCGCCACTACCCAGAGGCTGCAGGTGGACTTCACCCTGCCCTCAGCCCCGCCTCTGCTGCCCTCACCCGCCATGGCCCCCTCCGTCTCCGTCACCGCTGACTTCGGGGCCATCAGCAGTTTCCTGTGCCCCCCTCCTCCCGTCCAGCACCCCCGCTCTCTCACCCAGTGAGGGGGAAGGAGAGGTGTCTCACCCCCCCCACAGAGAAACATTCCCAGCCTGGATCGTAATAAAAGGTACGGTGCTTTCCGGTGCTGCTGACCTGTCTAAAGTGAACTGATGATCCACACAGTGGTGTTAAGAAGCCCTCCAGAGGAGGGGGTGTATTTTTTCCCTGCACTTCCTGTGCCAGTGCGTGGTGGGAGACGGGCCCACCCTAGACTGGTGTGTTTACAAGGGTGAGTCCCCCCCACTCTTCAAACTCAGAAGCACAATTTTTCCTACCTTGCCTGTTCTGGAACGGCACGTTCTCTTTGCCCTATCCAACGTCAGGTTACGGTGGGATTGGAGAAGCGGGTGGGATTCTTTGGTAGCTACCGAGGCCAAAATAGGTTGTTGCAGTGGTTTACTCTACTCATACTAGGATGCTGCTAGTGACTGTGTTCAGGCTGCCCCAACACTGACTCCTGTATGCTGCGTCGGAGCAGTAGGACCAGACGAAGACTTTTTCTCTACGGTCACTTCTGGTATGTCTGTTTCTATGAGCAGGGTTCAGTCTGCACTTCTACGTCTGTGTGCTTCTCCCCTCGAGCGCCGTCTCTGACTGTGGACCTCGTTCTTAGAATCAGTCTCCCTGGTTCACTGTGTGTTCTTAGGCCCGCCTTGTTCTTGGAACATCCTGAACTGATTTTTTGGTTGTTTTTTATATACAAGACCTGTACAGGAACACCAAGAAACAATGCTTTCAGATTCTGTCACTATGTTTTTTTGTTTTTGATTTCACTGCTTTTGCTGTTCCCGGTTTTTCAGGTATTCCTCCGAAAGGTTTTTGCGACACACAAAC
This sequence comes from Nansenia antarctica, assembly GCF_963989245.1. Classification (NCBI taxonomy): domain Eukaryota; kingdom Metazoa; phylum Chordata; class Actinopteri; order Argentiniformes; family Microstomatidae; genus Nansenia; species Nansenia antarctica. Next base: position 8,051,213 of record NC_137677.1, on the reverse strand, counting down.
CTGAGTTCTGAGGCGGGTAGTTTTGTGTTCTCATTCAGCAGCACAGTTGATTTTGACATTTTAAAAAGGGTTGTGTAACAGTACAAAAGCTCCCTCCCACAATTGGCCTGACAGCCATGGTAGTACTGTAGGGCAGGTCAGCCTGTGTTCTAGATCATTCTTGTACATGCTACGGTAGGTAAAGTCACTGAATACACAGTAACTCAGGTTTAGTAGGCTAGGGGGGTCTTCCCTGTTTCTCATCTCCAGGTTTGTGTGACCCGCATGATGTCGCTCTGAACAGCAACACGTCTCACACCTTTGATGTGGATGTTTGATGTCGGATGTGGACTGTCATGGCCGTTGAACCTGACGGTATAGAAGCAGTGAAGGACCCTGACCACATCCGCCTCAGGCAGCCGACCGACCCAGAGGCCTCCCTTGGTGCAGTACACTATCCTGCCACTAGAGGTCCTCAGCGTAGCTGAGTCCGATCCATCCGGCTGGGCCGAGCCCCCTGACGGCCCGCCCGGCACCCTGAGAGAACCCGTCCCCTGTTCTCACCCTGTTCTCACCCTGTTCTCACCGCCCCAGTGGCAGAAACTCTCTCCATCTCTTTATTTATTTCCCAAGTCTTATTTTTAATCCCTGGGGTCTTTCCGCTATCCCTATTATTTTGTCCCCAGCTGTTCTGGATCCATGTTCTGTTTGTGTCTGAGGGTTTACAGGAGACTGGGCCACGCTGACTATCAGGGCAGGACACGGAGTAGAAACACTGCCTTTTGTTGATTCTTTTTTTTAGCAATTTATATTGTTCTGCTTCTGTTATGTTGGTTTGTAATTATAATTATTATATTTTGTACAAAAATAAACTATAAAAAAAACTGTTGACAGATAATGAATGGTGTTGTTTTCCAGTCACACTTCTGCACACATGCATGCATACACACACAAACACACACACACACACACACACTCACTCACACACAAACACACACGCACACACAATTAATCGTTTATTTGGTAAAGCATTACAGCAAAGAAACCAACATATAACAGTCATACCCCCGCCCCACACACACACACACAGGCAGTGGCTGCACCTGCACTCCAATGTTATGCAGCATAACATGACACATTATACCCATAATGTAGTAGGACTAGCTCTCTCAACCCATGCCTTGTATTGAGGTTGAAGGGAGTGAATGTGAGATTAATTGTTCTGCCAGACACAAGGAAGAGGACAGCAGCATCTCAGCACAGTCAGATGACCTGTTATGAATTCAGGTCTAGTCTCTCGCATCAGCAAAGCTTAAATTGGCTTGTACAAAGAAAATCTATTCTGCTCAGGGTTAGTGTCACATGCATATCTCCAAAATGTATATTGATAGGTTGGAATGACATCAGTATCACCATAGTCACTCCTTAGCAATAACAATTATCCTTGGAATTAGGGTGTTTAGACTAGAACACAAAGTTGATGTAAAGGCGACAGATTGGTGGACCTTGTCCATGTGTTACACGGGTGGCACCTCCAGGAAGCTGGCTTATTTGGGTTCGGGAGCACACAGACAGAATTCATCAATTGAGTATGTATATACTGTATGCACTGTAACGAGTGATCAAGCATGACGTGTGTGTGTGTGTGTATGTGTATGTGCTGACGCTGTTGTGTCTCCCCTGAGGGACTCCACTCTATTTCCATCAGGGTCCCATAACTGGCTGACACCAGCAGGGGGCGAGCTAACAGAGGAGACAAGCAACCTACACAGATCTTCATTCAGGTACGGTAGGTGAACCTACAATTTTATGTTAACATAAAAAAAAATATATATATATTCTGATGTTTGCTCATGTACAGTCATTTGCGATAGGGTGTGATATTCTCTAACCTGTCAGAGTTGGTCTACTTCTGCATTTCACCTCAGAACAAGAAAATGGAAGAATTCTTGATCTAAAGTCAATTTAGTCAGTTTTCTAAATAAAATATACTAATATACTACTACTACATGAACTCGTACATACTGTATACTAATAACACAGTGTAGAGCAGGTTATGGTGCATATGGTATGATTTCTATCTGATACACTGCGGTCTGTTTGGCTCAGGGTATTCAGCCTCAGCTGCAGATAAATATTTACACCAGACTGACTGTATCTGTGTGTTGGCTGGGTTCCCACGGGCCATGTGCCTCCCCTCCCCTCCCCCGTCTCCACCAGGCTTTGATCTGAGAGCCACTCAGAGATGAAAGATGGAAACGTGTCCTGGGATGGTCAGGAGTATCATAACACTAACATCATAGGCCTACCATAGAATATCATTGTGAGCTTAGAATTCTAAGGTTCTATCTCCGTTTAGGGCAGTTCAGAGATATTGAGCGTCAAAGTTTTTACATTCCGTTATGTTTTGTGAGATGGAACCTTTGTATTTTATTAATTACTAACTAAAAAATGTAAACATTTTTAAAAATAACACCACACAGGCATTAATAAACACCGAATGGATCAGATTATGTAAAAAACTCAATTTCGACATAAATGGAGATAGAACCTTATAATTCTAACGTCCCAATATTACAATATTGCCTTTGGAAATTAGCCAGATCATCAAGTGTGATTCCTAAGGTGAAGAAGTTCCTTACAAGAGAAGAATAGGTCAAACTATATAATAAGAATACGATTAGAAAAGGGAATTATTTTTGTTCATCATTTCTTTGAAGTTTTGAAAACTTGATGAATACTTTATGAGGGTCCAGCAGCAGGGCTTTGCTTTCTCTTTCTTTTAATCCAGATGATTGTTGGTTTTGTAACTGTACCCTGTTTTACACTGTTGGACTGGTGTTGAGTGGGGACATATTGTACTGTACGTACATTTCTGTCCCAATGAAGAACAGGAGGAGGACCTTCAGAACTGGGAGGAGGAGAGGAAAGCCAGGAAATGGGGTGGAAAAAAGTTTCCTGCCTGGATCTGTTCAAATTAACTCCACCCCCCCCTTCCCCACACACACACACACACACACACACACCCACACACACACACACACACACACACGCACACACACACACACACACACACACACACACACACACACACACACACACATCCCCTGTGACCTACGGCCAACATCATTAGTGCATGGCAGAAAGAAAAGCCCTAGGTCAAAGTTCCACTAGTGAGTAGGATGTTGGGTTTGAATAATTTAACCAATTATAAGCCAATGGACTGTAAATGACCTTTAACCCTTGAGTGGTGTAGAGTCTAGAACCATTACATACCTGAATAAAAAAATACTAATTTTTCATGAGATTTTGCAGCGTGTTGTGATTTTGTGTTTATCTCAAATGTGATGCATTCTCAAATGACATACAAGTCAATGAAACGTCATAATGTTTTAAATTCTTACTATTGTGCTGCAACTATTGTAAGAGTTGATCATAATGTTTCATAATAGTTTATCCATGTAACATAATGTTTCATGATAGTTTATCCATGTATCATAATATGTCATAATAATTTATTCATGTATCATAATGTTTTAAATTATTACTTTACTCGTCTTAATTACATTTGCTACTTCCTCTCCAGACATGGCAGATGTTCAGATTAAATCGGTTGTAGTTAATCCTCAATTATCCCAGATGAATTATAACAGAAATTCTAATCAGTCACACCTATCATAAAACACTAATCTGAATGGTGCCCTGTGAATTAATTACATTTACTGCACTCAAATTACCGTCTACTATCCTAATGGACAGTCTTGTATTTCCCTACTCACACATCATCATATGGAAGCTTTGTTTTTGAGCATTTAATGTTACACATCATAAGTGAATGCATAAGCATTTTTAACATCTGTTAGAAATGAAGGCCTCCTTTAGGCTGCAGGTTGTAACAACACCGCCCTCTAGTGGCGAAAATAAATAAATACAGAAGGTGATGCAGACAGAGTGAAGACTTCAATATCATAACATTCACATCGATCCCATTCAATAATTCAAACTAAAACCATAAAAGAATATTAAAAACGTAATTAACTGCCACCTGCAAGTCAAAGAGAGAGGGAAGGTGGGATTAGACAAGAGAAGAGCAAATAAATTCAATCCATTTGTAATAACATGTGTAAAATGGAATCTACCTACCTGCAATAGTGTAGGATAACCAGTGTTTGACATACCACTTACCTGCATCTGTGTGTGATGAAAAATAACATGTTCTTCATCACAGACCTTCCATTACTACATATATTTAATTTAATTTAATTGATTAGACTTTATTTCACCTTCACCAGTATATCTTATTATCTTAGTACTTATCGTTAAGCTCTAAAGCAACATGTTGCTTATTCTTAATCTAAACCTCTTACATACTTACAGTGTACTTAACTTATTAACTATTCTAAGGCAACATTAACCAGCTGATCAGGTTTTTTTGTTCAATTGAAAGCTGTTTTAATATTGTTGTATCTGCTAGAAGGCAGGTTGGCAAACAGGGCATCCAAAAAGGATTTAAGCTGGTCCTGGGTCTTGTAGCCATTGTCAAATTCAGAGCCGGTGCCAAGGGCAGGTCTGGGGCCAGGGGCAGGTCTGGGACAAGGGGCAGGTCTGGGGCCAGGGAAGGTCTGGGGCCAGGGGCAGGTCTGGGACAAGGGGCAGGTCTGAAGCCAGGGAATGTCTGGGACAAGGGGCAGGTCTGGGACAAGGGGCAGGTCTGGGGCCAGGGAAGGTCTGGGGCCAGGGGCAGGTCAGGGACAAGGGGCAGGTCTGGGGCCAGGGGCAGGTCTGGGGCCAAGAGAGAGGAACTCCTCTAATATCTTTAAAACACAGGTAGTTATGTATCTATAGTAAATCAATGCTCACCAGACTAGAAACCAAACCATTGGTTAAAAGACAATAAGAGGTTAGTAGAAACGTAGAAAACAGGAATGTGCTCCTACCTGAATCCCAGTACACATCTTGGTCTCCGTCTTGGAGAGGAGATCAAGCTGAAGGTGAAGACCATAAGAACATTACCCTTTACATAGAGACATGAGACCATAGAAATGGAATTCTTATGTCATGTGACACTGTTCAATTCTAAATCTATTCATGAGACACTCACATGTCGGTTGTTCACTGAGTCTACTGTTGTCTGGCTCAACCACATCCAGGTCACGACCCCGGTGACCTCACAGAAGCTGAACCATTTGACTTCTGAGCTCTAAAGTAAAATCAGTCAAATAGTTTCAATACATTTTAGGGGTATGTACAGGTTAAATTGTACGTAAAAAATGAAATACTCAAGTATTAGGTAAAGCAGGATCAAGGAGTGATAATGTCATACAAGAAGCCAGTAAGTGCTTTTATACATTGGCTCTCACTGCAGGCAAGGAATTAGAACATCTTAATATATTCCTTGAGTGCAGGTAGCCTTTTCAAGATTAAGCCTTAATATCACATTCTATAGTGGAATATTGGAGATGTTCTACAATAGAACACTCAGCTTACCTGTAGGCCTCTGAAAGTACCCTCAGTTAGGAGAAATTCCCAGAACTGATGTGACTCACAGGTCACCTCAGAGGTGAAGTCCTTCTGTATTAGACAGAGGCGATGTTAAAATTGGCTCAAACTACAGTGAATACACCAACTGGGACACTGTATGTGACGGTCTTGGTGCTCTTACCTGGAAAGTGGCCAGTGGCCCGCAATACAGGGGGCAATACAGGGCGCATGTATGACCTTTTGTATGTCAAAGTCTTGGTGCTCTTACCTGTAAAGTATCAAAAAGAGTGGGAACCCAGCAGTAGATCATCAGTCATTTTGGTATGAATTTTGCACGTCCAGAAATGCAGGCTAGCTAGGGCTAGGGTTAATAAACAGGCTAGCCGTCATAGATGAAGTTCACCGTGTGTAAGCTTGACAGACATTTCCCCTGCTCATTACTGTGTACAAATGTACTGTATGGACTGAGGCCTCAAGAGCGCTTCAGCAGACACCTAGACACACTACTAATTTGTAAACTCTGGCTATGGCCCTGCTTATAACCATGAAATGGCAGGCTCATTAGGAGAGGACGAGAAGACCCCTCTCTCTGTAGAAGGCAGGTTATGTTTGTTGACATTGACAAGCAGACGACCATCTGGCTCAGAGGGGGAGGTGGTCCAGCAGCAGAGGAGAGAGGCTGAGGTGGAGGATGACTCATCTCACTGTCAGGAGGAGGGATGGCTGGAGGCTGACACTTCTGGCTCTTCACATTGAATATGTGAATATTATGTGAATATTTTTGAATTCGATTAGATTTCATTTTACTTTATTGTCATTGCAGAATACAAGTACCAGACAACGACATGCAGTTTAGCATCTAACCAGAAGTGCAAATAGTGATATAGTGCAAATATGATATGAGGAATACAATACAAAATTGGATATGTGCAGTTATGAAATGATAAGTACAGTATTAGAGTCTCAAATGCAATTTTTAAATATATGAACATATTTGTAACATAACAATAACAATTGTTTCCCTTGACTGTGATAAGACTCTTTTTTCTGTGTTTACAAAATAAATAAATGTATTTCATCGGGACTATATCATCCTACACTATAGTATAATGTTTGTCATATCTTTTTCGAGAGAACTATCCATGCAGTTTGCTCAAAATTGGGTCAGATTCTTGAATAACACTGATACAGACTACAATAAACTACTGTAAAGGAGATTCTCAGAGGTTTAGAGAGTACATCATTACTTAATGAGAGTTGTGTTTATGGCTTGAGCTGGAATGCGTACTGCTGTTCCTCTGTTATGGGAAATCAGAAGATCAGATTAGTTCAACCATTTTCCCACACTCCCATTGTCTTCCCTGTTGCCCAAGCAGAGTTGCCCCTCAGCCCGAGCCAGCCAGCCCCAGTGTGTGTTCATAGCCCATGTCCTGACCTGCTCCTGGGAACCTGGTGTGCCCTCCCCCCCAGACATTCTCTACACACTGCAGGCCAACATGTAAAACCACATCACCTACAGTATACACTCCTACAAGTTTAAATTCAACATTGATTGTCATATGTACTGGGGAACGTATGACAGTACAATGCAATTCTTACTTGCATGCTCTCCTCTTTGAAAACACAATAGAATACAATAGCAGTACAGGAGCGTGATAGTAGCACAGAATACAATATGAACTCAATAAAACAACTGTTGTTTATCTGTGACGAGATTCACACTGTTGTGTAGTGTGTCTCTATGGAGGTTGGGTGAATAGGGTAAACATTCCAACTAGCATTTATGCACAATGCTTATCCTCAATACCTAACCTAAGCTAACGGATATGCTAGCTCCTACTCTGTGAACAGAGATGTTGGCACCAGATTTCACCCAGGACTGGCCCATATAATACTTGCAACACTTGCCAAACTTTCTGGTACTGAGCCACGTGCAGACTAGATCCGGCCCACAATTGTCTGTTGACTGGTTATGCTAATACCTAGCATACTTGTCTATGGTGCTTTCTGGGGAACAACAGCTAGGCTCCTAGCCTAGGCCTCACAACTAGTTCATTCCTAAGGCTCCCTTAAAATACCCTGTGGTACCCCTAAAGTGTACAAACTCCCTACATCAGGACCTGAAGGATGATTTGATATGGACTGGTCATGTGTCAGTCATTCTGTGTTGTGTTATGGATGTTATATGTTTGTGCTGGATTATTTGTATACCATTGGACTAATTTACTACCGTACTGTATTGTATTATATTGCATTTCATATCATCGTACTCTGCACAGAACTGTTGCACTATTAAAGCCACTGTAAAATCCATCACTTTATTATGTTATCAATGTACGGTTACTTTTTTTACTTACTTACGTTACTTATTAGTATTGTGTTATTATTGTGTTTTGTATTTGAATTCGGCAATGTCAATGTTGAGGAGCCAAAGCCAAAGAATTTTACTCTTGTGTACTTTTTCTGAATCGGATTCTGATTGTGAAGGAGGGCTCTTCATAGAATCCATAATTCAGGGGTAAGATGGCAACAACATTCTTCTTCCAGTGTATTAATATTAAAGCGTGTGTTAATTTAGTCAATATTGTTACATCGATTTCCATTAAATTCCAACATGGCATCTTGTAGGCCAATAGGAATGTTTACATCTCTCTTGGAGGTATATTGGACTTTTGTGGCGTGTGTGTGTTTGTGTGTGTGTGTGTGTGTGTGTGTGTGTGTGTGTGTGTGTGTGTGTGTGTGTGTGTGTGTAGGTAGGTGTGTTTGTGTGTGTGTGTGTGTGTGTGTGTGTGCATGCCCCCCAGCACCCTCCACTGCTCCTCGGCTCTGGAGGACCGTTCAGACTGCTAATGTGACCCACATGAGATAAGTGACTCTACTGTGGATAAGTGACTCTACTGTGGATACGTGACTCTACTGCACCAAGGTGTCATTCAAGTAAATAAAAAAATATTTAATTGAAGTAAAGCTCTGATAAACGACCGAACGCTAACCAAAACATATTATTCTGTAGGCCTTCAGTGACGTTTCTAATCTGATTGTTTTCTGTTTGTCTCATGCAGTCTCCTCCCAGGAGTCACGTTAATTGCTCTGTGCTGTAGTTCAATGTCTCCTGCTGGTCTGAGAGTTCCCAGAATGCACTAGGCCCAGGGGACTGCCGTGCCATGAGTGTGTCTGACACATTTTTGATGTTAGATTGTGTTGCTGGTCATTCCCGCCTGTCTCTTTCCCTGCTAAAACAGCCACTAAATCTGACTCGGTTTTACATGCTGTATAACAAACGTCTAGTATGCAAAATGATGCCAAACTATGCTTTTGTGTTTTGTGTCTAACATGTACAGTATGTGTTATATTGTCAATACCATCCCACAGCACCCAAAGCCCGCCTTCTTCTTCTTCGGCGTATGGGTTGTTGTTTTCCTCTCCACTCCACCAGGCTCGGGGCCGAGGGGCTGCCCTTTTACCACCCCGAGACCTGGTTGAGGGGCTCACCCGGGCTATATTTCTGGACACCCCTCCAGAAGCCACGTCATCGTCTCGTCATCTGATACCGACAGACCATGCATCCTGTTGGGTGGGTGGTACACCGGGCAATCCAGGATAACATGGTCTGCGGTTTGGTCCTCTGCGCCACACTCGTACGACGTATTTGGGGCCAAGCCCCATCTGTGCATTGATGAGCAGAAACGCCCGACGCCCAGAGCCCTGATGCCTGTCTCCACGGGACGGTGTTGGATGATTTACGACTGGAGGTGCCATGGCCTGCGGTCGGATCCCCGTCAGCCTGTGGTTTCCCTGTGGAGCGCTGGGCCTCCTGTGAGCCTGGGGAACATCACCCACACTGGGAAACACTGAGCAACAAGACAAGCACAATGACCATCTGTCAGTAGGTCTGTCGGTTCACCATTAAGCTCATGGGCACACATAATTTAATACCATTCCTCCATTCCATTCCATGCATTCCGATGAGCCCTGGCGTCCTCCGGTTTCTATCTCCACCAGCCTCCCCCGGTGGGGTGGAGCTAGTTATTTGTAGTATGTGCAGTATTGTCCTAAAGCAGTATGTAATGGCAATATATACATCAAAGAAAGACTTGACAGACCAGTTTTTTGTCTTTGCGTGAGAGCTGGAACAGGTGAGAGAATATACCTGTGATAAATGTGTTCCCCAGAGGGTGTGGAGCGGGCGAAAGTGTGCTACAGGTTGTGAGGTGGGCGTGGGGTTAGAGTGTGGAGCGGAAGCTGGAGAGGTACTGTCAGCAGGGCCGGTCCTAGGCATAGGCGAACTAGGCGGTCGCCTAGGGCGCCAAATGCCTGGAGGGCGCCAAATGGCAAAAAAAAAAAAAAACATTTTTGCTTGTTTTCTGATTGCTCTATTAATGTTTGAATATGTTTATTTGTACCTTGTTTTCTGATTTCTGTAATTGTAATTTATAGAAAACTACATTTTTGTCTTGAAACCATTGTTGTCCATATTTTTACTGTTGAATGTGTGGGTGGTGATGAGGCAGTACTGGTGGCTTAATGCTTAATGCTGGCGGAAAAGCTGAACTCCTTCTACGCCCGGTTCGACGAGGGGCGAACGGAGGTAACCACAACACAAACACCACTCTCCAGCTCTCAGCAGCCTCACCCTCACAGAGCATGAAGTGAGACGCGTGCTGAAGGCGGTGGACCCCAGGAAAGCCTCAGGGCCGGATGGCGTCCTGGGACGGGTGCTGAGGGACTGCGCCGACCAGCTGGCCGGGGTTTTCACCAACATCTTCAACCAGTCCCTGTCCCAGGCCACCATCCCACCCTGCCTGAAAACCTCAACTATCATCCCAGTCCCGAAGAAAAGCACGGTGAGCTGCCTAAACGACTACCGCCCGGTGGCACTCACACCAATCATCATGGAGTGCTTCGAGAAACTAGTCCGGGCCCACATAGTCACACGCCTCCCGCCCAACCTGGATCCATACCAGTTCGCCTACAGAGCCCACAGGTCCACAGAGGACGCCATCACGACGACTCTCCACTCCACTCTATCCCACCTGGAGAGGGGAAACAGCTACGCGAGACTGCTCTTTGTGGACTTCAGCTCTGCCTTCAACACCATCCTTCCAGACAGGCTAGTGATCAAACTACTAGACCTGGGACTATCACACTCTATATGTGCATGGATAAAGGACTTCCTGTCTGACCTCCCCCAGAGGGTGCGGGTGGGCTCCCACACCTCCACAGCCCTCAGACTCAGCACTGGGTCCCCCCAGGGCTGCGTGCTAAGCCCCATCCTCTACAACCTCTACACCTACGACTTCACCCCCGTCCACCCCAGCAACTCCATCGTAAAGTTTGCAGACGACACCACCGTGGTGGGCTGCATCTCGGGGGGGGACGAGGCGGCGTACAGGGATGAGGTAGAGCAGCTGAGCAAGCTATGCAAGGTTAACAACCTGCTGCTGAACCAGTCAAAGACCCAGGAAATCATTGTGGACTTCAGGAGGAAAAAATCTGAGGTCCAGCCCCTGCTCGTCGATGGAGGGAGCGTGGAGAGAGTCTCAACCCTCCGATTCCTGGGGGTGCACATACAGGATGACCTGTCCTGGAAGATCAACACAGCAGCCATCATCAAGAAGGCACAACAGCGGCTCTTCTTCCTGAGAGTCCTCAGGAAAGACCACATCGGACAGGAGATGCTGGTGACCTTCTACCGCTGCGCAGTGGAGAGTATCCTCACCTACTGCATCTGCATCTGGTTCTCCAGCTGCACAGCCGCAGAGAGGAATGCGCTACAGAGAGTCGTGAGATCGGCCCAGAAGACCACCGGCGCCCCCCTCCCCTCTCTGGAAGAGCTGTACAACACACACTGCCTCAGGAAGGCCTCCAAGATCTCCAGAGACCCATCCCACCCTGGGTACGAACACTTTGCTTGGCTGCCCTCGAACAGGCGGTTCAGGACCATGTTCGCAAGGACAAACAGACTGAAGCTCAGCTTCTACCCCAGGGCCATCCAGGCCCTGAACACAGCAAAGACCTAGGTTCTAGGCCCTGGACAATCTAGACAAATTGATGGCAGCTACTAGATTGAAATCAAGTGTAATACTGAAACACAACTGTGTACATTTCAAACCTGCAAACTGCGACACTTTAAATGTATGTGCAATAACACTATGTGCAATATGACAACCCTAGGGTACATAAGGTTCAGAGAATAGGAAATGTTAGAATAGGTATAGCATAGCATAGAGTACAGCACAGTGTTTTATTTGTATAGTATAGTATAGTGGATAGTGTACATAGCCTTTATTTATGTAAACCAGCTCTTTTCCCTTCTTGTTTTTAGTTTTTTTTTTCCTAGCACCAGGGGAGCCCCCCCCCTCCCAAATTTTGTTGTTTGGTACCTGTACTATATCAATGACAATAAAGACCATTCATTCATTCATTCATTCATTCATGTGGTGGTGGTGCCCTTAAA
>NC_137677.1:7994296-8034296 GCF_963989245.1 Nansenia antarctica | reverse complement strand
GTGTGTGTGTGTGTGTGTGCGTGCGTGCGTGCGTGCGTGCGTGCGTGCGTGTGTGTGTGTGTGTGTGTGTGTGTGTGTGTGTTGCTGTTACTCAAGCAGCCTGATCCCAATCTAGGTTCTGATGAAGTAACTCCAACCTCCACGGCGCCCTGCTGACGTTTGGTCATGCTAATTCCTCCAGTTCTCAGCAGGTGTTGTAAAATGCTTTTGTAATACGGGAAGTTTTGTCTTTTCTCTGATTTCTCAGTTTTAGTGTTCCCACTGCCATGTGAGCCCAGGGATCAGCGTGGGTCCACCCCCCACTGTACTAGCTTTGATTAATGTCCATAACTAATGACACATTTAAAGTTTTAAACCCAATTTAGTTTTACTGCTCAGCGTCAAACAGCCAACAAGTCGGCATCCCTGGGGTTTGCTCTCTCTTTCAGCAGTAGTAGTAACTGGAGTTGGGGGTGGTTGTTAAATATTGGACATCAAAATGAACCACAAGGGTTAAGCACTGAATGGAATTATAATGCTTAGAATTCCGATATGCTGCATAGAGTTTGTAGAAGTGTACTGCCCATGGGGTATATGGTTAAGTCATTTAAATAAGCTAATATTTGGTGAAGTTTTCCTTGTCTGCTCTCTGTCTGACTGATTACATAGGCTACGACTTCAATGATATCAAAATATATTTGTGAGATAAATCTGCCATTTCGCCAATAAATGTGTGGACTGTCTGTGATTCATGGTAGATTCATGGCAATGCACTTATTATCTACCACCACTGTCAGTTTTATGGCACAAATGTCTCATTGAATAATTTCCAGTCAGCCTCATACTGCTGGCGCCTCCTGAGAGTGCGTCTTGACCACTGACAATTGTTGCACAAGACACGCAGAGAACGTTTGTTGCGCACAGGGGGAGCATCAAAGTTTTTACATTCCATTATGTTCTGTGAGATGGAACCTTTGTATTTTATGAATTACTAACTAAAAAATGTCAACATTTAAAAAATAACACCACACAGGCATTAATAAACACCTAATGGATCAGATTATGTAAAAAACTCAATTTTGAAAAAAATGGAGATAGAACCTTATAATTCTAACGTCACGACCTGTCAGTTTTATGGCATAAATGTCTCATTGAATAATTTCCAGTCAGCCTCATACTGTTGGCGCCTCCCGAGAGTGCGTCTTTACTCTTGACCGCTGACAATTGTTGCACAAGACACGCAACAATTTGTTGCGCACAGGGGGTTTGCCGTTGAGCTGTGTTTACAATCGATGTCAGTGTTGATGTGTACTTTTCAGTAGTTTGCATAGGTAAACTATTTTGACGTCAGATTGTGGGTGTAGAAAAAAAAACGCAACGGACGGAAGAGGGGAGGAGGGATCAGTGGAGTGGAGAGGGGAGAAAAACTTCTATCGGTCTCTCGGACGCCCCGAGCGCTGTGAAATCGAAGGATTGCGTTGCGCGTCATCAGTGTACCCCCACAATTATGCGCGTGAAGAGGCGCAACAAGACTTTACCACTGTATCCCAGCGAGTTGCCTAAGTCTTTTAGTTTGGAATAAAAAAACATTCTCGGACTTTTGCTCCCAAAAAAATTGCACACCTATGGTTGTCAGCAGCTTTGAGCAGGTAACGAAGCCGGAAGAACTTGCAATACAGGTTGCCCGTTTGCATATCCTACTAGTTTAATAATCTACTCTAAGCGCAAATGGACTGTAGCCTATGTCAGCATTAATTCAAACCTTAGTTAAAAGTTATCGATAAGTTGACAACCTCTATCAACGGAATGACAATGACGGACTTGGGGAAAAAGAAGCTCTACGTCTTCATGGACGTGCTGTGCGTGGTCATAGGTGAGTACAGTAGATACAGTAACTTACAGTAAGAGTTCAGCATTTCGTGACGTTAGAATTATAAGGTTCTATCTCCATTTTTGTCAAAATTGAGTATTTTTTTACATTATCTGATCCATTAGGTGTTTATTAATGCCTGTGTGGTGTTATTTTTAAAATGTTGACATTTTTGAGTTAGTAATTAATAAAATACAAAGGTTCCATCTCACAAAACATAATGGAATGTCAAAACTTTGACGCTCAATATCTCTGAACTACCCTAAACGGAGATAGAACCTTATCATTCTAAGCTCACGATTTACCTACGTAAACAGTCTTGCCTCGACAGCATATTCACTTGACTTATACACAGACAGAACAGCAGCTTTATTTGACTTGAACATTGGGGATTTTTTATTTTGTAGCCAAATAGTCTTATTCACACTTACGTTGTCACTTGGATGGAAAGCAAGTTACTGCACTCCACCACAACAACTGCAAAGTACCACGTTTGTGTTTTATGCTTTGTATTTGTTACATTCTGCAAGTATATTTACTTAGACAGTGTAGAATAATGGAGCCATGTAAATAATATTCTAAGTATGCAAACACAGGGTAGCCTTGATGGACACGTTGTTGCCACTTCCACTCCAGGAATGCTGCAATGAGATCAAATGTACACAATGTACACGTTTTAATAACATTCATTCTCTAAACAATTTCCCCTTTCATAGTGACATAACTTGGCAAAGAGAGACCCCACACCCACTTCATATGTGATTTTTCCCCTCAATGTCCATTATTGTCCTCCTATAACATGGACATGTGTTTAATTAAATAATAGTCTGCTCGAGGCAGATGTGTTTTGCCAAAAAGAGAAATGAAGTCATTGGGTTAACACTGTCTGGCAGCTCCTGTTGGTTGGGACACAGTAGCTGTGGAGGGTGCCAGTCTGTTTTCCTCCGTTGACTCCATCCCTCCACCCATCCCCAATTCATTAGGTTTTCTTCTTCTTCTTCTACTTCATGTCTGCAAATGTATCAACGAATGTGCCCAGCAGACATGATGCGATATGTAAACGGCACCCTGGGAGAACACACACACACACACACACACACACACACACATATATGGGAGAAGGGTCCGCGTCTCATTCCCATTCCCACCATGGGAGAAGGGTCCGCGTCTCATTCCCATTCCCATCACGGGCCTTGTCCTGCTGTACTGGCTCTGGGTCTGCAGGATTTTTCACAGAGGTCCAGGAAGCTCAATGTTTGTTTATGGAAATTTGATATACATGTGTATGCCCTCTTATACCCTGTTTTCTTCAATATTCGCACAGCCCCAAAATCCCTCTTAAGAATGTGCCTCGCTCCACATTCACTGCATTTCCAAGGATATTGCTTACACATGTGCTGGCGGAGCCCTTTTTTTTGTCTTACTTCAATTAGGAATTATTCCAAGATGAGCACAGGCGAAGGCTCTGAGAACACACACTGCAGCAATGAACCTATGAATATGAATCACGTAGCAAGCCTCCAGGGCAGAGAGTAAACCTATGGGTTGTTTGAACGGGGGTAGAAATAAATACATAGTTATAATTATCAACATGCTTTCATCCTCTCTTTGACTTTTTCATTATTAGGATAGAACATAATTGTTTATCGTCTTCCGAGGAGGAAAATCTTTTTTTTTACAGCCTTGCACATACACAAACAAACTAATCAACCGTTATAGTTACGCTTCACCCAAAACCTTGCAAGCCAGCCCCAAACCCCATCCTCAAAGGTGACCTCCCCACCTGGTATCAGTGGCATGGCTCTGGCAGGCATTTGAGGGTTGAAGTAAGGTGTGTGTGTGCACTTACACATGGCAGACTTATGTTGACTTTTGGCATCACATGCCAGTGTTGTTGTGGTTGTGCAGTGTGATGTGGGAGAGGAGAGGAGAGGAGAGGGGCTTTCAGAACATGATCCGTCCCAACACCATGGGATTTTCCAGCGGTGAGAACATCGGACAGACCACCATAGAGTGTCTGGGTCCCCATTGAACTTTTTAAGCTCCGCCAAACCATGTCACATGTCTGGGCTTAAAACCCCGCCGGTCAAATTTCGATCACCCCCAACCACACACTCTCCCCAGACAAAAAGAGGAACAAATCCAAGCTCCAAACAATGCGTTTGTACAATGACAACAATGTTATTTCCTGTTTTCAGTTATGTGTTCAATTGTTTTAAATGGGAAATAAACCTACTCTGAACCAGTGAGTGCAGAGGGGGATATAAAGGGGGTAGTCATTTAATCGTAATGTTAGTCTTCATGTGAATGCGTGAATTAATTCATTGATAATGTAATGGTCTTACACACATTTAGAGCCCAAACTGGTGAAATATATCACACATTTCTTGTCCCCCCCTGCCTTCCTGCCTCCCTCCTCCTCTTCATGGCCTCTCTGCAGGGGTCCTTCGAGGGCAGAAACTATGCTTCAGGGGTGTTCACTCCGTCCCTCACTGGGGTTTAAATGAGCATACTGGTAATGTCTATCAGGCTGCCACAGTCGCTAAAGAGAAAGTAGGATGAGAATGCAGATGAATGCCATTCCAGATCCCCCTCCACCCTTTCACTACTCTCTGATGCAGCTCATAGTGGATCTTATTAGCAGCCACTGCCATTTTAGGAATGTCAAGCTACGCAGCGACAATATCAGATTCTGGGTTCGTATTCGTATGTAGACTCTGTGCAACGACTAAGTTTTACAAATATATTTTTTCAGTCAGGAAGCTGTCAATAAGAAACACTTCTGTGTCTGTCAAGAAATGTACAGGCTTGGCGATGTGCTCGATTCAGAAGTACTTTTCATATCATCACAGCGAGATAACTAGTAATCCATTATCCTAGGTTAAGCCCAGGTCAAACTATCAAAAGCAGGTGTGTAGCTGTGATTAGTAACCATGACAAAGACGAGGGTTCAAAGTCACTCACAGGCCCCACCTGCGTCACCCTTGGAGAAACACCCAAGCTAGTGTTTCAGTCCTGGGATCAGATGCACCTCAGACAGCCAGGCGCTGTGGTTAAGTGGTTTCTCTCTGATGTCTAGTTCTAGAATCTAGAGGATCGTCCTAGCAACCAGTAACCTGCAAATCTGTCGGAACTTGGAACCGCGCATTGGAGATACTCAAATATCGGTCCTGGTCAAGGCTTTGACATTCAATCTCGACGCTCTTTAGTACTGCTATGCCCTTAATTCCTCTCTCTCTCTCCCTCTTTCCCCCCTTTCCTGGCCACCTTCCTCCCTCCCCACCTCCCTCCCTCCTCTTCTGTCTGTGTAAACCTACACTCAGTACAAATAGACAGTGGGCGTTGGCCAAGCACGGAGGAAGGGCTTCGGTTAACCTTTCTCTGCCTACGCGTTCCACACAGAAGGTAGCAGTGGAACCAGCAGAATAACATACTCCACATCACCAGATGTATTGTGCGCTTCAGGCAGTGTGAACAGCTGTGAGCTGTTGCCTTGTGCTTGTGAATCAGAGATATTCTGAACGCGCAGTATGTGACTAAATGACATTACCCCACAGTGAGCCAGGGGTTACGCACACTCACACATTCACACACTCACCACACACATGCTCACCCTCACTCACTCACTCACGCACACTCACTCAGTTACTCACACACACTCTCACACACACACACACACACACACACACACACACACACACACACACTCTCTCTCTCTCACTCTCTCTCTCTCTCTTTCTGTCTCTGGAGGAGGCTGAAAGGTTTTCTTCCTCCTGTTGTGCAGTAATCACATGCAGAGGGCTGAGAGCACAGATGAGTCACGGAGATGCCAGGTCCTCCACACCCGCCTGCAGGATCCCCAGGGCCCTGGCAGGGTTACTGCAGGACACGGCAACAAGGAGTCAGAATGGGGCTCATTATAGGCCTTGTTTTGTTTGGGCCTTGTTGCATGGGCCTTGTTGTATGGTCCTTGTTTTTTGTTTTTTTTATCTTTTATTTCAATAGGCTATATGCACACTCTCTTCCGCATTCCGACTCCATGTACTTTATTTCCGGTGTTACGTCCCCCCACCGGCGCGCATATTTTAAAACCATGGCTGCGGTTTTTTTGTTTTCTCTGCAAGATTTACCGAAGCTTTCAATCACCGATGTGGGTCGATTTATCCAGGAATCTTGCACTACCGCAGCAAGTAAAAAGGAAAAGGGCTTTAAACTATATGTTTCAAGCTACATCGGAAATGAAGTACATGGCAGAGTCGGAATGCGGAAGAGAGTGTGCATATAGCCTATTCAAACTCAAAGGCACACCAATGTCTATTATATTAGGCCAGGACTTGGCTTCATAAAATGTTGGTGCACCCCTGCCTGTCCTGGAGTTTGCAGTGGCGTGTTCTTATAAAAGCAGCTATGCAGCGTCTCCAGGGCCTCTCATGGGATTCTCACGTCGTTGCTTTGGGAACGGGCATTGTCATGAGTTCTCAAACCCTTCCCACTCACAAGAGAAATGTCCTGATGATGACACTGCAGGGACTAGTGTTCTATCCCCATGACAGCGGTGAGTCATGGAAACGGATGCCATCTCAATAAAGAGATTAGATGAGGCGGACCAAGAAAACGCACATTGTGTGTGTGTGTGTGTGTGGGGGGGGGTTAGCTCTATGAAATACAACAGCATATATTTCACTAGTCAGAAGAACCCTATGGCTGGATGACATGACAGCCATGAAATAGAATAGAGCACCTCGATATATCAAACCTGGCTGCCCGTGGCGGTTCTAGTACAATAACATGTGTTGCTAGCTCCCTCGTGTGTAATCAAAACATGGTGGGTTTCCACCATCCATTTGATCTAAATACCTGACTTTCCCCAGACCAAAGATTTATCAGCCCACCTTCTGCACTGCTTGGTGCTCAGAATGCATGAATGATGGAGTGAGCGAAACAGGGGGGGGGGGATTAAGAAGCAATAATGGGGTAGCTGGCTGGGTCTGGTGGTGTGACTGGGGAAGTTGGGCGTTTCTCGTGTGAATTAGAATTCCAGGCCCCGAATGCTAGAGGTTGTACGCTCAGCACATACCTTCCACATTAGTCAGTCCAGCCTCCCGGAGAAGGGAGGACACAGCAGACTGGAGCTGAGCTTGAGAGAGAAGGGCCGCGGTCTACATTCTCACCCACACACACACACACACACAGAGGAAGAGGGAGATTTGGATAGAGGGTGAGAAGGGTCGGGGGGGAAAAAGAGAGGCATAGAAAGAGGGAGAGGAGGGAGAAGAAATGGAGAGAGGGAAACGGGGATGGAGAGAGAGAGAGAGAGAGAGAGAGAGAGAGAGATTGAGTTGAGAGAGAAGGGCCGTGGTCTACATTCTCACCCACACACACACACACGCAGAGGAAGAGGGAGATTTGGATAGAGAGTGAGAAGGGTCGGGGGGGAAAAAGAGAGGCATAGAAAGAGGGAGAGGGAGAAGAAATGGAGAGAGGGAAATGGGGATGGAGAGAGAGAGAGAAGGAGATTGAGATTGGTAAAGCCTTGAGAAGGCAGAGGGAGGGGAGAGGCACTTGACTGCGTGACCCTGAAAGTGGAGGGAGAGGGGATATCCAGTCCCGGGGAAGATGGGAGCGTTCTCCCACGTGATCCAGCTGTGACCTTCCCTCCTCTTGGTGGACCAATCAGGTCATGGGAATATCCCATCACGCTAGGGAAACATCCCATCCTACCAGGGAATGTCCCACCACACCGGAATCTACGACAGTCTGCTAGAACCATGCAAAACAAAACCCCAAGGCTGTGTGTGTCTTTTGCCACATAACGTTTCCGTATTCAAAGTTTCGCAAGGTGCCACTCAAACGGGAGGGAGGGAGAAGGGAGAAACCTCCGTGATGGCCATTCAAGATGATCTATGATCATTTATGATCTGTTAGGGTGAGAGAAGACAGTTTAATGGAAAGGTTCCCTGAGAAGTACACATTTACTGGAGTAGGCTACGATGACCCAGGTCTGAGTTCAGGCTTTGACGCCCCCGGTGCACATCGAGAGAGCCAGACAGAGAGAGAGACAGAGAGAGAGAGGGATGTATGTGACTGTTTGTGGCTCCTCTCTCCAGAGTGGAGTGCGATTGTGGCCCCAAATCAACTCATGTAATTGCACATATGCCGGCTAAATAAAGCAGGGCTCCGTTCAGACCTCTATATTTACAGCAGCGTGAGAGTGTGGGAGGACACTGGGATGTAAGGAATGAGAGAGAGAAAGAGAGAGAGAAAGGGACAGAGAGAGAAAGAATGAATGGGATGGCGAGATTTTTGAACAAGAGAGCGAGACGGACAATGGAGGGTGGGAACGAGTGTGCGCGCCGTCGACTGAATGAGACGAACGGTGCAGAAAGTAAACCTCCCGAGCCCCCCTCCGACGGGACCAGACAGGTGGCTCAAGCTCGCGTATGAAATGGGGTTCAGTGCCGACGTCCAATCAAAAGATTCGAGCAGGTGCTGCGTAGCTTAGTGTTGTGAACCGTGGTTCCTAGCAGTGGCACAGCGCGTCTGCGTCTGAAACCCTCTCATCCTCAAATCATCCGGCTGTTATTCTCCCTCCTATCGCCCGCCGTGCCCCCCGATAACACCCCCGTTTAGGAGAAGCAGAGAGCCAAGGTGCCGTGATAGATGATACGAGTGAATTCGCACGTACCGTAGGCGAAAGAAGGAGGGGAGGAGGAGGGGGGGAGATTAGGGCAAGCTCAAATGTGGTAAAAAACGTCCAATGGGGGTCCTTCATCTCTGACAGGAAATGTGAGCTCTGCGTCCTGTGGCTTCAAAAGGGCTCATTTTCTCCTGAACGGGGAGATCTCTCAATGGCAGCTGGAGATTGGCTTCCTGGCAGCATTCCAGGCCGGCCTAGTTTCCCTCTGCCATAGAGTCAGGTGTTTGTACCCATGGTCCTTATATGGCCACTACCTCTCTGAACCTCTCCACCCTGCTTTCCTGTTTTATTCTACCTCCTGCTGAGATTTGAGGACTTTTACTCGGCCCATTAAAAGACATGGCTCCCCCTCCCTCGCCTCCCGTAAAGATGCAGTTCTGGAACACTGTCAATTTGAGCTGTGGGAGTTTCTTGTGGTCTCCTGGAGACCTTATTTTGTCTGTCTGAGTGTCTATTTCTGCCTGTGCGTGAAGGCCTATGTGTTTGTGTCTGCCTGTGTGCATGTTTCTGAGAAATTGGCTGGTGAGTCTCAGAAACTGCAGTGTGTAGTGGTGGCAGGCAAACACACACACACACACACACACACACACAAACCACCTCACCTCACCTCAGCACGTTTAGCTCCACCCAGGACACTACGTCCAGACTGTTTTGGCTACTTCACCTGAAAACCAATATTCATATAAACGTTAGATTTTTGGCCAACATGTTAAGTATGTAAAGTGCCTCCTGAATCAATGCTGTCTTGTGAAAACAGACATAAAAAGTACACATGTAGACAAACCAGGAGAGGGTGATATAAGGCCAGGTGAGCTGTCTAGCTCTCGCCCATCTATGGTTTCCGTGGCAAATCAAAGCAATCTGGGCACGGCATTTTAGCTATTCCAATAGAACGAAGAAAATTGTTGCAACCTCTTCCCCACACAAACAGCTGGATACCATCTTGAGATATCCATGCATAACTAAAATGTGTTTTTTATTGACGTTAATGTGTTATATTCTGTCCACGATATTTTAAATTGGATATACAGGTCTTGTAAGCTTTTAGTAAGTAGTATTTTTTATTAACCGTAGCTTTTCTTTGAATATTTGCACATAATTTGTCTCCCCACTTCGCCGTTACTAATGTTTTTTTGCTGACCCCTCTGACAGATGGTGTTAAGAGCTTTATAAAAGGGGCTTGCAATTACTGCAGTGCATTTCTTCTACATATTCAAGCACTAAGTGCTCATTTGTAATCCCCTTACAGTATTAGGTCAATAAACATTTCCTAGATTCTGTCCAGGCCAACTCTTAGACTTACAATACTACTTGCTGTATGTGTTTTGCGTTTATTTATATGCGCGATCCAATCCGGATACTGGTGACGAAAGCCTACGATTTAGCCAGAATTTCCATTCTCATCAATTGCTAACTAAGCCAGTCCAATAAGAGTAGGTGTTTAACGGGGATAATCTATGTTGTGTAGACAGATGTTATTCTGTCGCCCCCCCCCCCCCCCCTCCCAACAGTAATAACGGGAGTCCACACAGTAGCCCGCAAGGACATGTTTGTTTTTACTAGAAATGAAAAAGCCATGTACTGTATATACCCGGTAAATATTTTCCTTTTCAGAATATGTTATAGAGTATATGACAGGTTGTGTTAGTGCTTCCAGATCGTAATATCAAGAGTCTACTGTAGAAAGGTCGGGAAAAAAGGGTCTCCGAAATGGAAAAAGTCCAAAGACTTGCATGAATCCTGAAGTGTTGACAAGTGTTGAGTGTTAACGTCACTTCGTGGAGTTTATACGACTATCCTGATTATTTTACACTCGGCTCAGATGTTTTGGAACTAAACAATGGCAGAATATTTCTCCCGGAGACTGTAGTCGTTGACACTGGATCTGGAAGTAAGTCACAATAACCAAGGAACATAATCCTTCTTTTTTCTTCTTCATCCAGTCCTTTCTAAGAGTCAGTGCCAGCCACATGTGTGGATGTGGATGTGGAGGAGGAAAAAGGAAGCGGGAGACATTTGTTCCTTGACGTTCTCCCGGGGTTCTGCCCCCTGGAGGCAGGATGCAGCAGCACGGCGTCAGCCGCCATCCAGAAGCCACATCACACTTCTCTTCTTCCCTGACGTCCCTGCGTCCCCTTTAGACAGGATGCCGGAGATCTCCACATTGTCTTGAGGCTGTCGCTCTGCAGGATGATCCTGAGGGCCTGCTGGGCCGGGAGGAGGTGGGGGGCTGGGCCCAGGGGGGGGAGCCTTTAGTTTGTGGCTCTCGTGGGTCTTGTCCCCCTGATAACAGCTGCCACTGTGTAAACACTGTCACAGTGTCACCAGCTTCTGCTGGTGGGTGGGTGGTGGTGGTTGGTGGGTGGTTGGTGGGTGGGTGGTGGGTGGGTGGTGGTGGGTGGTTGGGCAGGTGGGGTGGGGGGGGCCATGGAGCGCAGGGCAGGTGGACCACAGCTGCTGCTGTTGACAGACAGAGCTGAGAGGGAGGGGAGGGGAGGAAGGAGGGGTTGGTGCTGGTTGGGAAATGAAGTAGTCAGTTCTTCTATGAAGGAATATTATTAGTCAGTCAAAGTGTTTGCACCTGTTTGGTGCTGATTTCCTCTGACGTGCAAGTGCACTTAATAGTGATTGCTTGGTTTTACATACCATTGCATTCAGTTGAGGTAAAATGGTAAAGCCACTGACCTTTACATGAGCTAATCCTTTACAGGTTGGGTATGAATGTGGCTTGGTAGGTTGTGGTAGGTTGTGTAGGTTGTGTATGTTGTGGTAGGTTGCGTATGTTGTGGTAGGTTGTGTATGTTGTGGTAGGTTGTGTATGTTGTGGTAGGTTGTGTATGGGTTAGTTGTTTTTTCCCCTCAGTGTTTTCCTGATGTGTGTGCTTTGTCTTGTCTGAAACCTAACAGGAAGGTCAGACTCTGTGACTGTACAATGATACTTCTTTACCCTATGAAGACTATTGTTCCCTATCTGATCCTCCCAACACAAAGGTTCTATTCACTCCTGTCCTTGGGTCTCCCGCTCTGAACCAAGGGAGGGCATTGTTTTGTTGGGTCGGGTGTCTGTCAGTTGGCACACGTGTTGCGTGGGCACAACACGCAGCGGATTCACTGTAATATATCTTTTAATATCACGGAGGAGAAGTCATATCAGCCCGACAGCATACTGAGTCATGTAAACAGCAGTTGGAATCAAATGTCTCTATCTGATTTCAAGAGTGTCAACTCATATCTCCATAAATATTATTCTCTCATACCCGTATCCTGTTAAATATACTTCTTATGTGTTCTTATGTTCGCTCGTGATGTTTACAAGGAAAACTCAATACCGGTTCGCTGAAAAACATTCCCCGTGGCCTCTGTAAGGACTAGGAGTCGTGTGCTCGTAATAAGTGTGACACGTGGCTCCCGAGGAGCAGAGAGAACCTTGAAGAGAGCCTCACCTTTATGTTTTCACTAGGTCTCAGTATGGCAACGTGTTCCTGGCGCACTATCTGTCAGTCTGCCTGGAACGAGGCCTGGAATTATGTCATAAACAGACATGTTTGAGGAGGGGACCGGGGAGGGAGGGGGGGGCGGCCGGCCGGCCCTCAAACAGAAATGTAAAACTTGAAACTGCACCTTTTTTTACGTGTATGTAGTATTTTTTCACAAGTGTTTTTCTTTCATTTAGTGTGCGGCCGGGCGGCCGGGCCGGGCCGGGGCCTCATGACACGTCAAGGCTGTCTCTCTGTCTGCCTGCCCATGCTGTGATAGCTGGGGAGTGGGTCTGGGGAGTGGGTTTCAGGGCGGGGAGGTTTGTTCACACAGACGCCTCAAGGCCTCATCTCCGCAGCTGCGCTCCTGGTTTTACACAAAAGAAAGCTCCAGGCTCTTTACGGGAAGAAAAAAAAAAGAAAAAACTCCACACCACAAGCGCTTGTGCTAATTAGGTATTTTCCCCTCATAGTTTAATTTGCCGTTACAGATGCAGCGTAGAGCGGTAAGCAGCGCTTCATTACATTCTCATCAACGGGAGAGGAAATAGTCAACGGTTAATGTCTTCCTCGTTGCTTGTTTGTGGCTGCGTGTCACATATCAGACGGGTCGAGTGTGTCTGTGGATCGGGGATGTTTCCGTCTCAAGGACTGTTTCCATTCACCCGGTAGCCTTGAGAGGCTTATTTATATATGTGGGCTTATTTGTGCACACGACCACATCACTCAGCCGTCTGAAGAGGTAGAGCAGGGGTGGGTGTGTGTGTGTGTGTGTGTGTGTGTGTGTGTGTGTGTGTGTGTCTGTGCGTGTGTCTGTGCGTGTGTGTGTCTGTGTCTGTGCATGTGTCTGTGCGTGTGTGTGGGTGTGTGTGTGTGTGTGTGTGATTGTGCGTGTGTCTGTGTCTGTGCATGTGTCTGTGTGTGTGTCTGTGCGTGTGACTGCGTGTGTGTGTGTGTGTGTGTGTGTGTGTGTGTGTGTGTGTGTGTGTAGGGTGTGCTCTACTAGCATAGGCATTTTGGGTTGTTTCAAGATATCAATGTACCACAGATTGCTCGGCCTTCACAGACAGGAAAAAAAACACTCCCCTTCCAAACCTTGAGGAAATAGTTCACCTCAATGTAATGTCTAGTTTTCTGGAGATGGAAAAAAACGTGTTATTTCAAAGATAAAATGCTCCTGTAACTACACTAGCTTGGATCAACATGATTATCTACCCCCCCCCCCCCACACACACACACACACACACACTCTCCCAGAGTGGCCAACTTTATCGTCGTGTGTGGTCAAAGTAGTCTCGTTGCTAGACACTTCCACCCAAATGCCACAGTCTGAGGACGAGGTTATGGTTAAGTTCTGCTGAGGTTATGGTTGAGGTCATGGTTAAGTACTGGTACGTCATGTGACTCTAACCTGTTTGCTGTTTCTTGTCGTTTCCTCCTCCTCCTCCTCCAGCGGCGCTGCCTTTCCTGGTCATGACCATCGTGTACCGGCCCTACGAGCGGGGGGTCTACTGTGACGACGAGAGCATCAAATACCCCCTGAAACCTGACACCATCACCCACGGCCTGCTGGCCGCCGTCACCATCTCCTGCACCGTCATCATAGTGAGTCCAACCTCCCGCCATGACACCATGACCCCATGACACTATGACAACATGACACCATGACACTATGACACTGTGACACCATGACACTATGACACTATGACAGCATGACACCATGACATTATGACACCACGACACTATGACACCATGACACTATGACACTATGACACCATGACACCATGACACCATGACACCACGACACCACGACACCACGACACTATGACACTATGACACCATGACACTATGACAACATGACACTATGACACTATGACACTATGACACCATGACACTATGACACTATGATACCATGACACTATGACACCATGACTCTGACACTATGACACTATGACACCATGACACCATGACACTATGACACCATGACACTATGACACCATGACACCATGACACTATGACACCATGACACTATGACACCGTGACACCGTGACACCGTGACACCATGACACTATGACACTATGACACTATGACACCATGACACTGTGACACCGTGACACCATGACACTATGACAGCATGACACTATGACAGCATGACATTATGACACTATGACAGCATGACATTATGACACTATGACACCATGACAGCATGACATTATGACACTATGACAGCATGACATTATGACACTATGGCATCATGACACCATGACACCATGACACTATGACATCATGACACCATGACACTATGACACCATGACACTATGACACCGTGACACCATGACACTATGACACCATGACACTATGACACCATGACACTATGACACCAGCTTCATCCATTGGTCAGTTCAGCAAAGCAAACACCATCTCTGACCCTAGCAAGAACAACAACAACATAATCTGTCCTTCTTCTACCGTTGTGACTGCCAACGGCCCCTGGTCCTCGCATAGAGGTGTTTTTATGATCTTATGATGATGTATAGATGACTCACTTACAAATATAGACAAATATACTTGCTGTAAGTCGCTTTAGATCAGTGGTGGTCTCAACTGGTCTGGCTTTGGGACCCACACTTTCCCATTGTCATTAAGTCGCGACCCACTTTTATAGAATTCAAACCAAACAAATGTATTTCTCAAATATGTGCTAGTAAACACTTCCAATGTCACCGTGATCAACGTCACTGTTTTTTTTTTTTTATTGAGTATGAATGAACATCACACCTGCGTGCTGCTGATCCTGGTGATTATGAATGAAATTACTTTCATAATGACATATCTGTGTTTACACACGCAGGCATTTGGGGAAGCTAATTTGTGGAAGTGAAACCAAGCTTGCAGTTTAGTGAGATGGGCTGTGAGAATTCTTTTCAGGGCATTTTCTCCCTTGAATAGACACGTTTAATGTGTTGAGGTGCTCGAACACGTCAGCAAGATACGCAACTCGTGCGAGCCAGATTTAATCGTCAAACAGCTCAGTATAAGGCAACTTATTCTCTGAAAGGAAGTCTGAGATTTCTGTTCTAAGTTCCTAAAAGTGTGACAACACCTTTCCCCTCGATAGCCAGCGAACGTCCGAGTGACACAACATCTATATGTGTTCAGAGCCACACACTGGGGGTTCAGTCCCTTTGTATCGTCAGTAATCCAGATTTTACATACTCGTCATATTTGCACTTCACTATATATTTACCTACTGCTCCAATGACAGGGGACAGGCTAAGTTCACATTCATTCATCAATCAAATTTTGACATGACCATGGCAACGGCTAGCTTACTGCACGTCTGACATCAAAAATGTGTTAAAATAGACGTTTTTTGGACCACACACTCTGTGACCCATTCAGAACTTGGGTCGCAAGTGGCGACCCACCAGTCGAGAAGCACCGCTTTAAATGTCAAAAATGTAAATGAAGGAACAGAGGGACTACAGATCAAAATTGGCTGTCTACTGCAGCTGAATCTGGTGCAATGACATGGCAAATAAACATCTCAAATAAAATACGCCTGTCTTCCTTGTCAAGGCTCGAGGTACAAGTTAACCTTCAACCACAGATCTAGGATAAGATTACCCCACCCTCAGATAGACTGGCTTCCTCATCCCTGACTTCCTCATCCCTCTCTCTCTCTCTCTCTCTCTCTCTCTCTCTCTCTCTCTCTCTCTCTCTCTCTCTCTCTCTCTCTCTCTCTCTCTCTCTCTCTCTCTCTCTCTCTCTCTCTCTCTCTCTCTCTCTCTCTCTCTCTCTCTCTCTCTCTCTCTCTCTCTCTCTCTCTCTCTCTCTCTCTCTCTCTCTCTCTCTCTCTCTCTCCCTCTCCCATCAGATTTCTTCTGGGGAGGCGTACCTCGTCTACAGTAAACGCATCCACTCCAACTCAGAGTTCAACCAGTACGTGGCAGCGCTCTACAAGGTGCTGGGCACCTTCCTGTTCGGAGCGGCGGTCAGCCAATCGCTGACGGACCTGGCCAAGTACACCATCGGACGGCCGCGGCCCAACTTCATGGCGGTCTGCGCCCCCCGGGAGTGTAAGGGCTACATGCCCCTGCAGATCAACTGCACCGGCAATCACAGAGACGTCACTGAGTCCAGGTATTAAACTGACCCACTGACGGCATTGATTGGGTTCAACACAAGTCATGCATGGCAGCTCAGATGGTGTATTGAATGTGTGTTTTGACCTACAGTACTTTCCAATATCAATATATTCTCTCTGTTTTCCAGGTTGTCCTTCTACTCGGGTCACTCCTCGTTTGGGATGTACTGTATGCTGTTCCTGGCAGTAAGTAAACACTCCTCAGGAAGTATCCTGACCCCGGTCATGGCCTTGTATGAACCAGCTCTGTAAAGCCTCAGATGGAATCCTCTGATGTAATGCTTTTATCCTAGAGGCAGAATAGGCTTCATAGGGAAGGGTTATGGACTTATATGGGCAAGGCAAAAGTTCAGCTGAAGATTTTGGTCCAGGAGACTAATGTGGTGTTGGGTCGGGCGGTTGTTCCCCAAATATGAGGACATGGCCTGTGTTCTGTTCTGTTCTGCTCTGCTCTGCTCTGCTCTGCTCTGTTCTGGTCTGGTGTGGTCTGCTCTGGTCTGTTCAGTGTCCTGTCCTGTCCTGTCCCCTCTGTGTGTCCCTGTGTGTCCCTGTGTGTGTGTGTGTGTGTGTGTGTGTGTGTGTGTGTGTGTGTGCATGTGTGCGTGCGTGCGTGTGCGTGCGTGTGTGCGTGCGTGCGTGTTTGCATGTGGGTGCGCGCGTTGCATGCGCGTGTGTTAAGTTAAAGGGCCAGGCGCCTGCTAGACGGCCAAACTATGCAAGGCCAAGCAAAGCAATTAGTCTCCAATTCTTCTCCTCTTTGTTGTTTGCTAATCTCACATGCCCGTTGGTATTCTATATCTATGCCCTATTATATATAAGTGTCCTACAGTGTTGAATTGTAAGATTGAGTGCACGTGTGGTGGAGGGGTGGCTGGGTAGGGGGGGTGCGGGGGATGCCAACTTCCACACCTACTCTAACAGGAGCCCAGTGGCAGCAGGGAAGTGTGGCCGTGGGGAAGTGTGTGCCAGTTTCACATTTCCTGGCAGGGACACTCGGCCTGTGAAAAGGGGTTTCAGTCCACTGGCAGGCATAAATTAGACCAGCATTCAACACCTTTGTGCCGTTTATGTGATTCTAAGCATTCCCTGTTTCAGTTCTTGCGTGGTAACATCTTAAGTGAGGGCACTTTTTAGAATGAACACTGGATATTTGCAAAATAAACATTAGACCTGGGTCACACAGACCCTTTGCATATCTAAGAGACTGAGATTAAACTGGCGCCGGTTGACACAAGCTAACATTACCGTGTCCGAATTACACGGCTTTATTCACCAAGATGATCCCTTTAGAGAGGCCTCCACCACTGAGACATAAATTAACAGTTAAGTCAAATTGTCTACAATTGAAAGCAATACTTATGTGATTCATCTCTCTGTCTCTCTGTCTCCCTCTCCCTCCCCCACTCTATCCCCCCCCCTCTCTCTCTCCCTCCCCCTCTCTCTCTCCCTCCCTCACCCTCTCTCCCTCTTTCTCTGTCTCTCTCTCTCTCCCTCCCCCACCCTCTCCCTCTCTTTCTCTGTCTCTCTCTCTCTCCCTCCCCCACCCTCTCCCTCTCTCACCCTCTCTCCTTCTCTCTCACTCTCTATCGTTCTCCCTCCCTCACTCTCACTCTCTCCCTCACCCTCTCTCCCTCCCTCCCTCCCTCCCTCTCCCTCTCTCCCCAGCTGTACGTCCAGGCGAGGTTGGTGGCAAAGTGGGCCAGACTCCTCAGACCCACCATCCAGTTCTTCCTGGTGGCCTTTGCGGTGTATGTGGGCTACACCCGCGTGTCTGATTACAAGCACCACTGGAGCGACGTGCTGGTGGGGCTGCTCCAGGGAGCCCTCATCGCCATCCTCAACGTGAGTCCGCCCGCCCGCCCGCACACACCCGCCCGCCCGGCCGGCTGCTGCCTTGATTTTATTGTCCTACGTCCTTGTTTTGACTGAACCTCACACAGCAACGCCTATTGGAAGTGGCGGAGACCGAGAGACTCTGGCTGGCGCACACCCTGCTGAAAGTGAAAAGCAGAGACTTTTAGCTGTGCGTCCAGACCGCTGCGTGCCAGTAGTAAGAGACCCTCCCTCCCTGGGCACGAGTGTTTTACGACTCCTCGGCCCCCGGTCGGAGAGAGGGTGGTGCAGAGCGGCGGTGCAGCTTTCTGTGTGTTCCTCTCAGATCTGCTTGCAGCTGCATGGTGCCTGTAGTACTCTCTAACCCAGACATGTGCAGTCACACTTTCCAGCTCAACCCTTGCCCCCCTTTACTCCTCATCACTGGGAAACACATTCCACAACTGACCGCCTCTCTCCCCTCTCTCTCCTTCCTGCAGGTGCGCTACGTGTCCGACTTCTTCAAGCAGCGTCCCCCCCGCTGTTCCGGCCCGGAGACGGCCGAGAGCGAGGAGCTGGAGCGCAAACCCAGCCTGCAGATCGTAGACGCGGAGCACAACAACCATTACGGCTACAGGGCTGGGCCCGTGTAAGAGAGAGAGGAGAGGAGGGGAGGGAGGGAGAGGGGAGGGGGGGGAGAAAGAGAGCCTGGGGCCTCAATCAGTCTGCAGGCCCCCAGGCCCCCCAACCCTGTGTCTGTCAACCACTCACCCAACACCTCTCACGAACCACTGGACTGACTGAGGGGGGTTGCACGCACCCCCCAGAATCCTCTAGAGCCTGGAGGTGCGTGCGCCAGCCCCCCCGTAAAAAGACATGACTCCCTCTCCCTTTTTAGTGAGAGAGGTGTTTTTTTTGTATTCGGACATCATGGTTTATGTTCACTCTTTTTAAGCATATTTTTTTCACGTGTTTTTTCTTTTTGTTTCATGTTTTTTTAATTCAATAGATGACAAATTCTGACAGAGACATTCTGACAGAGACAGAGACAAATGAAGGAGGGAAAAAGAGAGAGAGAGAGCGAGAGAGAGAGAGAGAGAGAGAGAAAGAGAAGGAAGGAAACCCATTGTTAGAGGAGGAATGTTCGAGATTGGTCCCATTTTAGTGCACCTTAGTCGTATGACCTAAGTTATTGAGCTTCAGTGGGGGGGTTGTGATGAATGGACTGCAGAGTTACAGTGGTGGTGTTGATGTTGATAGTGTAAGTCTTCGTTGGATGTTTAAGAATGATATACCACTAGATCAAGAACAATCACTGCACATTTTGCCTTATAAACATTTGGAAATTCTGCATTTTACCATGCAGACATTTGGCCTCAATCTCTAAATTTCTCTTCTTTTTTTTTTTTTTTTAATCAATGTTGTTTTTTATTTGTTTTATTTACATTGCTCCTTTGACAATAGTTGAAAAGTGTTGTTTTTGTGGAGGCTATTTGAAGAATGGTTTTTAATTTATTTTTCGTATGGAAGAATTTTATTAACTCACGCTGTTCTTGTATTGTGCCATCACAATCACCCCTGCTAGCCACTATGAGCCACGAATACTGTATCTGTAGCTGCTTATATCATGTGACATTGTTCATACAGATGGAGGAGTGTATATATATGCATGTAAGTAGGTTCAACTTATTATCTCACATACATGTACACAACGTTCTGTGGCACATATCCAACCGGTGCCTCCGTGGCCTGTTTTGAGTGCCACAATTGGATCCGATTTAAATTCCAACACAAACCAGATGCCTTTTGGTCTAGGGCTTTAAAGGGCTGTAAACGCTATAGCTTTACATGCAAGCCGCTTGTTTGCAAGCTGGCAATACTCTTCTATCCCGAGTTCAAAGATCCTTTTCTTTTTTTTCCATCGCTGTGTGGACTGATGGAGGGTAATTTGTGAATATGGACTCCTCCTGCACGGGGACGGTATCGTGCAGAGCCCTCTGTGACTCCGGAGGGGTTGACGGCAGACCAGACCAGACGGCTCTGGCTCAGGCTCACCTGGAAGTGATTGGGAGGCTCTCAGAGAGCTGACCTGTGACTGGGGAGATGACGGGGCCCAGGGGAGGGGAGGGGGGGGGCCTCCTGCAGAGACACGGTCCCTCTGGACCTCAACACTTTTAAAGACTTTGCTTTGAAAAATTCCTTGAAAATGAGAAACACCTGGGCCTGGAGCAGCTTCAGTTGAAGGATTGTTGTTGTTTGTTGTTGTTTGTTGTTATTGTTGTTGTTTGTTGTTGTACGTCTCACCTGTGTATTACTAAATCCCCCCTCAGCCCAAATTTAGCAAGAGAACAACAATGGTGTGAGAAAGCTACGTTCTTTGATTCACCTCCAGCATTCCCATCGTAAACAACAAACCAGCCTCTCAGCTGGACTAAACAAGCCTCTCAGCTGGACGTGTTGGAGGTGGTGTGCTCTGTGTGTAATTAAGCTATTCCCATGGTGGATTAGTGATTTTAGAATAGGTCCTGGTTGGCCTTTCTCTGCATGTGTGTGTGTGTGTGTGTGTGTGTGTGTGTGTCAAATATATTCCCTTTTTTGTTTACTGTACATCGATCAATGCATAGCTGTTTATGTATGAACCGTATACACAAGAGGATTTTAAATAAAGACCAAATATACATTCTGATGTTGTTTGATGATGGATGTTTATTCATGATTTCCTTTCATCTTAAGTTTGCATTGTCATGAACTGACTGAATCATAAGATTCTTAGAAGATGGTGGTTTTACCCTTTCGTACAAAACAGCACTGCTGGACTGTTGTGAAGGAGAAAACCTAGCCATTCTTCAACAGTATCCTTTCCCGGTAATAATATAGTATATCGATGGCTGAAACACGAAACCTATCTGCAAAATTCACATTTTTTTGCAGACAGACCTATCATGTGCAGCCTTCCTTGTTGTCATCATTTAAAGTGAAAACCGCAAATCTGAAAATGTGCAGATGGGAGGTTTCGCGTTTCGGCCATCGATATGCCATTTAGCTGAAGTCTTTATCCAAAACGACTTACATTGCAGTGAGTGCATACATTTTTTATATGGTCCCAGCAAGAATCAAACCCACAAACTAAGCGAGGTTTAAGTCTCGCAGATTAACCAGATAAGCCTGGATTTTCCTTCAGTGACGTTGATGGAATACCCCCCAGGTCATGGTTACGGTAGTGGAGATGTGAAACCAGTGATTGTAGGGCAGGGGCGGCTGGTGGTGGCAGAAATCAGAGAACACGCTCATTGTAACACATGGAATAGTATGAGGAATGGCGTCAACTGTGTGTGTGTATTT
Source organism: Nansenia antarctica (assembly GCF_963989245.1). Classification (NCBI taxonomy): domain Eukaryota; kingdom Metazoa; phylum Chordata; class Actinopteri; order Argentiniformes; family Microstomatidae; genus Nansenia; species Nansenia antarctica. Next base: position 8,012,973 of record NC_137677.1, on the reverse strand, counting down.
GATACCGTTCCTCATTCCACTCCACGCTTTACAATCAGCCTTGAGATGTCTCCCTCCACCGGCCTCCACTGTTGTTTTTAGTGTTTTGTGGACCATGATGCAAAGCACAGGGGGGTATTCCATCAACGACACTAAAGGAAAATCCAGGCTTATTGTGATAAGACTTAGCGACGTTTAGGGAATACCCCCCAGGACATCAAACTGCCATCGAGCTAATCTGCGGTAAATAAGAGAAAGAAGATCCTCATACCTTCCAGTTCAGACGAGATCCTGTTGCCTTCATCACAAGCTGTTGCCCTGACGATGATCCAAGTCCCTCTGTGCTTCAGCGCGGAGTAGCAGGTGTTCCTAAAGATGGATGTTGAAATCAAAACAGAGGAATTGAGCTTTGGGTTTATTTCATAAATAGGACATCTTAGATTCTATCTAGATTCTAGATAGCAAGTCCTATTTATCCAGCAACAAGGAAGCGGTGGTGTCTGCTTTCATAGGTGTGGTGGTTGAATAGAGAGGTGCCCTATTCACTAAGATGTATGTGTCACCCCATTGTTCCCTGTGAAAGAAGTGGAAACTATGTTGTTCGGAAAAAAGGTTGTTTGCATACCGATTGGTTTACTTTGCTGTCCTCGCTGGTTTCCTATTCCCGAGTTGAGAATATCCCGTTAAGGATTCTTCCGTGTCCTCTTCCATGTTTGTGTGGTTTGGCCGTGACACCATGCATTTGTTTGGCTCTGGGTGTTTTCACTTGTTGCCATTGTATGCAGGTTTATCCTGTGTACATTTGTGAGATAAACATGGATTTCCATAGAAGTCATCTTAGATCAGGTCAGTTTTGTCAGTTGGCTCTCCTTCCCGCTCCTTTCGTGATGGGTTGTTGCAATAGTGACTTTACAATGACTTACAATAAGCCCATTGGAGGCACTTGGCATTCCGACATTACAGCCATTCAACGAGCACTTCAACTGGTCTTGTAACCCAGCGTGAGAGCACTTAAGCAGCACATCCGTCTTCCCGTAAAGACACGCGGCCATAGGACAGGCCATGTTGAAATGATGGATATGACGTCATGTTGAAATGATGGCTATGACGTGTGCCCGTCTGGTACCTCTGAGGGAGGCCAAAGTTGGCGTTGGTGTTGCAGTGCATGGTGGGATGATGGCAATAGTCGCAGCCAGCGTCCAAGATTTACTCACTTCTAACTTGGAGACATCCTGTCGACTGGCAGATTCATAGCCCCAGCTTTGTCCTGCTTTACAAGTTCAGTACAAAAAGCCCTTGACTTATCCCTGGCTTTTCAACAAGACTAATTAAAAACAAGTGCCAGGGTTTTGGGAGAGGTTGAGCGAGGGGATTCTGCCCCCCCCTATTCAGAGAACGGCCGTGGAACGGGAACCTCTCAACCAAAATAAACACACACACATATTTGTATTTAATAAACACTGGACTGGACCCGAGGGATGATTTTTGTGAGTCTTATTGGCAGCTGAATTGACAACTAAAGTCACCCTTCATTTAAAACAATATTAGTCACCGACTTGTTTTCCTAAAAACACTGTTTCCAATGTCGAAACAACTCAGTGACGTGCGTACAAATGATTACTCGGTTCCAACTGGGTGCTGGGGGCCCCAGTGGGGGGACATTTGTGCTAGAGCTGTTTCTCAAGAATCACTGCAGCATCTCCTGAGGCTACATGGTCGTGCTTGATCCCTGGTACACATCTCTGTTGTCATATTAGAAGGATGATGAAATCCGGTTACTATGGTAACCCCATTTCCAAAGCCTTTTTAAGATGTTCTCCGTAGGAATACCGTCTCCTCGGTTCAATCTCATAAACCTGGTCAGTTCTCCCGGCGGTAAGGCCTTGTGAAGGATGTCTAACCACAGGGACACTCTGTGTTCAGCCTTCAGCCTTCCTGACGTCAGTGTCATGGAGGAAGCGGCGGAGACGACATTCATTGTCATCCTGACACACACTGCCTTTTCACAAAACCATCACCACATGAATACCCTCCCAATACACATTCCAAATCCAACATCTTTGTATACATCCAAATAGACAACATAATAATTCCTTTATTTATTTTTTAAACTACAGTATTTGAGTTCCAGAGGCATGAATGGGCCAGCAGATTGAGGTTGGGATTCTGTGAATGGCTCTGGGCCTTGCTTGGTGAAAACTGTCTCCTGAATGCGTGGTTAAAAGAAACCTCAGCAGTGGAAGCAGTAAAGCAATGGGAAATAGAATGGGCCCCCGTCTGCAGTGGTTCTGTGGCAGGCACCGCTGCAGTAGGACTACATACGACCCACTCTGGTTAAAGTCCCACAGTGACGACCGTGTGGTTCGGAGCTGGAATGCCTGAGCAAACACTGAAGCATGTTAGTGTACAGCCTCATATTGTCTCTCTCCTCGCCTCGTCGCCGTACGTGGTTATTTTGCGGCTTTCCGCTGAGCTGGATCCTCTGTTTATGTCCACGCATGGCTCCAGGGCTTAAAAGGGAAACTTTGCTTTTGAGAAAGTCACAGAGAGTTGTGTTCCGCCACACGCTGCCAGCACTGTGGGTCGCAGTCACTGCTCGCTGCTATCAGCGAGAAACAGGGGCGAGTATTGATCAAACGACACAGGTCAAAGGGTATCTTGCATTAAGACTGTCAGGGTCAGTGCCCCCTAACCCCCTTACGAAACGGAGATAGAGAGACGGAGATAGCAGCTATCAGAGATAGCAGCCGGAGTGCACTATTTTTGGATTCATTTTTTTTTACTCACTTCTTAAAGATCACAGTACCGTTATGCTGTATCACTATGGCGTTAGTGATTTTAAAGACGATTTGATCAATTTTATACAATTCTAAACAGAGAAATGGGTTTGTAGCCTAAAATAGGTGACCTAAATAACGATGAAGTGAATTTAGGTTGCGATCAATGTGTGGCGTGTGTATACTGATATACACTGGTGGTGTATTTTTATAAGCCGTCATCATGGTTAAATGTTTTCTTTTCTCATGTTAGAGCCTTGTGAAGCCATTTTTAGCTTGGCTCTGCATTCTGCCACTTAAAATGCCTCCAGAAAATGAGCAGCCACTGCTAGAGTAAATGTTGTTTTTCTCTTTCTATTATAGACAACTCTCTGTCTCTCTCCGCTGGCTCGACTGTTTACAACTAAGTAGTTAAACACCATTCAACTCAGGCCCCGGTCCCCATAGCAGCCATTCTCTGTTATGTTTGTGTTCATTAACCACCGACGACAATATTCTAATTCTAGATATAGAATTGTTTAGTATTTATCCTGTTATTTGTTATTAACTGCACAAGTCTCTTAGCTATCGAACCCAGTTCTAGTCCATCGTGCCATTTGTATGGGTCACTCTGAGAAAGAAATGTTGCCAAAGACAGAGTAGCCTATCATAACCTTGTCGTAAGGCATGTTGACTTAGTTGGGCAATTTAACTGTTAACTGTTTCTCCATCAATGAATCTCCTTCAATGAATCTCAGTCAACCATGACAAGCTTAACCACATTCCTGTAACCTATGTCCATGTTATGTTGGTTGACTGTATAACAGTTCAAATTTCAGGAACTCAGTGGGAGGTCCTTACCAAAGCAGATATTTACGCCTGTTTATTGTGAGACAGTATCTTTCAAAATAGACCTTGTAGAATGGTTCCATCTTCCCATCCCCTGCTGTGACAAACCTCTCCCATATTTCCTGGCGTCTATGGTGCAAAATGAACCGGCGAATTGGTTCTTATTCAAAATTGTATTTTCGACCTTTTTCGGAACCATTCATTTCCTCTGCACACTGCCTTTAGAAACCACCCATTCCTGTCACCTATACCTTTCAACAATGTGCAGAGAGAGAGAGAGCGAGAGAGAGAGAGAGAGAGAGAGAGAGCGAGAGAAAGACAGAGGGAGAAAGAGAGAGAGAGAGAGAGTGTGTGCTGAGTTGTCTTCTTCCCCTTGCAGTAACAGTAATGGAAAAAGAGAAGAGCAGAGGAGGGGAGAGGTAAACACAGCGGGAGTCTGCAGCAGGCTGGGGAGGAGGTGGTAAACACTGTCTGAGGGGAGGCTGCAGTCTGGGTCCAGGTCCCCCCTTGGACAGGCGCTGTGCTCCAGGCCCTGGAGCCCGGTGCTGGTGCTGGGGCTAGAGGCTGCGGCCTGGCTGGACAATGCTGCACTTCTTTCAGCCCCGGGGAGGGCATTGACGTCTGGCTCTCAGCCATCCCCGCCGCCACCACCTCCACCACCACCGCCACCACCACCTCCACCAGCGCTGTTGACGGATTTATATATTTATATATTTGTACACACCCACTGTGTTACTGTCGCTGTTGCCTTGGCTCCGGGCGCTATTATTTCACAGTGGGAGACACTGTGCCCTCACCCGTAAATCTATAAAGCTGTGGAAGACTGGCCGGGTCACAGGGCATGAGACATGTCTCTGAGACATGCTGGTAAACAAGCAGGGTATGGTGTGGGGGAGGTGTGTGTGTGTGTGTGTGTGTGTGTGTGTGTGTGTGTCTCTGTGTGTGTGTGTGTGTGTGTGTCTCTGTGTGTGTGTGTGTGTGTCTGTGTGTGTGTGCGCGCACATGTGACAGACAGCACAGTGTCTTGTTTCAGTGCGGGATGATGTCATTTCACGACACACGTGTTGCACGGGTGAATATTGTAGCTATTGATGAATACACCTCGTTTGATGAGTCCCTAACCATAATAAGCAGCAAAAGTAGAGCTCTACGTACAGTATGTGTCTATGTTTAGAACATATTATGACTACACTACGCTGACATGTGAAGAAGACGCCGTGCACCATGGGAATGATTCATGACTCAACCAGGGATGATGTGTGTCTCTCTGCCAAATGCCTGAAAGACAGTAATTCACAGAAGTAGGTTTCATAATGTCGCTGTGTTATCTTTAAGCTACCATATATATTGGCTTTAGTTATGTGTTATATTTTGGGGCAGAGATGAGATATGTTGTCATGCATGGTTGGATTTGAACATCAACAAGTTAAGCAGTAAATGCCACCGTTCAAATCCACTAACTCAGCATTAACTCAGCTGGCCACAAAGTCATCATTCTCCTAAAATATTGATGTTTTCTTTTATGTTACCTTAACGACTTGTGTCAAGCGAAAACTGTCGACTGGTTTCTAAATCACTTATCTTTGGACAGACACTCCCCATAGGTGGTTCGACTAGTTACTAAATCACTTTTCTTGACACAGTCACTCCCCATGGCTTGTGGTGCATTATATGAGTTTGTGATGATAAATCACCCTGCACAAAAACACCTCCCCCACAGCTCAACAAACAAGAGTAGGGCATGTTCAAGAAAATGCAATGTAATTGAACGTTCATAGACCTTACCTATATGTTATCTACAACATATATGATTGTCAGCCATGTAAAATAGGGACTTATTCAAGCTATTTAGGCCTATACTATATTTAAGACCATCTGCAATATTCTGAGTGTGAAACCCGTACAGTCGGTTTGCCTGCCATAGACTCCCACCAGAAGAGGCCTATGTTCTAGTTTCTATAGCGATGGAGCGGTTCCTTTAGTGAGAGGGGGACCACAGGGGGAACCGGGAGGCCTGGGTCTGCAGCACCGCACCACAGCGCCAGCTGGGCTCCCGTGGAAAATACAAGGTCCCTTCCTGTGCCAGAAATCTGTGGAGAAGGGAGGCGGGGGGGGGAGGCGGAGGAAAAAAGGGAAAATCTGAGTGTGATGGCTGGCGAGTGGAGGTGCAGTTCCTCAGCTCCAACACCCCCCAGGGAAGAGGAGAACGGGTAGGAGAGAGGATGAGAGGCACAGAAAGAGAGAGAGAGAAAGGGGAGAAAGGGGGGGAGAGAGCCAAAGAGAGAGAGAGAAAGAAGTGGAGAGAGAGCCAAAGAAAGAGAGGGGGGGGGGTGGACAAAGGGAACTGGAGCAAGCCTGTGGAAGAATATAAAAGGTACAGAATGGATTGGATGAAGAAAAGAGAGTAACATAATATAGGGATTGGTTTTTTTAAATATAATGATGGATGAAGAGACAGGGGGAGAAGAGCAATCAAAGGCTCTGAAGTCAGGCTTTCCATGATGGGATCAGAAGGCAGACGTTCTGGCGTATGGAGACTGGAAAGACAATGGACAGACCAGACCTGCCTTTGTCTATAGCATCGCTGTACTCCCCCATGAGGCATTGCGTGATCACCATCTCATCCTTAGGGGGAAAGAGAGACGCTTGGGAGAGGAAGAGATGAGTTATATGAACGCGCTTGAACAAACAAACTTGAAAACCTAAATAAATGCGACAGAAATGTGTGGAGCTCTCTCAGTTAAAAATACACTGTACTAGTTTCGGTCACAACGACCTTCTCTTGTCTAAGAGACTCACGCACGCACGCATCCGCACACACACACACACACACACACACACACACACACACACTCTTTCTCATCACCCAATCTGACCCCTTCCATTCCCCAGCAGGGCTGACCAGATCTCTTGTTTCCACCGATTATTTTCATTCATGTGTTTTTGTTATCGTTTCTGCGTGTTAAGGACGTGAGATAATGCTGACTGGTACTGATTCACTAAGACCAATATTTGGATCTTTTCTTGCTCCAACCAAACCGGCTGGATTTCTTGGGTTAGCCAGGACACTTCAGGGAGCTTCGTGCAGAGAAGAGTGGGGCGGTTGTGGCTCAGGAGGTAGAGCCGGCATCTAATGTCTAATGATCGCAAGGTCAGTGGTTAGATCCCCGGCTGGCCACGTGTCGAGGTGTACTTGGGCAAGACACTGACCTCCAAATTGCTCCCAATGATGCTCTCAATGGCCGGCGCCTTGCCATGGTAGCTTGCCGTGAATGTGTGTGTGAATGGGTGAATGAGAGGCCATTGTAAAGCGCTTTGAAATAAGGCGCTATATACTAAGTGCAGTCGACAGACAGATACAGCTCATGGACTGTAGAGTTAGCATTAAGCGCTAACACAACAAGTTTATCGGTTGTGTTCAATGTTGTGCTTGACCTTGAAGCGCGCCTGATGACATCCACTTGAATAACATGAGATCACTCTTCAATAATGTTTATTTTAACACATGTATGATGAAATATCCAGGACATTGTTTCCCTTCCAACTAACCTCTCTGTGTGCGGTGATGACTGAACAAGGAAAGTATGAGCTGTTGTAGTGTTTCTCTAACAAATGGGTTATTACTCAAGCTCTAGTAGACGTAGTTGATGTTGGCAGCACACACACATTCATAGTATTACATTTGTTCTGAATTACAGTCATCCCTGGCTTGTGACAACTAAGACCCCTGGAACACATTGCATCACCCTGTTTGTGTCATTAGAGAGTAGACACGCACACAGCGCGTGGGGGGGCATACGCACTTGCAGCACATGAGGCACGCACACGCACACCTACACACACATACACACACACACACACACACACACACACTCACGGTGGCATGGATGATAAGTGGTTGTGTGGAGAAGTTCGTAGTAATCTTGTACTCTGAATGCTTCGACTGGAATACGTTGTTTGCAGTCATTTAATAATATCACTGGGTTTATATCATGTCTGATTAAGGCCATTGCAATTATGTGGTGTTAAAGCTAGTGTTAGAATGTCCAAGCCTACAACCTAATCTCCTTACATACGCTGTTATATGACACATAATGATATAACTATTTCTTATGTTTCAGGGACAGTGTTTCAGTCAATATAAAACCTTAATCACCTTCTTCCTCTGTCTTTCCCAGGGTAAGAACCACGAGAAAGAGCAGCAGAGAGACAACGAAAAAGAGAGAGAGAGAGAGAGAGAGAGAGAGAGAGGGAACTCAAAGAGTAAGTGATAGGTACGTTTATGTGTAACTACCTGTGTGGTGAACATGGCCTATGTCTAAAATGTTCCAAATGGGATAACTCAAGATCAATTCCAAGAGGCTGAAAATGTACCCTGTGCATATAACCTGCTATGAACTGTAATACACTGACTCCTAGTGGAAAACCGTTATAACTACAGACGTTACATGACCAATAATAGCTGTATATCATGAATTGCTTAAATGTTGCATAGTTAAATGTTGCTATACTTTATGATAAAGACAACAAATATGACAACTTTTGTCTTCATAAGGAGCAAATATGTATCAATGCTTTGTTCACATTGCAATGCTGGTTTCTCTCATATCTGTTTGACGTGTATTATCTGTCTAACCAGTATTATTATTGTTCATGACTGACAACAACGCTTCAAATGCCTAATTGCTATTATTGTTTGCTGATATAATTAGCTGACACTGTCTCCAAAACAAGGTTCTACCGAGATTTGAACTCGGATCGCTGGATTCAAAGTCCAGAGTGCTAACCATTACACCATAGAACCTGCCTACGCAAAATGAACGAAACTGGGTTAGTTATAGAAATGTTTACTGCATATGTTGTTACAGAATGGCACGGAATCTTTTTTTATAACCATCTCTATTGAACATATTCGATTTCTCCACTATGAAAACCAGCCGATAGTGCCCAGATTTCAACGTAGTGACAAACAAAGCATTTATCAATCCAACGCAGACTCAACGCAACTGCAATGCTTCCAACGACCAGCAGGGGGCAACATGTGCTCGTCTGAGTGAATGATGGCTGTGGTCTATACAGGCAGGGTTGCATGATGTTCTCTTTTTAACCAGCCACCTAGACAGCAACAAGTTAATCAGCAGCCTAATAATAGAACAGCTATAATAAAACGAATGATCATTAACCGATAGCCCATACCAAAAAAAAAAAATTTGCATTCCCCCCCCCAATTATGCCCTCTTACCTTACTTGAATGAATGAATGATGAATGAATGAATGAATGGTCTTTATTGTCATTGATATAGTACAGGTACCATACAACGACATTTTGGGAGGGGGGGCTCCCCTGGTGCTAGGAAAAAAACTAAAAACAAGAAGGGAAAAGAGCTGGTTTACATAAATAAAGGCTATGTACACTATCCACTATACTATACTATACAAATAAAACACTGTGCTGTACTCTATGCTATGCTATACCTATCCTAACATTTCCTATCTCTGAACCTTATGTACCCGAGGGTTGTCATATTGCACATAGTGTTATTGCACATTCATTTAAAGTGGCGCAGGTTTGAAATGTTCACAGTTGTGTTTCAGTATTGCACTTGATTACAATCTAGTAGCTGCCATCAAACATAGCTTCCAAATATATGTATGACTGTTTGCCGAGCTTCATTTGATTGACAACGCGTGTGGGTGTGGACCATAACGTGATTGGAATAACCATGAACAGTGTTCTAGGTGTGAGACGAGATCAGGTGCCTCTCTACTGTAGAAAACAGAATGACAGAGGAGGGTGAAGCTGTCATTTGCAAGTCAATGCTTACCTCCCTGAGTGTGTTTGAATTTCAAATGGTGTTTCTGAGGTAGGGCTACTGCTTTACACTTGACTGTATGGGAAAATGCTAGAATTAATTTGGAATTTATTCAAAATTGCACGCGTCAGACACAGATAATGGTAGGTATTTTTGGTAAATGCAATTTTCATTTTCAGACATATTACTTTAACACACTCTAATATTAGACTTTGGTGGTCATATATATAATTTCGTATAATTTTGCATCATTTCAATCTAGAACACAAAGAATGTGTCACAACATTCTCAACATTTTATTAATAGAGACACAATTAGGCCATATGTGTGATACAACATGTAATTGTCGGAGGTGCGGTGGTTCAGTATAGATGTGTAAACAAGGAATGTGAAGGACTGTTGAGCAGAGAACACAACATAAAGGCAGAGCGCTGGAATTCCTGAGTTCCCAGATACACATGCCTGTGGGCGCAAAATGTGCTTGAGTCTGTGAGTCAGTCGCTGTGTGTGTGTGTGTGTGTGTGTGTGTGTGTGTGGTGCTTCCCACTCCCCCTGGGTGTGTGTGGGTGTAGGGGTGAACGTGTGTGAACGTGTGTCCCAGTGTGTGTGTGTGTGTGTGTGTGTGCGTGTGTGTGTGTATGTGTGTGTATGTATGTGTGAGAGTGTGTGTATGTTTGTGCGTGCGTATGTGTGAGTTTGTGTGCGTGTGTGTATGCGTATGTCTGTGCGTATGTGTGTCTGACTGTGTGTGTGTGTGTGTGTGTGTGCGTGTGTGCGCATGTGTGTGTGTGTGTGTGTAGCTGCTGATGTGGGTCATTACCCCTTCTTTCCCCTCAGGGGCCAGGAGGAGAGAGAGAGGAGGATGGGGGGAGGGGGGGATGGAGGGAGGGGGGGATGGAGGGAGTGGGGGATGGGGGTAGGCGGGTTCCCAGGGGAGGAGAGACCAATAAATCACTGTGCCGTCTCTGTGCTGACACCGGGCTTGTCTGCTGGGGGGGAGGGGGAGGGGAGGGGGGGGAGGTGGGGGGGCTCACAACAACACTGTGGCCTTGTCTCTCTGTCACTCACCCCCACGCTGGGCAGGAGCCATCCCCATGCTGTCCTCCTGAAGGGGGAGGGTGTGTGTGTGTGTGTGTGTGTGTGTAGGTGGGGGGGGGGGGGCGTGTAGTACGATGAGGTCCCCCTCCTCCCAGCCCCCCTTGTTGTTTCACGGGCCACTCTGATATTGAAAACGTGATGTGTGAGAGTGGTGTGTGAGAGCCGTCGAGGTGAAGCCATCCTCCTGAGTCTCCGTCCCCCTCTCCTCCTCCTGCACCTCCATCACCCAGCATACTCAGCCCCAACACGCTCCATGTTAGTCTGGTTGCAGATATTTTTCCTCTAGGTGAGCAGTGTTCTGCCGTGCTGTAAGTGCTGAGTACAGTACAAGCCCGTCTCTGCCCTGAATGCTGCTCTGCAAGTTGGGATTATAAAGGGATGCTGCTGCCTGCAGGCAGTTTCCATTGCTTTGAGTCAGGTGTGTGTGTCCGTACGTGTGCGTGCGTGCGCACGTGTGTGTGTGTGTGAGTGTGCGTGTGTGTGAGTGTGTGCGTGTGCGTGTGAGTGTGAGTGTGTGTGTGGTGTGTGTGTGCTTCTTTTCAGCACTCAATGTTCTTCCTAAAAAACCATAACGATCATTCTCTCCCTCCCTTTGTGTGGTCACTTGCATGTCCTTGTGGTGTGCTGTTTGTGTGAGGGAGGGAGGGAGGGCTCCAGCATTGGACCTGCAGGCCTCAATCAGAGCCCAGTCACTCTCACCCCCCCCTCCCTCTCCCCCCTCCCCCCTCCCCTCACACCCTCCCTCAGCTGACCTGCCAATAGCAATAACGCGTGTCCTTCACTTATCACATTCTATCATCTGTTATTATGCCTCCCCCAGCAGTGCACAACGCACCCCCATACATCCTGCAGCCCCCTCCACCCCCCACCCGCCCCCCATTGCCTGCCTCCTACATGAAACATCTCCCAGCAGCAGCAGCAGCAGCAGCAGTCTGCCTGTACACTGCATTCCTCCTGAGTTTTTTTTTTTTTTTAATAAATGTGATCCTAGACCCTAGGAGAGAGACCAGCAATGTGCATTAAAATTCATGGGGGAAAATGGCAATAAAATCTCTCTCTCTCTCTACCTCCCTCTCTCTCTCTCTCTGTCTCCCTCTTTCTCCCTCTCTCTCTCTTGCTCACACATACACACACACACACATACTGTATATTCTATCACTCTCGCTCTCTCTCTCACACACACAGACACACACACACACACACACATACTGTATATTCTATCACTCTCGCTCTCTCTCTCACACACACAGACACACACACACACACACACTTTCTTTTTTTTCTATCAGCCTGGTGCACTCTCTCTCTCTCTCTCTCTTTCCCATTCAATCTCTAACTCTCCCACTGGCTCGTCTTTCTTAGCATCCCCCCTGCTGTCCTTCATCCCTCATTCTCTCCCTCCTCCTCCCTCTGTCTCTCTCTCTCTCTCTCTCTCTCTCTCTCTCCCTCTCTCTCTCTCTCACTCTCTCTCACTCCTCTGTATTTTCCAACTCCACCTCTGGCAGGTTGTGATTTCCACTGTCAGAAAATTGCTTTTTCAATATCTGTCTCTCTAATTATGAGCCCTGCTAAAGGGGTCGTGCCACCAGAATACCAATAAATGTTTCTAGGATTTCTCTCTTCTACAGAATATTTCTCTTTCTCAAGGGAACAAACAGTGCACACTGAAATACTATCTGCATGCACTTGAATATAATCACAATTGTATTCTTTGTAGCTTCATTTCGTGAAATATTGCCAAATCACACAGTTGTATTCACAGTTCTGTTCCTCTGGCCATTTTTCTATGAAAAAGCTGACTTAAAATGTTTAGATTCTGGAGTAGAAATGGTTTGGTTCTTTATTTGTATATGACATATACAGAGATAGATATTTTGCAACAGACAATTCTGCAGTACACTGCTGTACTACTGGCAAATACTTGCCAAATGTGAGATAAAGAGAATTTGTGGTGCATGATATTTACTACATGAATGTTCATCATTTCATGACCCAGCAATGGATAATCTTCGACAAAATCAATACGTTTTTATATTCAGCATAACTAGATTAATGAATAATGTGTCATTTGAAATATCCCTGCACATATTGGCGATTTGTGAGAGGGGGTAACTATCTGGATATGTTGTATCTACCAAAACCCCTTTGCATTCTCAATCACTTCAGCTACCCCTAAAGGGTTAACTCGTCCTCTGTGAGCAGTTTCAGTGTACTTGATTGACATTTGGAGCTTCACGGTAGCGACATCCTCCAATCAACAGACGGTCAGTACACCCCACGTGGGTATTCTGTATACTCATTGGTTCCCTCTTCCCAGTGTTGATTGTGGCTGGGTCGAGCCCCACGTGGAGATTTCATTCAATCATTGAACAATTCCACTGCTGCACCCCCACTTTCTATTGAAAAATGCACACGTACTGTAGATACAATTTGAATTTCCTAAATGTATTATTCTCCAAATACCCAAATATAAAAGGGCTTCTCATGATATAGCTACAGGAATTAAAAATGAACCACCAAATAGATTTGAGTACGTGTGTGTGTGAAAGAAAGTGTTGAGAAAATCCAACAGTGGGTGTTTATTTAACAAATATCATCAGGCTATTTGCACAAGAGCTGTTCGCAAACCCGCTCGAACCCGTCATTGCTTTGAAAACGTTGCAACAGGAAATATGTGTAGCATAACATTCATCCGTCATCTCCATAACATGAGAACATGTATGAGGTGTGCAACTGAAATCAAGCTTTTCTAAAGACTCCATACATAAGAGAAACCTTCGAAAACCCTTCTAGCTCCAGTGTCGTGATCTTAGAATGGTTCTATCTCCGTTTAGGGCAGTTCAGAGATATTGAGCGTCAAAGTTTTTACATTCCATTATGTTTTGTGAGATGGAACCTTTGTATTTTATGAATTAACTAACTCAAAAATGTCAACATTTTAAAAATAATACCACACAGGCATTAATAAACAACTAATGGATCAGATTATGTAAAGAACTCAATTTTGACAAAAATGGAGATAGAACCGTATCATTCTAACGTCACGAATAGCAAGCAAGCAAGCAACTCCCTCTCCCTCCGTTTAGCAAACTGTGCCAGTTCTCCCCCCCCCCCCTCAAGAAAACAACTATGTCCCATTGAAGATCAGGCTCCGAAAAAGAAGGAGGGAGTCAGTGAGAGAGAGAGAAGAGGGAGTGTTGTGTGTGAAAAGAAATAGGGCTACGAAAACGAAAACCGAGACAAAAGAGGCTGTGCGGGCTCTGCATTGAATGTCGCGGCGCTGGTGTGTCCTGTCCTCGGGAAGAGACGTTAGTAGGAACAACCTCCGCCACATTTCCCCTTATTTCTACACGGTGAGAACCGGGGATTTTTAGGGTTACCGTTTGAACCGAAGAAAACCAGCGAAATTCTAGATTTATCAAGTATCGAGGGACTCGAAACATCTTTTTGGACCTGGATCCATGCATCTTTGCATTGACTAACGTTGAGTTGGGTCTGTCTCTGTGTTGGAGGTTGGAGAATTACCACCAGAACAAAGGAGGAGGAGGGGAGAGTCTTGAAGCAAGGAATGATCGAGCCTTGCCGTTGTTACCGCCTCTGAAACCAGGCCAAATGCGTCTCTGAAACACCCCGACGATAAGAGATTCCTCCTGTCCGCTTCTTATTTTGTTTATAAATAAGAGAGGAAGAAGAATAACAAGATACGAAAAACAAACAAACAAAATCGGCGCCCCTCGAAATGTTTCCTCAAAACCGACCCCCGGTAAGTAGCGAAGACAGTGTGTGTAACGTTCGTGTTTCGTGTAATATGTCTTTTACTCAGCCATTTAGAAACCTAGACATTCGTAGATAACCCTCTCCCTTTCTTTGTCTTGTTTAGTTTATCTGGGGGGTAAAGGAAACCAAACTTGAGGTTTAACATAGCCTACATGGAGAGAAAATGGGGCCATAACTTGGGATACATTCATAGTTACAACGTATCTCTTTGTGATGGATCCACATCCACGCGTTGTGTTTTGTATCCGGGATGTTCTTTTGTGGTGAAAACTAAAAAGTAGCTATGAGATACTGCAACATTGCATTTTCATCATATTTTCTATTGCCTTAAGCTGTTTAGTGAGGGAGGGAAGGAAGGTGGTTGGGTGGGCAAACATCTCTATGTGACACAGGTCAGATATTGGTCTGTTATTATCCACACACTAAGCAGGGGAGGGGGGTTTAGACAAGACTGAATAACTGGCAAAGCTTTCTAAACAAGATAACTTTACTGACCCCTCTTTGTGTGCAAATTCCAGTCTCTGAACCCTAACTCTAACTGGCCTTGGGTATTAACTTACCAAGTATGATCAGATCAGAACAGACTATCCTCCTGTCCTGCATGATCCAAACTGTATTCTATGTATTGGTCTGGAGATGATGAAGTGGTCTGCGTCTGTTTGTCCTTTCCACACAGGGTGAGTCATCTCTAAACACTTGGATATCTTGGCTCACTCACCCTCCAGGTGTCATTCACTGTTTTTTATGACTTTGTGTTAATGTTCCCAACCGTCTCATTGATTATGTATGTGCGTATGATTGCTAGATTTGAACACAAATATCTGGCAGTGTGAAATTGAGGCCTTCTAGATCTAGACTTCCCAGCGTTGGAGGTTGCGACCAATCAGGATGTACGTTTAAAGAGGGGTTTATACAGTATTGGGACCGCACGTTACAATAACCCCTATACCTGGGTAGTAACTCTGTAATTACACTTGTAACACCATCATCAGCAGCATGCTGTTACACAGTAGCACCAGTTAGTGATTTGTTTTAATTCTGCAGGAATGAAGTTGAACGGACTGTTCCATGTTCCATTCGGGTGACACATTGTGTAGCCACTCAGCATGTGGAGTTGTGTAATTAATAGCCTAATGACTAGGTAACATATTACAATTGTGTTACTACTACAGTAATTACAAGGTTAGTTTAGTATTGGGGCAACTTCATGTAATGTTACTTCAATGTAGAGATTTTTGAACTACTGTAAAGGCATCAACCTAGGTCCCCCTGGCTAGCTTGTATGGAGTATGAATTAAGACCCTGAGACAACCTACCCCCCATACCACCCCTCCACCCCACCCAGAGAGTGGCCCCCCTACCACCCCAGCCAGAGAGTGCTTTGACATTCACTTCACATGGATGGGGAAGAGATTAGGCCATTGCAAAGTGTGACGCCATGATCCAGGACCACGGGAAATGTCTGGATGTAGAAGGGGGTCATCCTTCGTCTCAACCGTATTCTTCCCCTAAGAGGCGATTATGAGGTCACAAGTCAAACCAAATAGAATTCTTATTCTACGAGGAGAACGTCCTCCACACACGTACTAACAGAATCGCAGCAGGCATCACCGTATCCAGATATCACCCCTGTGCACAAGTACAGTATAAGTATGTGCACGGTGGTATGATGTGGTATGGTTAAAGTCCTTTGTAGGCTTGTTACAGTTATATAGTGCTGTAATAAGTTGTCCCTTGCACATACATAGCCATAACCACACGTCTCTCACACACACACACTGGGAGAGAGCTGCACTGAGGTCCTCTTAAGCCCCCCCATCCAGCCAGCTGTGTGTGCAGCTGACTTCCAGGGGAGAATGCGGAGCTGTGGTTAGCAGCGTTTAACCCAATCCCTCTCATCCACCAACTCCGCGCTCCTTCCTCATGAGAGCTAACGACCACATCTCAAATGGATGGTTCTGTGTCCTGGAGAGCGGCTCCGGGTCAGGAAGGAAAGCACGGGTTCTTCACTCCCAACCACAGCGGAACCTTAAACACCGCGGAAGCCTGTCCCCTGAAAGTCGTCGGATTTGATTAAGTCTTGTTTGCGACGTTGAGTGAATATTCACCTCGCGGCCCTGAAGTATTTAGTCAACTTTAAAGTCAGAAACGACAAAATGGTTTCTCCAGAAGCGTTGGAATACAATTTATAGCATTTAATATGAATGTGAGCAAAAGTACAAGTATCTTTGTTATATTAGTAATTTGGGATTTTTTTATTTTATTGTTTATTATTCTTTTTCCTAAATGATCACAGGGGAAGCCTTGGCTTGAAGTTGAATCAGGTTGAGCTCATCTTCATGTGCATGTCGTGCAGAAGTATGTATGACTAAGATGATTCTCTGTCATCCCTTTGGTAACCGTGGTAATAATGATGATGGGCTGCATTGTATAACCAAGAACAAACACTGACCGTAGGAGTTAAAGGGAGACCAGCTCCACCTTGCTTGTTCTTGGAAAGAAGCTATAACACGGCCTGGTGGGAGTAGGTGTGTCAGGACGGCTGTCCTACACGCTTAAGATCCCGGTCCATCTCGGCCCGGTCACCCAGGGTAACAACAACAAGCAGTCTGCTCTGCTTGAAGATCCACAATCACACCTGATTGCTTAGAAACGTGTCGCTCACACAAGGGAGCTGAAGTCCTGCTGCCTTCCAAGGGTATAAAACACCCCACACTTACCATCTCCTCCTGAACAATACCCTTGGGAGGGGGAGGGGAGGGAGGTGGCAGCAGCAGTGCCTCCCTAGTGTTGGTAATCAATGGCTACATGCACCCCCCCTCCCTCCTCCTCCTCCCCCGCCCTCTCTGAGGTTGATGGTGCCAGCTCCACATGGAGTTCCTTTGGCCCAGTCAGCAGATCCTCCTGGCTATCCCATCAGACCCCCATTGATCCAGATCCTACTGGCTATCCCATCAGAACCCCATTGATCCAGATCCTCCTGGCTATCCCATCAGGCCCCCATTGATCCCGGAGTCCAGTCAGGCTGACTCTAGAACATTCTGTTTTAACTGCACAGCAACAGGACCTGGCAGGGCAGGGGCAGGGCAGGGCAGGGGCAGGGTAAGAGATCAAGTGGGGGCTTAGGAGGGCCGGAGCATGACTGAGGTAAGAGATCAAGAGGGGGCTAGGGAGGGGCAGGACAGGGGTAAGAGATTTAGATTTAGAGGGGACTAGGGAGGGCCGGAGCATGACTGGGGTAATCGATCCAGAGGGGGCTAGGGAGGGGCAAGGCAGGGCTAAGAGATCCACACGTGGGTGGGGAAGAACTGGGCAGGGCTGGGCTAGTTGATCCAGAGAGGTGGGGCCGGGAAGGCCAGAGGAGGGAGGAGTGATGCCCCCGCAGACCCAGCAGACCCAGCATGGAGCACATGTTTCAGGTATTTATTTTGAGTGTTGTTCTTAAGGAGAGAGCCCTGGCTATCGATCAGGAGCCCGCCTGCCTGGCACAGCCAACGATTATCCAGCAACAGAGCCAGAGAGAGACAGACAGAGACAGACAGACAGAGACAGAGAGGGAGAAGTGAAAACTGGAAAGGATCCGGGGCCAGGTTTACACAAGTTTGTGAAGGTGTGGCGGTGGTGCCAGCCATGGAGAGAACAACCAGGCGCCTGGTTACCTAGTAAAGGAAGGCACCTACAGCAATTAACGCGGCTGACAGTGACAACCAAACCGCTCTGCTCCGCTAATGTAGTCTGACAGCGGGGACATTTGAATAACGAGCTTTCAGGAGGAGGAGGGAGGGAGGGAGACAAAAAAAACAACAGAAAAAAAGATGTGTGGCACTAATGAAACAGGTGCCCAGCCCTCCCCTAAGTGAGGGGAGTAAGTGAGAGATTACCGGGGCATTTCTCCTGCGAGAGCGGCAGAACCAGTCGGACAGCAGCGAGGTGCTTTCTGAAAATGCAAATAACCTCTCGGTTTGTTTGTGTCGTCCGTTCGTATTTGAATAATTTGATATAGAAGAGGCCTGAGCTTCTAACGCTATATAACGTTGACATACATGACAGTATATTGCCTGTGTGTCATGGTCTTGTGTTTGGGCTCTGCGAGGGAGGGGGGGGCGCGCTGAGATGTGTTGACTGGAGGGGGTGTGGCGAGTTTAGGGCGGGGGGGGGGGGACAAGGGGGGGGTGGAGGGGGTTGGACAGACTGCGATGCTCGTCAGCTGGTGGTCTGGTTTTTAAACCCACAATGCCCTTCTCTCCCCACAGCCCGTCATGTCGTGTCCCCCAGTAGCAGGCACACAAGAGAGCGTGGTGGGTGTTTACTCTAAACGATTGACTCTGTGGGTAAGCACAGTATAATTAGCAGGCTGGCTAATGGTCCGGGCTGGCTGTCAGTGACTAGGAGAGAGTGGGAGGTT
>NC_137677.1:7984296-7989296 GCF_963989245.1 Nansenia antarctica | reverse complement strand
CTCACTCACACACACACACACACCATGTGCACACAGACACACTCACACTCACACACACACACTCACACACACACACACACACACACACACACACACACACACAGACAGTTTGTCGTTTCAGTTCTAACCCGATAGATCCAAGGTGTCCACGGTTCTTAAACACCACTCCCACTGCTCCCTATACACTCACATCTCTCATGGTACACACACACACACACATACACACACACACGAAGCTAACTCGCTAGTGTATGACGTCATACATCTGTGGATGGGTTCGGATGTGTGAAATATGCAATTATGACACCTGGAAGGTTGGAAATCAGGACCTGACTGTTTTTCCCCGCGTTCAAACACACGACACCGATGCACGTTGTCTAATCTGCCATCTCACTCTCTCTCTCTCTCTCCCTCCCTCCCTCCGCAGGCACCTCTCCAGCCCCCCCCTGGGTCCTCGGCCTCTGCTGCTGCTGCGGCGGCGGCGGCTGCAGCCTCGGGGACGCCCCAGTCCCTGAAGCTCACCTACCCAGAGACCCTGGACCGCATCAAGGAGGAGTTCCAGTTCCTGCAGACCCAGTACCACAGGTACACAACCACGGGTGGCCCGAGAGGGAATGGGGAGCTGTGTGTGTGTGTGTGTGTGTGTGTGTGTGTGAGAGAGAGAGAGAGTGTGTCTCTATTAGGGCTGGGTATCGCCACTGATTTCTCAAAACGATTCGATTCCGATTCACAGCTCCCGATTCGATTCGATTCACGATTCGATTCGATCCGATTCCGATTCGATCTAGTTACAATATACATTTTTGCTTGAATATGAAAGATATTCTCCGAACTAATGCTATAAATGGTTCAAGGAACCCTATAACATGTAGCATTGTTAAACATATCAATGAATTGACTCCAAAGCAGTTACATGAATGTACTTTTTATTTACATATGACTTTGCTTTTGTCCAGCTCATCTCTATCGTCACATTTTTAAAATCCAAAATGCACCCAGACATCTGACTTTAAGCCTGGTGGTGACTTGAGTGTCCCTGCCATCGCCATGTTTTTAGATTTTAGTGTTGAGACCTCACGTTGCGTGAGATATGATAAATTATTGTAGCGCGAGTTCTGGCCACGAGATCTCGTTGCGGGTTGAAGCTGCAAGCCAAAAAAGAAATAAAAAAAATATGAAAGATCGATCTCGGGATTTATGAATCGATAATCGCTCATTTAATGAAGATCGATTCAGAATCGGGAAATCGATTTTTTGAACCCAGCCCTAGTCTCTATGAGTGTGTCTGTCTGTGTGTGTGTGTGTGTGTGTGTGTGTGTGTGTGAGAGAGTGTGTCTATGCATGTGTGTGTCAGTCTATGCGTGTGTGTGTGTGTGTGTGTGTGTGTGTGTGTGTGTGTGTGTGTCTATGCTTCTGAATAGGCCCACAGGGTCTTGAGTGAACAGGGATCTGCTTAGCTTCTGATGAGATTCCCTAGTGGACCGTGGGGGGGGGGGGGGGGGGGGGGGTCGTGTGTCGGATCTAAACAGCCCCCTGAGATGTAACTCACCCAGCGCTGAGGCGGAGGGAGAGGGGGAGGAAGGTTAGGAGCGAGGCAGCAGAGGAGGACGGTAGATGGAGACTCTGAAGGCTTTCTTCTCGAGTGAGATCAAACAGAAACACCCGTCTTCTTCTGGATGTTGTTCATCGTAGAGGAGCTGTTCTACATGTCGTATGTGTGTCCCAGGCTTTGTGGTGTGTGTGTGTGTGTGTGTGTGTGTGTGTGTGTGTGTGGTGTGTGTGTGGTGTGTGTGTGGTGTGTGTGTGGTGTGTGTGGTGTGTGGTGTGTGTGTGTGTGTGTGTGTGTGTGTGTGTTTCTGGCTCACAGGACCCATTTTTCCTGGCGTAGTGTTTTGTTCCTGGGCGTCAGGGGGCTGGGTGATGTTGTGTTATTGGGGGAAAGGACTGTTAGAGGATCTAGGGAGATTCCACCTCGGTGTGCGTGCGTGCGTGTGCATGTTTCCGCCTCAGTGTGTCTGTATGTTTGGTGTGTGCGTGTGCGTGTGCATGATTCCGCGTCTGTGTGTGTTTGGTCTGTTTGGTGTGTGTGTGTGTGTGTGTGTTTGGTCTGTTTGGTGTGTGTGTGTGTGTGTGTGTGTGTGTGTGTGTGGTTCAGGAATGTAGCCTGAGCAGGCCTGACTGGCTCCTGACTGTGGGACTGCAGTTGCCTGTGTCATCCCAGCCTACCCTGCCTCTCTCTCCCTGCCTCTCTCTCCCTGCCTCTCTCTCCCTGCCTCTCTCTCCCTGCCTCTCTCTCCCTGCCTCTCTCTGCCTGCCTCTCTCTCCCTGCCTCTCTCTCCCTGCCTCTCTCTCCCTGCCTCTCTCTCCCTGCCTCTCTCTGCCTGCCTCTCTCTCTCCCTGCCTCTCTCTCCCTGCCTCTCTCTCCCTGCCTCTCTCTCCCTGCCTCTCTCTGCCTGCCTCTCTCTCCCTGCCTCTCTCTCCCTGCCTCTCTCTCTCCCTGCCTCTCTCTCTCCCTGCCTCTCTCTCCCTGCCTCTCTCTCCCTGCCTCTCTCTCCCTGCCTCTCTCTGCCTGCCTCTCTCTCCCTGCCTCTCTCTCCCTGCCCTCTCTCTCCCTGCCTCTCTCTCCCTGCCTCTCTCTCCCTGCCTCTCTCTCCCTGCCTCTCTCTCCCTGCCTCTCTCCCTGCCTCTCTCTCCCTGCCTCTCTCTCCCTGCCTCTCTCTCCCTGCCTCTCTCTCTCCCTGCCTCTCTCCCCCTGCCTCTCTCTCCCTGCCTCTCTCTCCCTGCCTCTCTCTCCCTGCCTCTCTCGCCCTGCCTCTCTCTGTTCTCTTGGCACTTCTTCACAGGGTCCCCTGCTTTGATTACCAGCAGCCACAATCATCAGCTCTCCCCTCCTCCCCCCCCCCCCCCCCCCCCCCCCCCACCCCAACTCCTATTGTATGGCTGCTCTCCCAACCCCCACCCCCTCCCCTGAGCCCCAGTCCCCCCCTCCCACCCAGCCGTCTCCTCCCAGGCGAAGGCTGTAAAGAGTCCCAGTACAAACAAGCGGGCCTGGCTGATTCCAGGCATACCTCTGGATCGCCCCACCAGACCGGCCACCGACCCAGTTAGACCACGCTCCGATGGTCTCTGTTACCAGAACACGGGCCTATATCCCCCCCCTATCTCACCCCCTCCCCCCAGCCCGGTCTCAGTTCACTCTGCTCCTGTTTGTGTGTGTGTCTGTGTGTGTGTGTGTGTGTGTCTGTCTGTGTGTGTGTGTGTCTGCGTGTGTGTGTCTGTGTGCGTGTGTCTGCGTGTGTGTGTCTGCGTGTGTGTGTCTGCGCGTGTGCGATGATCCATTGTAGCAGTGGATGGAGGTGAAATTCACGAGACTCAACAGGAATTCCATGGACTCGACAAGGCGGGACAAGCTTCTTCTTGTAAAAAAAAAAGAAAAAAAAGCTTGCCTTTCCGAGAGAGTGTTCTAGAAGCCCCGCGGATGGAGACACAGTGCGATCACTTATTGGCAGGCCAGCGCCCGCTCCAATTAGTGTCACGAAACATCTGAATCATTGCGATATCGCCTAGCCTAACCAATAAAACCAGGAATGCTATCGAGCAGCCAAGCTTGACTGGATCAACGCTGAATTAAACAGAGTGTTTAGTTTATGCAGAGGGTGTTGAGGACAGACTCCCAGTCAGTGGGATTATGGGTAACCTTCTTTAGACCCCAACTAGCAGACAGGACAACCTGCAGGGTTCCTCCACACCTGATCTCATCATCACACACTCCTTTGGCTAATCCTGGGACTTATCAATCACACTCCAGGTAGAACATGGCCTATACGCGCACGCGCCACACACACACACACACACACACACACACGCACACACACACACACGCACACCCACACACACACACACACACACACACACACACACACACACACACACTACCAATCTCATTTTAACTCTACCCTGACTACACACACACACACACACACACACACACACACACTACCAATCTCATTCTAACTCTACCCTGACTACACACACACACACACACACACACACACACACACACACACACACACACACACACACACACACACACACACACACACACACAGAGGGGAGCTACCCAAATGCACTTGCATAGATCTGTGCTAGAAATAGCAGGGCTTAGGTTTGTATTTTGGCTCTATTGATGGAGGCTGGGGCCTGATTGCTGTTGCTTAGATGGATTAGCAAGCAGGAAAGAGATAGCGGTAAAAGGATTAGGTGTGGTGAGCTCGCTCTCTGTGTGTGTGTGTGTGTGTGTGTGTGTGTGTTCGGTGTGTGTGTTCGGTGTGTGTGTGTGTTCGGTGTGTGTGTGTGTGTGTGTGTGTGTGTGTGTGTGTACGCCTGCCTGCATGTCTCTGTGCACGTCTCTCTGCGCATGTGCCTGTGTCATTATTTGTGTGGCTCTAATTGTGTTTGTTTACGTGAGCTTTATTCTGGCCGTGGAGGACGACCGTGGAGGACTTTATATAGAGCGGGAAAGCGTTAATTAATCATATCTAGGTGGGTGGGTCACCTACTACAGTATTGTATCAGTGTCACAGTGGCTGTGCCTATATGGAGTGAGCGTGTTTGTGCCTGTCAAGTTAGTAAAGTGTGTGTGTGTGTGTGTGTGTGTGTGTGTGTGTGTGTGTGTGTGTGTGTGTGTGTGTGCTGCAGCTGCTATTTAAACAACCTCTAATCAGTAGACTGGAGGAAGACGAGAGGAGCTGCTGACACGGAGCTCTCATTACTGTAATTCTCCCTCCTCAGTCAGTCAGACACACACACACACATGTACACACACACACACACACACACACACACACCACACACGGTACACACACACACATGTACACACACACACACGTACACACAGGTTGGGGTTGTTGTGAGGTATTGTAAAGGAGAGACTCAGCGTGCGTGCGTGCGTGTGTGTGTGCGTGTGTGTGTGTGTGTGGTGAAGGACAAGCTCTCCACTC
>NC_137677.1:7982347-7984096 GCF_963989245.1 Nansenia antarctica | reverse complement strand
TCCTGGGTGACGACAATAAGAACTGTGTATAATAATCATAATAATCATAATCATTATCACGCTATTACAACGCTGCTGTTGTTGTTATTGTTGTTGTTGACTCTGTTGTTGTCGTTCTGAGACAAGGGGAAGTATTGAAAAAGAGACAAGAGACAAAGAGAGAGGAAGAGTGAGTGAGTGAGAGGGAGGGGAGGGGAGGGGAGGAGAGGGAGGGAGGAGAGGGAGAGAGGAGAGGAATGGCGTTATTGTAGTTACTACTGTACCCCGAGGTGTTTTCATACTTCGGCTGTGATGGAGAGAGGTTGTAAAGGGATGAATAAGAGATGAGGATCAGGATGAGAAGTGCTTTCAAGGAACGGCGGGCCCAGTCAGCCAGACCCAGACACACGGGCCTGCCTCTGGACCAGACCCAGACACACAGGCCTGCCTCTGGAGCCTGACCACCTCTCAGCCTCACTGACCCACACCACCCTTCCACCCAGCCCCCCCCCCAGCCCCAGCCTCATCCTCAACCTCATCCTCATCCTCATCCTCATCCTCATCCTCATCCCCAGCCCCAGTCCCAGTCTTAGTCCCAGCTCTATCCCCAGCCCCAGCAGACCAGAGAGGCAGAGAGAGCATCCTGTCAGCCAGCCAGAGGGGTGAGGGTGGGGGTGGGGCGACACACTGCAAATGGAGTGGGAGGAGGAGGGGGAGGAGGAGGAGGAGGAGGAGGAGGAGGAGGAGAGTGCTCGCTAAATGAATTTGTCGTTCAGCACGGGGGAGTCTACTCTACTGCGTCAGCGCTGTGTGTGTGTGTGTGTGTGTGTGTGTGTGTGTGTGTGTGTCTATGCGTGCTTGTTTGAGAGTTCAGTATGTGTGAGAGGGAGAGAGTGGGTGGGAGGCGGGGGGGTGAGTGGTATCGGGGCGGGGGGGGGGTGTAAGGGCGGGGCAAGGTGGAATGCTAGCTGCGTTGTAGCGACGGTGTCACGGAGATTGAAAGTGACAGGCAGGAAGCATCAGAGACAGCTGGGTAACAGCCCCTCCGCCACACTGGGGAGGGCTTAACACTGAACAACATTAACATACACTCTCCTGGAGGCTAGGGGGCTCGTCATCCACTGGGGAGAGAGGGGGAGGAGGGGGAGAGGAGAGGGAGTGAGGGGGGATGGAGGAAGAGAGAGGGAAAGAGAGAGGGAGGGAGGGGGTGAAGAGGGAGGAGAAGGAGGGAGGGAGGGGGGATGGAGGAAGAGAGAGGGAAAGAGAGAGGGAGGGAGGGGGAGGAGGAGGAGAAGGAGGGAGGGAGGGGGAATGGAGGAAGAGAGAGGGAAAGAGAGAGGGAGGGAGGGGGTGAAGAGGGAGGAGAAGGAGGGAGGGAGGGAGGGGGAATGGAGGAAGAGAGAGGGAAAGAGAGAGGGAGGAAGGGGGAGGAGGAGGAGGAGCGGGAGGGAGGGGGATGGAGGAAGAGAGAGGGAAAGAGAGAGGGAGGGAGGGGGTGAAGAGGGAGGAGAAGGAGGGAGGGAGGTGGGCGAGAGGAAGAGAGGGAGAAAAGATAGAGAGCAGGGGAGGGAGGGAAACAGGGGGAGATAGAGAGAGAGAGAGAGAGAGAGAGAGAGAGAGAGGTGTTGAGCGGGGGAAAGAGAAAGAGAGAGAACGGAGAGAAGGTGAGAGGGAGTGAGAGAGGATATTAAAGTGAGAGGGAGACAGAAGGTTAGTTAAGGAGAGAAAAGTGAGAAAGCAGCAGATCTTGTTTGCATCTCACTTGACACT
>NC_137677.1:7974847-7979847 GCF_963989245.1 Nansenia antarctica | reverse complement strand
ACAGAGACTGAGACACATACACACACACACACAGACTGAGACACATACACACACACACAGAGACACACACATACACACACACAGAGACTGAGACACATACACACAGACACACACACACACACACACACACACACACACACACACAGAGACTGAGACACATACACACACACACACACACAGACACACAGAGACTGAGACACATACACACACACACAAAAAGACACACACAGACTGAGACACAGACACACAGACACATGCACACACACACAATCACTCGCGCACGCACACACACACACACACACAGCCAAGGACATACTGTCTTTCAAAACACCCATACAAGCCACACACACATCCAATGATGTTTAACAATCTCTGTGTGTGTGTGTGTGTGTGTGTGTGTGTGTGTGTGTGCGGGGGTGTATGAATGAAAAATAGCTTGATGATTGCGATGACAGGAGTTATGCTTTTAACTGATAAACGGTTTGGGATCTTTAAACGGTTAAATGGAGTTATGTGAAGGTTGCAAAACTGAGGCTTCTTCCAAAGGCTTCCAAAGGCTATATATACTTTAATAAATGTGTGGTATTGTCGGCATCCTCATCTAAATCACATCCCCAGTCGAGACATTCCTTTCTCAAATATGTCAAACATCTGCCGCACAAAACCGTAATACACACGCAAGGACACCTCAGAGCAATTATTCACTTAAGTGTCTAATAACAGGATGACGTCCCCCCCCTTTCTAGTTTCTTCACTATAAACAAATAAATAAAATGTGAATTCTTCCTTCTTCTTCTAGCATTACGGCTGCTAATGGCCCCTCGCCCTAGCGCAGATTACTTCATTGTGCGATGACTGATGGAATAGATGATTCACTTACTCAGATAATGTATTTTGTTGTAAGTGGCTTTGGATAAAGGCGTCTGCCTAAATGCCAAGAATGTAAATGTAAATGACGTTTCTAAATCAACACTTCCGCCTTGTGGAGTGAGAACGAACTACAGGGAACACCAACCCAAATGTCTTCCAGTTAAGTGTTTATACAAGATGTCAGACTACCTTTGCAATGTTAACCAATAGTCACCTATAACCCAACCGTTATCAGAAATATGTGTGTGTCAGTGCGTGTTACTGCTTTGCCTCAGACTAGACACACCAAGACGACACAACGACAAGCCAAGACAACTTCCTCTTGATTTGATTGACTTTATTTGTAAGGCACCAGAAGTACTTCCTTACTGCAGAACATTTCATTTATTTATAGTAAATGTTTGTTACTTTTTATATTTCACCTTTTGTTTAAATGAAGCTATGATTTTTCATGACACAAAACATTATTTTTATTTTTTTGCCAAAGTACGCACTTTAGGTTTTACATTATACACAAAATAAGTATTTAAAAAAAGACCTTTACAAAGCTCAAAATGCTTACAATGCTTCACGCTATGGGGCAACGGGCAAGCAATGGGTCAGGAATGGGGCGGGGGGGGGTAAGATGGGAGGGGAAGGGGGGGGAAGGGGGGGTAAAGGTCAAAGTACTGCAGGTCCTCTGGTATCACATCAGTACTGTAGGACATAGCACAGGGGTCATCCAGGACAGACACAGAAGATGCAGCCATATACACAGAAAGCTGTATATGTAGAACTGTATACATGACCTGGCCCTCCACTACTAAACAAATACATAGAATTCATTTGTATCTGAATCGTTTTAAAACAGCGTACTCTCATTCTATTTTCATAGCGGTAAAATTCAAACAAGTGCATTGATCACGGAAAAATGTGGACCAAACTTTTTAACTTTTAAAAACATTTTTCTTCTTCTTCGCTAATAGAAAGGAATATATCGGTTTCTCCAGACATGCATTTGGGTGTGCGTCTATCCACACACTTCTGCATATCACTACTGTTAGGGTAGGTATGAGTACAGTTGTGCTGCCAGCTCGGTTCACAAGCAGCATTATACTTAAAGAACAGCGAATGCATTCCGACCCCAGGGTTCACCACTTAACCAAAATGTTCAAATCTATTATACATGTTTAAATGCATTCACATACAGCAATGGAATCATCTCTGAGCCTCCGGGACGCTTCGATCTACACATTTACACACATCTACACACCCTCACAGTGTGACCCACCAAACAAGAGAGGAGAATGTTGAATATAAGGGGAATACAAAACATACAGTTATCGTTATCATCACCATCATCATCATCACATGCTGTTTTCACAGGCTATCATCAAACCAACGGTCAGACATTAACACCGATCCCCTCCCAACCTTCCGGAACTCCCCATCCAACCTTCCGGAACATTCCCGGTTCTGTGGACATGATTCACCACCAAACAACTTGAAGATGAGCTCCTTCTCCACAGCTCCGGGGCTGCCTCCACCTCCACCTCAGCTCCAGCCTACAGCGGCACTCGTGGGTCTTGCTTGGAACGTTTTTAAGACGTAATTCTACTCTTTATGCTTCTCCTAAATGGGCTTGGCAGCCTTCTACAAAAGGCTGTTAGAGGGGGGGGAGGGGGGCGTAGTTACTTCTGTTCAGGCACACCTTGCGGTGGAATTTTGTGCTTTATCTATTCAATCTAAAAGGCCTGATCGAACATTAGCTATGGGCGATAAATCCCAATATTTGAGTGCTGTGTATGTGGTCTACACAAGATAGAGCTATATAATGTGTATAAGTACTTTGTGCCAGGCTGGAAACTCATGTGTGTGTGTGTGTGTGTGTGTGTGTGTGTGTGTGTGTGTGTGTGTGTGTAGAGGGGGGGGGGGATTCAGAGAGAGAGAGAGAGAGAGAGAGAGAGAGAGAGAGAGAGAGGGGACATTTTGCGCATCGCTTCTGCACTACCTAACAATAGAGATGTGAACCTGTTTCCTAAAAATAGACACCAGGATTCCTGCTCAAAGAGATGACTCAGAGGTCAAAGCTGCTTTCAAAAACACTTACTGCCATCTACTGTTGAAGAGGCGATACACACTCGCACTCTCTCACTCTCTCTCTCTCACTCTCTCTCATCTCTCTCTCATCTCTCTCTCATCTCTTCTCTCTTTCTTCTCTCTTCTCTCTCTCTTCTCTCTTTCTGTTTCAACGCCAAAGATAATAGAGAGAAAAGCACTGGACTCCCCTTTTTTCCTTCTTCTATCTTGCACAAACGGCCTCTTGTTGTTATCTTAACATGGCGAGTGTTGTGATAAGGTGGGCAAGATAAGGATCTGGTGGAATTTCTCAGCGGGGTGTGTTTGTTTTTGTTTCGTGGACTGATATAGCGCTGACTGGCAGAGGAACAGCGAGAAGGTAGCTTGAAGAAGGTGCTTTTTGTTTCCCATATACATTTAGATTATATATATATACCTCTACTTATCTAGACGTCTCTTTTTCCCCGTCTTCTCTTAATAACAACATCCCTGCTTTTCTCGTAGACTAAAACCAATTTAAAAAAGCAGCACTAGAGTGTTCACTACGTAAGAGCACACGGCTTTACATCGTGTTACAGCAGGAAGGTGTCTCTCTCTCTCTCTCTCTTTCTGCTCTCTCACTCTCTCTCTTTCTCTCTCTCTCTCTTTTTCTCTCTCTCACTCTCTTTCTCTCTCTCTCTCTTTCTCTTTCTCTCTCTCTCGCTCTCTCTCTCTCTCTCTTTCTCTCTCTCTCAGCCAACCGGGACCGCGGTCCCCTCGTTACCCAACCAGCCTCCTTTCACTTGGGGGTCAAATCCTAACTGGAAAAAACCCGGCATGTCGTAACTCCCGATTGTCGAGAGAAAAAACACCCTCCTTGTGACGTCAAAGCGCGAATCGCGCAATCGAAGCCCTGGTGCAGGGGTCTAAGCTGCGTCTCGTCTAAGCGAGACCTCCGCTCGGATGACGAGCGAGACGAGACTGAACCCTGTCTTGTCTTGACTGTCTTCTAGTTCGCTATATTCCACTTATATTATGACGGGACATTCAGACTCACAGAGACTCACAGGCCGGCCCTGGGGACAGGGGTACGAGGCTCCCGGCTAGGGAGGGCGCACGAAACACACATCCACGACGTGTGTGTGACAGAGCAGGAGAGAGAACAGCAGGAGAGGAAAAGCCAATGAGCAAACGACAGAGACAGAGAGAGAGAGAGAGAGAGAGAGAGAGAGACAGAGAGAGGGAGAGAGAGAGAGAGAGGGAGAGAGAGAGAGAGCGAGATGAGGTCAGAAAGGAGGGAAGAGGGATGGCGGTCCATGACAAAGAGTACACAAGTAATAAAAAGCGTAAATCACAAACAGATAAAACCCCTCCCAAAAAATAAAGAAGTAGATATATATATCTGAAGATTGTATTCCCAAAAAAAAAAGGAAAAAAAAAAGAAAATCAACACTGTACACAACTCTGAGCAGGTGGAATGATGGCAACAGCACCAGAGAGAGAGAGAGAGAGAGAGAGAGGGAGGGAGAGAGAGAGGGAGAAAAGAGAAGGAATCACAGAAGAAAAGAACCAGGTCAAAACAGAAGCATGGCAACTATACGGAAAGGGGGGGGTTGGTTCTAAGGGGTGGGGGGGGGGGGGGTGTCTGGCACGGAGAGAGCAACCACAGCCGCCCGATTCTGCTGATATGCGTTGGAGGTGGGGGGGGGGGGGGGGCTGCGAGGAAGAGGGAGGGAGGGAGAGAAGGAAGGAGGAAAGGAGAGGAAGAGGGTCTTCATCAGCCCCCTAGTCAGACTTGTCCCCGTCCTCCTCCCGGTGGCTGTCGGCGCCCTCGCGGTTGGCCTTCTCCTCCTTGGCCAGCTGGGCCTGCGAGGCCAGGATGCTGCTGAGGGAGAACAGGCCGGAGGAGGAGGTGACGGCCGGCAGGCTGGGCTGGCCGAGGCCCAGGGGCAGCGGGGTCATGGGCAGTGCCAGGCCCTGGAGCTGGGACAACTGGTGAGCCTGGAGCTGCTGCTGCGGACAACACACACGACGCCCACCAGCTCAAACACAGGTAATAATAATAATAATTCATTACATTTATATAGCGCTTT
>NC_137677.1:7902347-7962347 GCF_963989245.1 Nansenia antarctica | reverse complement strand
CCCTACAGCCGGGACACAATGGACTCTCTCTGGGCCTGCCCCCCAGGCCCTACCAGAGGCCTCTACAACCACCAACCTCCGTTCATCTCCTGGGTGTGCAGGAGGAGTTCGTTTCATCCCAGCACCAACACACCGGTTTCCAAACAACCATTAAAACCTCGGCCGTCATCCTGGGCCCGGCGTAACACAACGTGTGTGTGTGTGTGTGTGTGTGTGTGTGTGTGT
The DNA here is from genome assembly GCF_963989245.1 of Nansenia antarctica. Taxonomy (NCBI): domain Eukaryota; kingdom Metazoa; phylum Chordata; class Actinopteri; order Argentiniformes; family Microstomatidae; genus Nansenia; species Nansenia antarctica. The sequence goes on along the minus strand of NC_137677.1, from coordinate 7,962,122 downwards.
GTGTGTGTGAGTGCAGGGCTGGAGCAAAACACCCTGCAGGCCCAGTGGCTCTACAGGACCAGAGCTGGTGACCCCTTGGCCTGGCGGTGCACATCCCAGCCGTGCAGGCCTGACCCCTGGCCCCCGACCTCACCCCGCAATCAGACTTTTTCCGACTGTGAATATTCATATTCAACATATTCATGTTCTCTGTCTCTGAGCAAAAAAAAAAGGGGAAAAAAAGGGATCCATTATGGAGCATCGGAGACCGCGCCAGATGGATGCACATAATGTTAATGAAATACTGCTGTAATATCGTGACACATGCCATCTGGTGTGACGGGGAAAGGTGCCTGCGCTCTGGGTGTGTGTATGTGTGTGTGTGTATGGAAAAGATGGCGATTAAGTGTGAGGGTGTGTGTGCCAAGTGTGAGAGAGATATAGAGAGAATATGGGAGAGGTAGAGGGAGAGGGAGAATGTGTGTGTGTGTGTGTGTGTGTGTGTGTGTGTGTGTGTGTGTGTGCCTGCTGTCAGCACGTCTCGATGCAGGGTGAGATAAGCCACGATAAAAGATGCTGTGCTGCCAGTAAAGCCAGCACTCATTCCCCAGCAAGAGCCACACATATATATATACACACACACGCGCACACACGCACACGCGCACGCACACACGCACGCACGTACACCTACTTTCACACTCACACGTACAAACAAACTACGTGTGTACACACACACACACACACAAAAACACATGTAGGACAATCCATAATTTGATTCTGCCCTGCTCCTTTGAGATGCAATTATAGCATTGAAAAGAGCTGTGCATTCGAGGGTCAACACACACACACACACACACACACACACACACACACACACACACAGTCTTCGGCGGTGACTAAATGGGATTCATCATTTCAGTAAATCGCTGACCCCCCCCCCCCTCCCCCACCGTTTGGGAAACAAACTGGAAGAAAGAAAATCCTACCATCTGAACCATAATGTCTATCTTAAACAAGGATTACAATCTGAACCATAATGTCCATCTTAAACAAGGATTACAATCTGAACCATAATGTCTATCTTAAACAAGGATTACAATCTGAACCATAATGTCCATCTTAAACAAGGATTACAATCTGAACCATAATGTCTATCTTAAACACGGATTACAATCTGAACCATAATGTCCATCTTAAACACGGATTACAATCTGAACCATAATGTCCATCTTAAACACGGATTACAATCTGAACCATAATGTCTATCTTAAACACGGATTACAACTCCAATCCTGTGTTCCTGCTCCACAAACTGGAAGAAAGAAAATCCTACCATCTGAACCATAATGTCTATCTTAAACAAGGATTACAATCTGAACCATAATGTCCATCTTAAACACGGATTACAATCTGAACCATAATGTCTATTTTAAACACGGATTACAATCTGAACCATAATGTCTATCTTAAACAAGGATTACAATCTGAACCATAATGTCCATCTTAAACAAGGATTACAATCTGAACCATAATGTCCATCTTAAACAAGGATTACAATCTGAACCATAATGTCCATCTTAAACACGGATTACAATCTGAACCATAATGTCTATCTTAAACACGGATTACAACTCCAATCCTGTGTTCCTGCTCAGCAGATCAGACCACAATGGATTTATTTTTTGGAGGAGGAGACGGAGATTACTGGAGGAGAGCAGTTATGCTTCACGCATAGACATACACACACACACACACACACACGCTACGGGCGCGCACACACCTGCACACGCATGCATGGACGCACGCACGCACACACACACACACACACACACACTACACAGACACAGACACACTACACACACAGACACACACACACACACACACTACACACTACACACACACACACACACGCAATAACACCGGGTATCATCAGCAAACATCCTCCTCAGCGTAAATCCTGCTGGAGGGGAAAGGCGGTGTGGAGATTGTATTTCCTGGAGCGATGGCTCACTGTTTACATCTCAACTGCTGGGGGGTGGAGTGGTGTGTGTGTGTGTGTGTGTGTGTGTGTGTGGGGGGGGGGGGGGGTGAAGTGGTGTGTGTGGGGGGGGTGAAGTGGTGTGTGTGTGTGTGTGTGGAGTGGTGTGTGTGGAGTGGTGTGTGTGTGTCGGGGGGGGTGTGTGTGTGTGTGTGTGTGTGTGTGTGTGTGTAATACTGGGTGTTATAATCACTCACCAATGGCAGGATATTACCATGCTCTCCACTACGAGGTTATATTTAAAACCTGTAAAGATGATCAGCTGCTCTCATTCATGGGGATCTCTTTATCTGTTCCATAGCAGTGAACTCAAGGGTGTGTTTGGCCCTGGAGGCTTCTTCAGCGAAACCTGACCTTCTACCTCTCTACTTCAGCAAACACAACACAGCCGTGGACCAGGGGCTTTCACAGACAGACCGTGGAAAAGGTCAGATGATAAAACAGGTGCACAAACACAAACAGACTTCCTACCCTCAAATGGACATGTACTATAAACACTGTATGCACGCACGCACGCACGCACACTAGGGTTGCAAAGGGTGGGAGGAAAATCTTCGGGTAAATTTCCGGAATCTGTCTGGGAATTTTTCCACGGGAAGTTAAACCTGTGAATTTGGGGAATTTTGCTTAAATTCAAAAAAAATAAAAAAATAATCACCTATAACAGTGAACCTTTTTGTGGGATACACATAAGGCAATTCTAGGTCTTGTGGCATATTTTGGTTCAACTATCCCCAATTCAATGGAATTACAATGCTCTCTCCCATCACATGTACAGCCGATTCTCAAGACCTTGCACACTGCACACTAATGATGCTATCGAGTCCACACTACGCCACTGTCTGAGCCAAGGACTACAGGCTTTCTGGTCGGTGAGGACGGATCATTGGGGAGCATTCAATATGCCTTTCCTTTGTCGTTCAGTGAAATCCTCCCATGTGAAGAGTCAATTCATGTAATTAAAGTTTGATTCAACTAATTAAAAAAAAATAATATTCCTATTGGAAGGATAATTTGCAATTATATCCAGGCCTACTTATGATAAGGTAAAAGGTTTATGTTTCTGTCTCCATATGATATGGTAAATGTAGCCTATCCAATGCAAAAAACATTACATTTAATGGTATTAATATTAACGTGCATATATTCCTGTTAATTCCCATATATTCCCACAGAAAGTTTCCACCTCTGAATGTTCCCCAAAATAAGCAACCCTAACACACACACACACACACACACACACACATACACACATTATGGCCTGAGAGGAAACATTCTACTACTACACTAACAGAGGATCTCGGGCTATCCAAGAATATCAACAACAAACAATTCCATCTAAATATCCCAGCTTAGAGGTTGTAGAGGAGGGCTGTGCCCAGAGGGCTGACAGCGTGAGGAGGCTGGCTCTCTGGCCGACGGCCAGGCTAACCCCCAGCCAGGCTAACCCCCCAGCCAAGCTAACCCCCAGCATGTTCGAGGGGCTGAGGAACTGGATTGTTGTGTCTTGAGTGCTGCCTGGACCAGGCTTTAGCTACAGCACAGGGAGCCTAATCCTGTTTGGGCCAGGAATTTGATTTTGATTATTATCTCCATGGACCAGGCCAGGGCTTACCCCCTCTCCACCGCCACCCCCCCACCCCCCCACCCCCGAGACGCTGTGGTTATCCTCCCTCTCCCAGGGCCCGGCTGATTTGACCTCTTTAAGACGCCTTAAAGAGGATTATTCTACTTTTATCACTTCTCGTGAAGTGCACTCGCAAACACAGGCTTGGCACCCCCACCCAAACCCTCCCTCCACCCTCGCAAGACTGCCCAAGCATGGCAGTCAACACACACACACACACACACACACACACACACACACACACACACACACACAGAGACTGCATGCCAGCACACACACACACACACACACACACACACACACAAACATCCAAAATTGACATGGAGGGTGCCAAGACTCACACACACACACATACACACACACACACACACACACACACACATACACACGCACACACACACGTACACACACACATACACACGTGCGCACACGCACACACACACGTACACACACACATACACTCACACATACACACACGTGCGCACACGCGCACACACACGGCCAGAGAGAGCGCGTGCTTCCACTGTAGCCAGGGAGAGTGCACGGAGACTGCAAGGCAAGGGGAAATGGGCAATTTGTCATAAGTGGGGAAAGTGGTGAGGGGGACAGGCTGCGGGTTTGGAAACCACGGGCGAGATTAAAACTGGCCCTGGTGAAGGAGAAGGTGAGATTACTGGGAGCGCCGTCCTGCAAGTGATTGATGCCTTGTTGTAAAAACCAAGGTTATTACTTACAAGGGTCCGGAGGGAGGGGGGGGGGGACACACCATGATTAGTCCCTGGGTTCAGAAACAAATAAGTGGACAATGAAAGCAGAAGGCGGGCCGACATGACCTGAGGCTGACACACAGGTGCCTCAGGACCCACTGGCCTGGATTCTGTCTGCAGAAGGAGGACTAACTAACTAGCTGGCCAGACCTAAAGCCACCTAGCTAGCCTAAACCTGTTAGCCAGACCTAAAGCCACCTAGCTAGCCTAAACCTGTTAGCCAGACCTAAAACCACCTAGCTAGCCTAAACCTGTGATCCAGACCTAAAACCACCTACCTAGCCTAAACCTGTGAGCCAGATCTAAAACCACATACCTAGACTAAACCTGTTAACCAGACCTAAAGCCACCTAGCTAGCCTTAAGGCCGATTTAAAGTTCTGCGTAAAGTCGACGCCGTAGGCTACGTGTAAGCTTACGTAGTCCCGAGTGATCGTGCGTAGCCTTGACGCGCTCCTCTCAAAAAATCTAAGTACGCGTCAGAGCGTACGCGTCAGCTCTGTGATTGGTCCGCTTGGTAGCACATGATTCAGACAAGATTCCGACTCTCTCGTCGGCCAAAATGCGGAAGCCATGATAGAAATGTCATTTACTTTTTCTGTAATTACTTATTAATAAAGATTTGAAAAATTATGATAACCATCGTATTATCTTAGTTTAATGTCATTTCAATGCATCATAGAACTTCTATTTACAACAAGCATAACAACAAAAAGATCGCTATTATGCCGCTTTGAGCTTTGAGCTCCGTTGACTTCCTAACCGGAAGAGCACAGGGGCATAGAAAACACACTGCCACCTAGCGATGTGACGGTGTAATTGCAGCGCGGCCTACGCAGAAGTGTAAAGTGCGAGAGCCCTTACGTACGCACGTAAATTCGACGCAGAACTTTAAATCGGCCGTAAACCTATGAGCCAGACCTAAAACCACCTAGCTAGCCTAAACCTGTGATCCAGACCTAAAGCCACCTAGCTAGCCTAAACCTGTGATCCAGACCTAAAGCCACCTAGCTAGCCTAAACCTGTGATCCAGACCTAAAACCACCTACCTAGCCTAAACCAGTTAAGACACTCGGGGAGGTCTGCTGCAGATCTCTGTGGTAGTGAGCGGGCTTTAGGTGGAGGTGGTTGTTGTTGTTGCAGAGTCTGTTCCCCGGCCCTGCCTGTCTCGGGGAGTGGGTACAGCTAATTCTCTTGTCTGGCCCCTGCAGTGCCTGTGCTCTGGCAGGTCTGGGGCCTGTGCTATGGTTGGCCAATCAACACCCTCCCCCCCCCCCCCGCCGAGCCGCTTTGTTCCAGCCCAGCGCCCCTGCTCAGGGGTGCGGCTCCCCCCCCCCCCCCCCCCCCACGTACGGAGCCACTGCTGAATACTGATGCAGCCCCTCACTCCACTTCTAACCCCCTGAAAACACACACACACACACCCCTCCTCGCGCTCACTCCCACATAGACACACACACACACAAACACCCCCCTCCTCGCGCTCACTCCCACACAGACACGCACACACACACACAAACACCCCCCTCCTCACGCTCGCGCTCACTCCCACACACACACATGCACACACGCACACGCACACACACACACACAGAGACACAGACACACACACACGCACACACACACACGCACGCACACACACTCGCGCACACACAGACACACAGACACACACACACACACACACACTAGTTCTCTCTCTTGCTCTCTCTCTCTCTCTCTCTCTCAACCACACACACTTTCAGGAATAATGTATACAGACAACAAAAGGCCAACCCACACAAAGCAGGCAATCATTTATGAATTCATAAAACAGGCATATAAAATCCACCCCCACCCACACACATACATACATCACTCACTCTCACACGCATACTCATCACTCATACACACACAACTCTCTCTCTCTCTCTCTCACACACACACACACACACCCCTCCTCCCGCTCACTGCTACACACACACACACACACACACACACACACACACACACAGACACACACACACACACACACAAACCACACACACACGCACACCCAATAGAAAACCGTAACAGGTGTCTCTCCTTCCAATGTTATGGTCTCCAAACCTCATAAATAACCAGGAGACACAATGTCTCCTCCAACACAATAAAGATGCTTCTCACATATTCCAAGGCTGTGCCTTTCCACACCTCAGAAGTTCTAGAATAGAATACTAATCAGAAGCTCAATAAGGATAATGAAAAATGCTAGCTATCCATCACTTGCAACAAGTAGCCTAACCTTAGCCACGTCCCTAACGTTTAATCTATTTTCTCCAACTTTAGTTTGTCCTCTAAAACTGGCAGGTCTGAACACAGAGAGGCTGAGGAGAATCAGTGTTTGAGTGTGTAGGCTATGTGTGTGAGCCAGTCCTGTCTTATGTATGGTTGTATGTGTGTGTATGTATGTGTGTGTGTGTGTGTGTGTGTATGTATGTGCGTGTCTGTTCACAACAGGGGGCTTGAAAACGGTCCCTTTCCGCCCCAGCCCCATAACATTTTTAAATCAGCCAGTGTGGCCCTCCACGAAAATCAATATCACCTGTGACCCGTGTCCTGCACTCAGCCCCTCAATAGCCCCCCCCCCGCCCCACCCCCTCACCGGAGGCCCTCTGTTTGTCATGCTAATGAGCTGGCCTGCCCTTAACGACCCAGACATCTGCTGGCCTGTGTGTGTGTGTGTGTGTGTGTGTGTGTGTGTGTCAAGCCCCACATTCAATTTGTTCCACAGAAACAAAAAGCAGATAAGACCCTTGAGGCCAGTAAGGATGTTTGTGTGTGTGTGTGTGTGTGTGTGTGTGTGTGTGTGTGCACGTGTGCACGTGTGCATGTGTCTGAAAAGAGAGAGAGAGAGAGAGAGAGTGTGTGTGTGTATATGAGTGTACACTGAAGAAAGAAAAGCTATTTGTGTGTATTGTTCCCTTGTTATGAAGGTTTGGCGGAAGACATACAGGAAAAAAAAACAACAACCGTCATTTATTTTAAACGTATGTGTTTACAATCCCTGCAATCATGTCTGCGATGAAAAGTGGACGCACTCTTAGGAAGGAGGGAGAGAAAGGTGAAGTGTGTGTGTGTGTGTGTGTGTGTGTGTGTGTGTGTGTGTGTGTGTGTGTGTGTGTGACGGAGCGATTGAGCAGGGGTGGGAGGGAGTTTGTTTAATGGGCGAGACAGGGGACCATGGGGATTAAGCTCCCCCCAGCTGGAGGCTTTAGAGGAAAGGCTGGGGGCTGTTCTGTTAATTCAAGTGGGCTTAATAATGCCTGTGCACTCTCTGGCCCGACCCCCCCACCCCTACATCAGCTCTGGGAGGAAACGCATGATAAAGAGAGACAAGCAAGGAGGGAGTGTGTGTGTGTGTGTGTGTGTGTGTGTGTGTGTGTGTGTGTGTGTGTGTGTGTTCCAGCCAACCAACCTGAAGATTGCTGAAGTAGTGGATTTATGAGATTTGGCATCAATATTGCTCGCTACACAGCAGCGGTGGCGACGTGCCAAGATCGAGGGTTTCTACCATTCACATTCTCACAGCACAACGCGCTTTATTGATGCACAGGATTAAACACAACCACCAACAAACATATGGAAAACGCCACCCTCTGGGTCAGACGGCCGCAACCAAATCAAGCTTTCTTCTCCCACTTCAACCAATGACTGGACTAACCCACTGCGAGGAGTTATTGATGTACACTGAAACGTTGCGTGTCCACAATTCAAACAATGTTAATCGCTGTCTATCGCCGTGAGTTTATCTGTTAACCACAGCCAACTAGATGCAAATAAGCCTACACCTGGATGACACCTGCTGCTCTCGTGGGTGTAGGCTCACAGTGTATTCAGGGACATCTGAGAACGCTGTCAGTTACGCATTACACAATCTAGTTTTGGATTAAACCTAGAACAATAGAATAGTCTATCGTTTATTGATGACACAATATGACAAGGGTAGAAACCTGGAGGATAGGCTATTGGCGCCAACCTGATCTAGGCTTCCGTTTAAGATTCTCCTCACCCCCCCTACCAAGTCCCCTACCTCTCTGACCTCCTCTTCCCGCACACCTGTACCCAATCCCTCAAAACAACCTCTTTTTAAACGTGCTTTTTATCTTTAACTCTTTTTATTTATTTCATTTTTTTTACTGATTGTGCTTTTGTTTCACTTTCCAAAAATGTCTCTCCGTGGAATGTAGGCTAGTGTCTGTGAGTAGTGAGAAAAGTGATATAAGAAAAACATAACGCATTCTCCCCACCCTTTCGTTATTATTTGTTAAATACAGACACGGACGGGCTGTGTATTCAGAGCACACACTCTGCTCTGAGCTCTCCTAGCTGGTCGGCCTCGCCTCTGAGGCACACCGCCTGAGCCTCGTTTAAGCCATCCATCTCCTGTCAGTCTGTGGTGAGAGTCTGTCTTCCACCAGGTCCTAATCTTAGACGCTCATATCTATGGCTGTCACATATCTCCAACCACAGTGCCCGTGGCAAGCAGCAGCAGCAGAGTTTGATATTGAGTGTGTGTGTGTGTGTGTGTGTGTGTGTATGTGTGTGTGTGCGTGGGGGGGGGTGATGTGGGGGGGCTTCTTCTGCACAGGGTGGGGGATGGGGGAGGAGGAGGTGCAGACTCAGAGAGCTGACTGCATGCTCAAAGGGTGAGCAAACTGCTGGAGCTCTAGCAAAGCGTCGCACTAAATCCATAATCCCCCGTTTTTAATCCTGTGTGTTGGGTCTTAATACTCCAATCAAGCAGCATAAGGGCACTCAATTGGATTAGAAAAAAAACACCCCAAAAGAGACAGACAGGAACGGCCAGGTCCTCACCTTGGAGAAGAAGGTGACTGAACATCAGTGCCACACCACATCAGATATAGAGCCTAGGCTAAAGCCCAACAGGCCAAGTCCAATCTTCTTGATTGTGGCAGAAAAAATGTCAACGCCAAGCATTTCTATGGCGACATACGCCAGTGTGTTCCTAACACTATGTCACTGGATTGGGACCTCTGACCTCGGCCGAAGCTGCCTGAACCAATCCATGAGAGAGGGTAAGGGTTAGCCACATCATTAAAGAAAAGAAGGAGAAAAAAAAAAGAAAAGAAAAAGGAATCAGCCTGTACAGAGAACCCAAATTCTAATAGTCCCCCTTCATCATCCCTTTACTCAACATGTGGAAGAGTTTACGTACTAGGCCGTCATCAACATGGAACCAGACACGGCCACAATCTCATCTCCAGGGCCTGAGCTGCAATCACACACCAGCTCATATCACATTCAACAGAAGATGGAAGATAGTGTTCAGCTTCACCTAAAAGACAATACAACAGGGATGGGGGGGGAGGGAGGGAGGGAGGGACACAGGGGCCAGGTCACCCAGCTGAACCCATCAGCCCCCTCCGCCAGCAGAGAGGGGGGGGGGGTTTGGAGAGAGAGAGGGGATGCGGGTAGGGGGGGGGGGGCAGTTAGATCTCTGGAACGCAATTAAGAGCTATTCCCTTCCCCGCTGCACACTGACGAGGTGTGAAGTGGCCGGGAGCCTCAGTGGTCCTGCCCTCCCTCCTGCCCTCCCTCCGCCTCCGAGCCAGCAGAGCAGCTCTGTGCGGGGAGGCTGCACTGCACACCGGGCACACCATTCGTTGTCACGAGACATCCAGGCTGGAGCCTGAGTAAACAACTCTTCCCCCCTTCTGTGGTGGTGGGAGAGGAGCTGGCGACAAAATCGTTGCTATGGAGAAACAGCACCGTGGCAACATAATAGTCTTGCGGTCGTGGTTACCGACATTGGGCTCCCCAAGCTTTCAATTTCTCTCTTGGGTTCGAGGTGACAACTAACTGCCAGGTCAACGACAGCAACACTGTGTACACCTACGCCCCGAGGTGATGGTCCAACACTGAACACAATGAAACAATTCTGAAACGCTGGCATCACGCTGGGTTACATTTGTAGCAGGGTAATGTAACACACAACTGTCTGTCAGTTATGTCCAATGGGGTGAGAGTCCTACTTTCCATACTAGACTGACAAATAGCAAAAAGGGCCACAGTTTCTGTTACCATGGAAACCATGAATTTGAGAGAGAGGGAGAAAGAGATGTGTATTTCAGTCATAACAGGCACACTCCAAAATGTGTCCCATTACCCCGTGTTGAGAAGCAGCCCTGTGTGGGTTGCATTTATAGAGGCCAGAAAACCAGCCAGTGACACCCTCTCCTCGGTTTAATTCACCCACCTCAGTCAGAACACAAGTTGAAATAAAACAATGGCCAAATGCTTCCTGCATCTTCACATATCTGCATAGTCCCTACACTTTCCAATGTCATCCTTTTTGCTCTTGCTAATAAAAGTCATCTGTAACACTGCATACACTACTCTGAGTCTATAGTAGCCCCTGCACAAGCCAACATAACATTAAAAGTCTTTTTTTTTTTTTATGAACTATGCCGAACTTGCAATGCATTGCACAACAATGATCTATATTCAACTCATTTTGTTGGCTCTTATTTGTAAAGAAGTAAGAAAGAAAAGCATGATAACTTTTTGGAGCATGCACACAACCAACCACACAACCAACCACACACACACACACACACACACACACACACACACACACACACACATGCATGAATCTACCCTAGGGCTCTCTGAACCTGTGCATACATAGCTCCATAATGATGCATTGTGTGAACACAAGTAGCTAGGGGACAGATAGTGTGGTGGGTAGGGAGTGGAAACCTTATCAGATTGGGTTGCTAACCACAGCTGAAATCAAAATGTGACAACCATTTTTTCAGGGTGAAAGTCAAGTGGCACATCTCTCTCACATCTTTCTTCTTTTATTTTTTATAGTATCATAACCTTATCTCAATCTAACTTCAGCGAAGTAGCATTGTGATAAGTGTCAATTAATTAAAACAGCAAAGCCAGGTGATTTGATTGATCAGTGATCACTCACACAAACAAGTTCAGTGAAAAAAGCCCAAACCCCAGTGTGTCAAACAGCAAATGCTTCAACAAAAATCTTGAACAAAACCCCCCCACACTTACTGAATGTCTGGATTGTGGAAACATCATGTCAATTCCTTGATTGTTGGGCCAGTTCCCTTTCCAAATACGATGAATGTTGAAGATCTTAAACCCTTAAAATATTGGCTTTGGTTGTGTGGATCCTTCTCTTTGTCACAAACGCATGAAGCTGACCTGATAGCCTTGCTTTGCTAGCTGCCTCTGGGTGTCCCAAAATCAGTGATCAGTGCAGCATCAATGCAATCTCTAGCAAAAGAAAATAAAGCTCTCTTCTTGTCCAGGTGAACCTATAATAGGTAGTTTACCACCTTAACACATCAAATATTCAAGGTGTTTGATCTCTTTGTTGATCAACTAACAAACCAAACCCTCAACCATGAGAAACAGTCCGTGCTTGGCTTGGCTAAGCTAATTCTTCAGCGGCTGTCACTCAAAAAATGATTCATCACAGTATGTGTAATAGCTCTGTGGCTAACGTTGCAATAACCGATATGCATAGAATAGAAGATTATAAAGCTATAGGTTTTTTGTTGTGGTTTCTTATGTTATTTCTGCTTTAACAAAACAAAGCCAACTATATATATAAAACACCACAAAGCTTCAGAGAGAAAAAACAAGCTGCTTGAATCGCCAAAATAACAAAATGGACCTCTGAAGAAAATCCGCTGAAGTTGAATCCCAACGTCTCTTCACAACAACACAAACCACCGACAAACTACGTCCAAGTTAACATTAACAAACAGCTCTTTTTGGCTAAGGTTTAAACCTTAAACATCGGTTAATCTTCTACTGAAATTTTGGATTGAAACACTCGCTTTAAAGCCTTGGTTGTGTCAAATGATTGCCCCTCATATGATAAAATCCCCTGGCTGAAACAGTCTCTGCTCTGAGATTCTGGATTCAGTGGCTCTGTCTGAGAGCAGGAATAACGTTCCATTCCTGGGGCTTGGATATAAACCGCCCCACATAGAAATGGAGGACATAGAACCTGTCGAATGCAGTAGGTTTAAGGGTAGGCGCCCCCGATATCGATTCTACATGTCCCATTTCTATCTGAAAAGTTCTGCACCGTTCCGTTTCTAAACGAGCTCCAAACGTCCATTAGTAGAAATGGAGGACATAGAACCTGTCAAATGCCGTAGGTTTAGGGTAGGGCGCCCCCCGATATCGATTCTACTATGTCACATTTCTATCTGAAACGTTCTGCGCCGTTCCGTTTCTAAACCGCCCCACATAGAAATGGAGGACATAGAACCTGTCGAATGCAGTAGGTTTAGGGTAGGTGCCCCCGATATCGATTCTACTATGTCACATTTCTATCTGAAACGTTCTGCAGCGTTCCGTTTCTAAACAAGCTCCAATACAAACGTCATCACAGGAATGAGATATCTAAAGGAGTACAGTAGCGCCCCTGGTGGAACAAGACACCTAGCGTCGAAGATATTTTTGACAGTAGCCATTGCAATGACTTTGTTCTCTATTGTTCTATTTCTATTATGCATGCATGGCCATCAACAGTTCCACTTATGCCAAGATATGCAGTTGCAGGTGCTTTCAGGTACTGCTTTTTTTTTGCTAGCTAGAATCAACCCTACTGTATTTAAAACTTTATTTGGTCTTTGAAAACATCAGAAAAAGCAAACAATGAGAGTATAGATAGGAACAAATTTTATTCCAATTTAAAACAGATATTTTTTTCTTTTAAGGAGAAGGCTATGAAAATCATTTCATGTTTGAATGAGGTTCAGGCAACAGTGGTTGAAATGAAACATACAAAAGAGAAATATGGCTAAAATACTGTAAATCAATAACCATTAGGACCCTTATCAGTAGGGTTTTGCATTAATACGGTTTCTCCCCCACCCCGCCCCCCTCCCCCCCAAACAAACACATGCAATTAAAATGACAATTCTTTAAAAACAGCAGTTCATCATAATTAATCTTAAATACAGAATAAAATTGTCCTTTTTCGTTCATTTTCATTTATTTATCTTAATCACATACTTAGTGTTTATTTGTTTTAAAAACTGGACCATGAAATACATAGGTCCTATTTATGATTTTTCACAACATTGGCACTTGTTAAGAGTCTGGCTCTACAAAGAAAGGGGATTGGCACACTTATTATTGTACATAATTTACATTTGGTATACTTAAAAAATGAAAAGAAAAAAAAATACATTACTTTCAATTTATACACCACTACACAGTTTATTTAACCTCTTGTTTAAAAAAAAATCTATCATATTAAGTGGTCCTAAATACAAGTGTTCAGGTAATCTGTCAGCCTTACAAAAGAAACAAAAAAGATGCAAAGATAGCTTTAATATTTCTATGCATCCATCACATCAGTATGGATCTCAAGCAAAAGCATTAACCATCAAAAGTGTACACACATCTCATAGTACCAACAAACGTGCTTGAATGAACATGTAAGTTGCATGAATGCAGGCAGTCCCATTGCTGCAGCGCAGGTTCAGTGCATTGACCCAGGGAAAGAAAGGTTTACTGATCAAGTAAGGGGCGAGAAAAAAACAGCTGACATTCTAAAAACACCATATTAATTCATTCATTCATTCGCTGATAAACCCCATCTACTATTAGTGCCCTTTCGGTACCTTCACTTGGCAAAGCGTTTTTTTTAAATAAATAAAGCTGAAGTTTAACAGGTTTCATTTCAACAAAGAAACTGTATAAGAAGAGTGATCCACAATAGCCTACAATAAATGTATGACAAAGTTGTCACTGCCTGATAGTGCATCCCCTCGACATATCAGCACTGTGCTGGTTTTTGTAGCGCTGACAGCACTTTTCTTAAGTGTTCTAACGGTAAATTGTGAAATAGTGTGGTATATAGAAAATGGCATGTCGATAGTCCACGTCTGGTGAAAACCATCATCAGCGGTGTGCTTGAAGTGGGCGTGAATCGACACACTTCACACCTGTGACACCCATTGTAGCATGGGTCATCTACCGGCATCAGCCAACCCCAGGGAGGGAGGGAGCCCTGCGCTGGGCAGGTCATTAGTACAGTTATTAGTTTGAGATGACTGGGTGACCCCACAGCGTGCCATACACCCCGAAACCACTAGACCACCATAGGCAGATGGAAACACCCGCCGAGACCAAAAAAAGGTGCACAACAAGTGGGAGGAAGGATGCATGTGATCACTAACCTACTGGGGACGGGAGCATGAAGAGAGCCCAGTGTTTGTGTCGTGTGTATCTACAACTAAACCTTATCCTGAGCCCAAGTAAACCACAGGTCAGAGGGGATGGAGTGTGCTTCTTGAGGTAACAGAGCAGCACGAAGCTGGAGCCACTGAACAATTCAAAAACAAAGCTGCCATGTTGGTGGATATCTATCTGAAGTACCACAGGCAACACCATCTCAGTCTAGCCTTGCAAGAGAACCGTGTTACTGTACTCCTGAGAGGGGACAACCAACTACTTGCCGACAAGCTCAACCAAGACTGTTTATTCTGTGTAAATGCGTAAATGTGTTCAGGACTAAAACAAAAGAAGAAAAGAAATCGATTTTTTTTAAAGTTTTCGTTGAAAGCCAAACCTATAGTGTCAGATGAATTAACAAAGAAAGGCCTTCAAATGTAGTGCAGCACCAATAATGAACTCCCTGCCAACTCACAAGCTGCCATCTCGAAAAGGCCTCATCCACCCGTGGCTTGGCCCAATGACAAGGCATTACAAAACGGCCGACATGTTTCAAACTTTTTAAAACACTGTGGCACTTGTTCAGTACAAAACCAAAAACATGTAATACTTTCCACCTTCAGTAAATGCAACGAATAAAGATTTTTTTTTAATTAGATGCACCGTTCCATAAAAGGTTTGTGAGTTTAATATTACGAGGCGATGTAGAGGGAAAGGTAAAAAGTTGGAACTTTCAGCCAAGCGAATACACAACGGACAACACATCAGCTTTGGGTACTGAAGAGCATACTCTGACTGGAAACATTGGGAAGATATTGTGGCCCAAGCCAAAGAAATCATGGGTAAAATAACGCTTGGTTGCCACCTCAATGCTATTTGTAAACACATCTAGATCGATAACCCTCATCCACAGAGTACAGACTTCAGTTGGCAAGTTACGTGCTTGCCATATATAGAAGAATATAGAAGAAAGAAGAGAGAGGAATCACAAGGGCACCAGTCTCCGTCCTTTTTGGCCATTTTGTTTGGCACCAACAACAACAACACTAAGCTGTCAGGATCTGCGTCATGATAAATCTCTCATCTAAAATTTCTCTAGCTCCGCCTGACCTTCCGAACACCCAGCTCTTTTGGAGTGCAAAAAGCTGTCAATCGACTGTCTACGCCCTCTGTCCAACCCAGACGATGATCATTCTTCGAGTTAAAAGGGTCAAGCACGGAAATACTACTAGCAAGGGATGCAACGACTAACAAGAATGGAGTTAAGCTCAAGCTGATGGAGACATGATGGGTGAGATGAGTGGCAGACTGGTGTAGTGAGCACAGTAAGGACTCTCTGGCACCTAGGTTCAGACTGGTGTAGTGAGTTGAGTAAGGACTCTCTGGCACCTAGGTTCAGACTTGTGTAGTAGCACAGTAAAGACTCTCTGGCACCTATGTTCAGACTGGTGTAGCGAGCACAGTAAAGACTCTCTGGCACCTAGGTTCAGACTGGTGTAGCGAGTTGAGTAAGGACTCTCTGTGGCACCTAGGTTCAGACTGGTGTAGCGAGCACAGTAAAGACTCTCTGGCACCTAGGTTCAGACTGGTGTAGCGAGTTGAGTAAGGACTCTCTGGCACCTCTAGAGGTTCAGACTGGTGTAGCGAGTTGAGTAAGGACTCTCTGTGGCACCGAGGTTCTGGAACTCCCATTTCCTTGTGGTTTTCTCGGCTCTGATCTGATTGGTCACAGTGGTCAGGGAAACAACCAGCAGGAATTATCCACCAATGGTGACTAACTGGCATCCCTGGACTGTGTGAACCTGTGGCCAATGACCCCCAACACGCATTCCCTAATCCATCTTCATAACCCTCTTTAATTGCACCTAATTGCTCCATGTCATCCACACAAGTGATTCTTTAATTCTCTGTCAACGTTGCTAGTAGTAGCCCTTGCAATGAAAAGTTTTGAAAATTCACCTGAATTACGTTGCGAAGACAAAATAGCCATCTATCGACATATCGTTAGCTATATGGAATCTTTAAGAACGATCAAGCAATAGACAAAGATATGGGATTAGAACCAATACCCAACCAAAATCCTTAAATTACAAAATGCAAGCATAGACCTCAGTTACAATTTCAACCACTGATAATCTTTTTTTTGGGAGTCTCTAGAGAAAGGTCGATCTCTTGCCCATAAAAGTTTTTAGTTTTTTTTTCTTCTTTTGTATTTTACAGCAGTACGGACTCGGACTCCGTCCCCGTCTCCCATTTGATGGAAACACTTCTGAAAGAAAGCAGGAAGAGTGACGACTACCAACAACATCTAGAGATCTGGTCCATAAATTAGACAAAAAAAAATAAAATAAGAATTACTCTCTTGTTAATCACAACTGTTTATCAAAATATTGGCCAATTAGGTGAAGAAAAAAAATCCAATCACTTTACAAGGAGAAGCTGTACTGACATTGTGTGTAGAAGACTATCTGGCAGCACTAAAGCTTTCTTCATGACAACAGACTATTGCTCTATACTATTCCATTTTTGTCATCCGCACATTAAGTACAGCAAGTTCTTTACCTTCATAGAAAAATAACAAAAGAAAATAGAATCACAGTATCAAACAAATTGTAATTCATCAGCCGACTGTCCAAAGGAAATCTGTATATCTCAGATAATAATTAGGTTATTTTAACATAATTAGTGAACCAACCTTTTCAATGCAACTAGGAGAAAACACACATGTAAATATACACATTTTAGCTTCAGTAATCATCGGCCCATTCCCAAACATGTTTGTTTTGTTCATGTCTGAACTGTTTGAGGGACGCCTCTGACACTGGCATACTTGATTGTATCTACATAAAACAACAGAATATTATTTTAAATTTGGCAAGTGTTACAGCATTTTAACGACAACAAATAATATCAAATGAAATATAAATAGTGCTGCCGTTTATTCATATTTTCATTTTTAGTTCATACTAGAATGTTACAAGAGGCTGAAAAATATCAAGTGGTTTTGGAAAAAATTGTAATTATTTCTTTATCCATGTAGATGGGATGGGGGGGGGCGTAGTGGATACGGAAAGTAATGCGAAAACGTGACGAAACTCTTCAACAGGTTTCCAATGACTTGTAGGTCCTACATCCTTTAAATGGATAATCTGCCTTTCCTCTGGAGGATGAGAAATGTTACCGTCTTGTTCATTTTCTGATTAACATTTTTCATCTGAAAGCGGTAGTAGTAGCAATAATAGTTAATTACTAAACTCGTCTACAATAATTCTTAATATACACAATATCAATTGACTTCATCTCTCCCGCCCTTGCTCTCGGTCTGTGTGTGAGCATCCACTTGATTGTAATCCACACAGTTACATTCAACAGTGAGAGGTGACTCCTAGGCTGGCTGAGGTGTACGGAGGGACGACAACAACAACAACAACAACAACCCCTCAGGAGCCTGGAGAGGCCGGCTTCTCAGCTACGCCTGGGCATCACCTGATGATATTCTCTGTAGTGCTGCTGTCCACCTCAACTGTTTACCCATAACCCCATGCAGACTGGCGGAACCCCAGCCCCGCCCCCCCCCAACCAGCCCCCTACCCCCGGCCCTGCAGACCACAACCTGCCGTGGGGAGGGGGGTAATAACGGTGGAGTGGAGACTGGAGACTCGTCCCCGTTTCTCAGACCAGCTCATCCCTTCCTTTCTTTAAAAAGCACACCAGCACCCAAGCCACCAGAATCAGACAGGCCTATCTTACCCACCCCCCACGCACCAGCAGACACCCCCCTGCTCCTGGGAGAGAGAGGGGGTTGGACCAGAGGCCTGAAGCCATAGGCCTGGGGGCTGACGAGAGGCCGTCAGCCACGCAGCCGGGTCAGAGTCGCCTCTGAGCAGATCGGCTGTGCCAACGGAGGGGACACACTGGCTACGGTGGCCAGGAGGGGACACACTGGCTACGGTGGCCAGGGAGGGGAGTACGGGGAATGATTGAAGCTGAAGAAAAAAATAAAAATAAAAAAACACAACCATTATTATTTTTGGGGAAGAAAAAGAAAGAAACCAGGAGTGGGAGGGTGTCGGGGCTAGGGGTGGATATAGCCTGGGAACTATTAAGCATGTGTGAGTGGGTATTTATATGTGTGTGTGTGTGTGTGTGTGTATGTATGTATGTCTCATGAATCTGTGTGTGTATACATGTGCACTCTTGTGCTGTGCGTGGGCTGCAGGTCTCTCGCTTGCTCCATCTCTCCGTCTCTCTCTCTCACTCACTCTCTCTCTCTCTCTCTCTCTCTCTCACACCAGGTTGTACTCTTTGAGGTTGAGCTGCAGGATGGTGTCTTTGACTGCCGCAAAGACGAAGCGGATATTCTCTGTGTCCGTGGCGCAGGTGAAGTGGGAATAGATGATCTTGTCGCTGTCGGGGTTCAGATCCACAAACATTTTCAGGATGAACTCCCTTCCCGCCTGGGCGTCTCTCTGGGGACCTGTAGACAGACAGACAGACAGACAGATACACAACATTACCCAAGAGACAGCATTTGCTGTCCATTTTGCCCCAATGTGCCGTTGTATTTGTAGCAGCATTGCAGTGCATTTCCTTGCCACATGGTGTCACTACACACTCACAAAACCCAGGCCTAAAAAGCTAAAGCTTTTGAAATGGGAATGCTTACCAACACTAGAATACGAAGATCTGCACATTTGTAACAATATCTGTGTCATTTCTCTCTGTGTTTTATGATGTTGATACATTTTCCTGTGTATTTTTATTAATGCATTTTAGCATTGACAAAAATCTGTTTGTATTTCAATGAAGAGCTCCTATGACAGCGATGGATTTGGATCAATAAAGGAAAAGTCAATTCACCATCAAACTCAGGAAAGTAGTCGACCAGGTGGGAGTACATGATCTTCTCCTCCAGGAGGTCCTTCTTGTTGAGGAACAGGATGACCGAGGAGTTCAGGAACCAGGGATATGTGATGATGGTCCGGAATAGTGCCTTACTCTCCTCCATCCGATTCTGAAAGGAAAAGGGAGGGAGACAGAGAGTGAGAGGGATGAGCAGAGGGAGAGAGAGAGAGAGGGAGAGAGAGACGGGGGGTGAGCAAGAGCCGGGGGGGGGGGTGGGGAGCGAGAAGGATGAAGAGAGAGAGAGAGAGAGAAGATTAAAGTCATGATTCATTGTGCTCTTGTGTAAGTTTGCTGTGTGTGTTGAGGAGGACACGCGCTCCACAGTGTGTTGACATTAAGATCAGGTCTGTCCAGTGAGAGAGGGCGAGGAGGATGTTGGTCTGTCTGCATGGCAGCACTTCCTGCCTGCTACCTAACTTGGCAGCCCAGGCTATGACACACGGTCCCATGACAGATCCCAAAGTGTGTTGTTCTCAGAAGGAAGGCCACGGAGTCTTTGGTAGGTATGAAACAGGCGGATCCTATTATCTCTAATTCCATCAGTGCGGGAAACCACGACAACACAGAGGTAAACACACGGACAAGCAGGAACATGTGTGGTCGTAATCGATATCACAGAAGCCACTTCCTTATAGGAATAGCAGGGAAATTATAATAAGCAAATACTGTAAGTTGGTAGAAAGGGGGGGGGGGGCGGGAGACGGGGACTGATGGGTGATTGAATTGTTGTAAAGAAGAAGTTGGTTGTGTGTGTGTGTGTGTGTGTGTGTGTTTTAGTGTGTGTGTGTCTCACCTCGTTGTCAGACTCCACCAGGACCTGGTCGTACTCGCTCAGCGCCACCAGGAACATGATGGACGTGACGTTCTCAAAGCAGTGGATCCACTTCCTCCTCTCTGACCTCTGGCCCCCGACGTCCACCATCCTGGGAGGAGGGAGGGAGGGAGGGAGTGGGGAGGTGACCATGAACAGGAGGAGAGAAACAAAGGTTCACAATTAGGTTCAAATCCGCCATTTCTATCATGTTGAAGACGTTATGTAACTGGGTGTAACTGTATTGAGAGATTACTAATAGGCAGTGAGCTAATTAAAGGATTTACGTTGTCCAAAGCTAGCTTTGGGCTAATAGTAATTGTGATACAAAATACAAGTGCCAGTTCGACATCATAAAACACTCTTAGCAGATCAAAGGAGGACTTCAATCTTATTACAAGTGAGACACATGACTAATAATGGATCTGTCCCGTGGTTCAATTCTCCATCAAGGATCTTAGACGGTTCAAGAAAGGGTGGTTCTGGTTTATCCATGCATGGTGGGCGGGGTGCATTTTATGTACAACAGAAAACTCTTCATGAAATAAGATTTGTGTCCTTTTTCATCTGCTTAAAAAAAACAACAACATCAGTGCAAAGAAGCGTTCAACTTGGGATGCAATTTAAAAGTAAACAGAAAACTGATTGAATCCAAGACAGTCGGGAGTCTTCTAGACGGTTAGTCCTGCATATTAAAAAAAACGCCAGTCTGGGGGCGCTTAGGTGGCGTAGCGGGTTAAGCGTCGACCATGTAACTCCCCGGTTCGAATCCGGCCGGGGACATATCCTGCATGTCATCCCTCCTCTCTCTCTCACCCATCCTTCCTGTCTAATTCTCCACTGTATCTATCAATAAAATGAAAAATATGAGTGAGACTGCCCCACTCAGAAAAAATAACTTTAAAAAAAACAAGAAATAACGCCAGTCTTAGGGGTTAGGGTCTTTCCATATGCAGTATATATGGTCCCAGCGGGACTCGAACCCACAACCCCTAAGCGTTGTTAGCAGATCCATATATATATTATATATTCATAGGACAAACACACAGAGCCTCTGTGCCTAGAGCAGCGAGCTGCCAGACGCCGAGGCGCTGATCACTTCTTCAACACCGATGCACCCGAGACAAAAACCCTCAGCACAGAAAATTCCGGAGAAGATGCTGAGAAGGGTTGGAACGGCCCGAGCGGAACAGAGAGGAAGGAAAGAGAGAGAGAGAGAGAGAAGTGTGCAGGGAGCCATGGCCTCTCTCTCTCTCTCCGTTCCCTACTAAGTGGATGCAGGTGTGCCAGAGAGGCCAACTCCACCATGCGTTTGCCCGCTTGGAAGCACCTATTGATAAGCCTAGCAGCAGTGTGTGTGTGTGTGTGGGGGGGGGGGGGGGGGGAAGGGGAGGAGTAGAGGAAGAGAAAGAGAGAAAGGGAAGGGGGAGGAGGAATGGAGGGGAGAGAGAGAGAAAGGGGGGAGTAGAAGAGTGGAGGAGGAAAGAGAGGGGAGGAGGAGGAGTGGAGGAAGAAAGGGAGTGGGTGTTCAGGAGAGAGGGAATAAGGAGGGAGAGCAGAGGGCAGTCCTTCATCAGAGATCAAGTACAGTCACCCACCGAGCAGCACACTGGAGTACCACACACACACACACACACACACACACACACACACACACACACGTTTTTTTAAACATGCATTCGATCTAACGAATCCATCGGCTCCCAAATCCCTCATATTATTTCAGCACCGAATGTTGATTTCCGGGGAAAAAAAGAAAACACAAGTTCTTTCTCTCAGCGACGGAGAGAGAAAGAAAGAGAGAGAGAGAGAGAGTCCTGCTAGCACGCTACCTCCGTCCCCGGCTGCACTGCCGAGTGAGAGAGAGCTGGCGAGCGCGGGCGGGCGGGCGTTGATAAATGGGGTTCTCTAGGAGGGCCTGCCTAAAATAAAGCTCCTTCACAGACCGACCTCCTTTTCCCTGTACCGAGGATGAGTGACCTACTTAGGGGGATGAGCCCTGTCTGTGTAGGACTAGTCATGCCTGAGTAGGGTGACCCTGCCTGTGTAGGATGAGCCCAGAGAAATTATTTTTTTCTTAAAAAAGGGTAAGGCAGTTAGAGGAAGAGAGGAGCGCCGCACATAGTCATGTTGGTCTGCATGAAAGGCTGCCTTGTGCAGCTGCTGGCCCCGGCCAACATCACTCTTAACACACAGACACGCATGCACACAGACACACACACAGACACACACACACGCGTGCACACAGACACACGCTTGCGCACAGACACACACACACACGCGAACAGACACTCGCGCGCAGACACACACACACAAACAGACAGACAGACAGACGCACACGCGAACAGACACACAGACAGACACACAGAGAGACACACAGAGAGACAGACAGACAGACAGACAGACACACGCCGGGGCCAGGGAAACCTCTCACATCGCAATTCTCTCTCTCTCAATTTCATTTACTCCTTCAATGCTGCATCAGGTGTTTTTCCTTGTTTCGTTTTTTTTCTCGCAATCTTATTGTGGAACATGGCTGCAATTTCAGGCGCATGTCCACATCCCGTTGAGTGATTCCCCCCCTGCAGCCCATCCATCCAGTGTGCAGCTGCGGTGGCTGCAGCAGCTGCAGCGGGGCACCAGGGATCCTCTTGAGTCCAGCCTCGGTGGTGAGGAGAGTTATTCTGAGCCCTGCGAGGCGTAGGCTGACATGCCGGCTTCCTATCGATCTGTTACACTCTCCTGTAATCTCCCTCTCAGTCCCTGGCTTCATCTCCATCTCCTCTCTCTCAATCTCCCCCCCCCCCCCCTCTCTCTCTCTCTTTCTCTTTCTTTCTTTTTCTGCAGGAGGACGATAGTAGCCATTCTGCACCCTGGTGACGAGAGCCCGGTCCCCCTCTTCCCTCGTGCCAAGTCCAGCAGGTTTTCCCCCCCTCCCCTCCGCTGGCCTGAACGACACAGACAGACAGCATGGGTGGTTGTCACACCCCTGGCTGATCAATGGCTGCGACCCAACATCCACACACACACACACACACACACTCACACGCTCACACACACGCGCTCACACACACGCACACACACACACGCGCTCAGAATGAAGCCATCTCCGTCCTCATGCCTTCTCAGCAACATGTGTGCCAGTGTGGTTGTTGGACCACAGCCACTGTGTGTGTCTCTTGTAACTCTGTACTCGATGTTCTTCCCTGTACGTCCTGGGTGTCCTCCGCTGTCCACCTCACCAGAGACACACGACCCGTCTCTGGTCTCGTTCCTCTCCACTGAGCGGCGACAGCGGCCCTGCAAGCCGACCCACCGCCCCGGCACGTCACACCAGGCCCATGTCCCCTACAGCCACTCCCATCTGGTTCTGTACCGCAGCGAACCACGGGCCGAAGAGTGCAAGGACTGGTACAGAACACTAATCTGCAGGGCCCGGTTGTTCAAAATGTTTAATCTGGATCAGAATTATTTCTTTTTTTAATCTATCTGGCTTTTTTTCAGATCTATCTGGCTGATTTCGAGTCGTATGGGGGGGAAATCAGCCAGCCTCGATCTGATCCCAGATCAGTTGAGGAAATCGATGAGGGTAACCGATGACGGGAAAGGTGCAGCTCTTTTGAAAAAAGACACCGATTATCAAACAAAAATGGGGAAGAGAATTGCTTCGCTGCAGGGTGAAACTAAGAGTTTTTAAGTGTTTTTTGTGAAGTAGTGGATATTATTCAGCCACGCATTACACAGAACACATCAGAGCAAATGTCCTCCGGGTTTTCAATGCGTCACACAACAAAATTGCAAACATGAATCATCGAAACAATGATGATTGTTGGAGGGGGGAAACAAAAAACGGAGGTATGTTAGTTAGTAAAAGTGTAGTCATTTCCTACCTGAAGATGATGCTTTGCAAGTCGAAAGGGTATTCAATGATCCCTGTGGTCGGGATGCGGACCCTAAGCACATCTTGTTGGGTTGGTAGATAGTTTGGCTCCGCAATACGGTCCAGATCGCTTAGATAGCTAGAGACGGGGAGAGAGAGAGAAGAGAGAGAGAGAGATTGAAACATGACAGCAGATACCCCCTTCTGTAAAGCAAGTGTAACAGTCCCAACCTGGAGAATTCCACATTCCTGAGAGTTCTGGGGGGGGGGGGGGGGCAGGCAGGGTGGAACGGTGGCAGCATCATCAGCAGCACTCCACACCAGTACCTGAAGATTCTATATTCTCCACGTCAAAAGGATGCTAGTCAATGATGCCAGGAGTGGGCACTCGAACCTTGCTAGCTATATTCCAAACCTTATCAGTATTATGCTTGACTTCTTCTGAATGGTAACTTACCTAGTTGATGCTAGCTAGTGCGAGTAGGGTGATTGTGACAATCAAAAGTAACTGTGCTTATTTATTACAATGTAAACTCATAAAACATTAGCTACATATTTTACTTCAATCAGTGTTTGTCATCCGTCCTTAAAATCATCTGATCGATTTTTATCAATCAGGTTTATTCACCCGTTTTTTTTCTTCTTCCAAGTCCTACGTTGTAACTACGTTAACGTTAGTCTATGAGCGTTCTGATGTCTAGCATAAACAATGTAATGTAGCCACTTGCATTACTATAGATTGCAAGTTTTCAGAATATGACATATCATTAGCTAACATAAGCATAAAAGTTAAAAAGCTGGTAGGATTAGTTAAACGTTTGAACAGTAGCTCTACGCTAGCTACTGTAATGAGCAACATAATGGTCATGAGCTAGCCTGCATAAACTAGGTAAGTTACCATTCAGAGGGACTCTTCCACATGTATTTCAATGAAAGAAAAAAGCAAGTGAAGCATAATACTGATAAGCTAGAATATAGCTAGCTAGCTACACTTACCCTGAATGTGGGACCTGTCCTCCATGTTGAATATAGCTAGCTAGCTACACTTACCCTCTGAGTGTGCACTCACTCACTCACCTCACTGCATGCCCGCCCCTCCTGCTCTCTTGCCTTCATGGTTACAAGAGCTCAAATTAGTTTTGAACCAAGTTTATCGCAAGAATTGGGTCATAACTCAAGGCGTGAAGATAAGTTCTCACATCAAGGCTGTGAGTGCAAATTTCAAGATACAAGTGCAAATATTTATTGTACAAGTTCTCAAATCGAATCTGCAAGTGCAAATTTCAAGATACAAGTGCAAATATTTATTGCACAAGTTCTCAAATCGAATTTACAACCTCGCGAATTTTGACCCACATCTATCGTCATAGCACACACACACACACACACACACACACACACACACGCACGCAAATATCCAGACATGCACACGCTCGGCAGGATGGCAGTTTCATACCATAAACCCACCCTACACATGTAAAGGAACGTTGTTAGTCCACCAGTTCATGTGCGTGGGTGGTACACTCTTTCTGCATGTACCAACCCCCTGAGGCAAGACAAGAATGGTCTTATCACTGGCACCCAGGGTTCATAGTTCACTGTGATAAAGCTGATAAACAACAGGACTTGATAACACTATCAAATAACATGGCAGAAGAGACAATGGCCATGTATATCTAGAGGGCATACAGACACCATACACCAGTGTCCTCTAATGTCTCCTAGAGCTATCACTGACCGTAGAGGTGGCGAGAGTTACAACCGGAGGATAAGGACTTCAAATGAAAAAACAACATCAGATTCACACACGTTTTTTATGAATGTAACACCCTGGAACAGCAAGGAAGCGCGGGTCAGCAGGAGACTTGACTACGGCTGCTTACTCAACCGTTAACAGTAGGTGGGTAAACACGCGTACAAAACCAGGACCAGCACGTCTACATAACAAACATGTTTCTGACGTCAACGTGAGAGTTTCCTAGTAAACGGAACAAAGGAGAGCAGGCATGAAAATAAAAATGAGGTAGCACACCTTCATTCCCCCCTCTTTTGTCTTCCTGTCTCTCCCTCTCTCTTTAGCTTTCTCTCGCTCTCTCCACCCCTCTCTCCCAGGAGGTACAGATAGTGCTGTGTGTGTGTGGCGGTGGACTTACTACTTGGTGGAGTCAGAGAGCTGATATTCCCTCCTGCGGTCGTAGGCCTCCTGGATACCAGGGTCTGTCCACAGCATCTTTACCGCACTGGTGTAGGGCTGGTCGAAGGAACACACCTTCTCCACATCCACCTCTCTCACCAGCAGGGCATGGGACTGCAAGACACAACACACCACATTATATATATATATATACATACAGTATGTATACATAAGTGTGTGTATATATATATATATATATATATATATATATATATATATATATATATATATATATATATATATATATATATATATATAAACATAGTCCCTCCTATACAAATCATATAATTGATCTATCCCCTAAGGAGAAAAGGACAACATCAGGAAAATAGCCCACCCCCACACTAACAAAATGGAGGGAAAGCTCAATAGCATCACCCACATCGACGATGTAGACAGTAAGGATTATTTAATAAACTCTGGAATTCTGAACAGCATAACGTAGTTATTGGGTTAATGAGCCTTGTTTGAGCCGCGAGACGGGCGGGGGTAACTTTGTCTTACAAATCCAATTTCGGGAAACAATCGTTTCTGTTCACGCTGACCTCTTTCTCATCAGTGACTGAGCGTCGGGGGCCCGGAGCAGCAGTCCATTATATTTTTATGGTCGTGGTTTACAGTCGTGTTTTATGGTCTATTTGAATATGGTTTTTGCATTTGACGATGCAGACATAAGCTCTGACTGGACAATCCAGTGCTGAGATTGTCCAGTGAACAGCAGACCAAGTCAGCTTGCTTCTACGAGTGGACGACAACTCAGAAAATGCCGGAGTAGTCTGCGGACGTTCGGCGGAGGCAACTCGTGACACAAATGTAATCAAATAAATCTTCGTGTTTCTCTCACGTCTAGGCCAGGGTGTTATTACATCGCTGAAGCTACTGTAAGCTAACTCTGCGCTAGCGTTGGTTACCCTCAAAAACTATTAATTTCATTGCATCCCCCGGTCGAGTGTGTTAGCTAACTTACACACCCACAGTCCCCTGGCAGGTCGGAGAACCATTTACGTTTACATTTTAACCCTTTAGCAGACGTTTTTTCTCCAAAGCGACTTCCAATTAGAAGATGACAGGGACAGTCTCCCCTGGAGTAACTCAGGGCTAAGGTTACTGGTGTAACTGGTGTTCGGTCCCAGGTGGGATTTGAACTCATGACCTTCTGATCTGGCTGGACCCACCTTGTTCTGCTCATACTTGTACTGGACCCACCTTGTTCTGCTCATACTTGTACTGGATCTTGAGGGTCTCGGAGGCGCGGATCATGGACTGCATGGAGGTGAAGATGTTCTGGTACACCAGCTTGGTGAAGCCCCTCTTGTCCTCGTCCGTGTAGCCCGTCCCGTGGATGATCCGCATCTGTTTGATGAAGGTGCTCTTGCCGCTCTCGCCCGTGCCTGAGGAGACACAAGAGGACGCAGGTCAGAGGTCACGCAGGGTCAGAGGTCAGAGTCTTGGCCGTACAACAACAAGACAGTGTGGCGACGCCCCCTTCTCTGCCTGCGCATCTGTAAACACGCAGGAGGGCTCACACACACAGGCACACGTGTGTGTGTGTGTGTGTGTGTGTGTGTGTGTGTGCACGCTCTCTCTCTCCACACTCGAGAGAGTGTAAAACATAGATTGTTCAAAGGTTACTGAGCAACCAACAGCATGGGGGGGGTAGGAGCTTTCGCAGGCTCAATTTAGAATTCAGTCCTCCGTGTTTTTCAGAGAAAGATCCTTTATTTGGGGTCTCCACATCGGGTCGTCAATACAGCCTAAAAGGAGAACAGGCACAAGGCCTGGTTGGAGATGCACGTCGTGTGACTAGCCTGATGCTAGGGATGCTCCGATTTATCGGCCACCGATTTAAATCGGCCGATTTCACTCCAAATGACTCGATCGGTGATCGGCAAAAATGGCCGATCGCAAAAACCGATCTTTTTTTTTCTTTTTTTTTTTTTTCTGGGGAAGACAGATAACTGAACAGAAAACATAGGAGGACGTAACAGTATGTAAACCATGAAGGCCACGTTTATGATGTCTTTTATACAGCCATATCGACTGACTTGGGCTTCAGGCCCTAACTGGGTGATAGGCCAGACTTTTACTATGCCATAAAAATGGGTCTGCGTTTGCTTGGTGCCTAATGGATCAAAACTTTTGTCTAAAAAGCAAAAAATATGTAGGCTATCCAGTCAGTAGGCCTACAGTTATGTATTTTTTTAAAAATCGGTATCGGTATCGGTATCGGTTGATCTTGAGGAAAAAAATCGGTGATCGGTATCGGCCCCAAAAATCCAGATCGGAGCATCCCTACCTGATGCTACAAGCGCACCGTCGTACCAGAGAATAAGTGAATAACGCAACAAGTCCGTACACTGTCAGAATGACGGGGCCTATGACTTTTGTTCAGAAGGTGGGCCGTCTCTGCGTGAAGTGAACCCAACTGACGGTAACGTGGCCTGACACATACCGTACAACACATCTCCAGAACCCCCACAGGTACCCCCAGCAGCCAGCCACCCCGCCGGCCTGCCACCCCCGCCAGCCACTCGAAGCGTTGTCTGGCCTGGCGTCCCCGCGTTCCCTCGTGTGCACCGCAGGGACTGCAGCCACTGCACTTCAGCCCTGACACACTAACTGGAGCAGCCCAGAGTCCACAGAGACCTGCGCAGCACAGCCCAGCAGGGAGGTGAACTGAGGTAAGCTTCATCATACAGAGACACACACACACACACACACACACACAGAGATCCAGACAGACGGGCAGGCAGGCAGACAAGACATGGACAGGAAGACAGGCAAACCAACACAGTGACACAGACAGGCAGGCAGACAGACAGACAGGTAAATAAACACAGAGTGACAGACTATCTGTCTGTCACTCTGTGTTTATTTACCTGTCTGTCTGCCTGCCTGCCTGCCTGTCTGTGTCACTGTGTGACAGACAGGGAAACAAACAAAGTGAGACACAGACTGAGAAACACACAGACAGGCACACACAGACACAGACAGGCAGGCAGGCAGGCAGGCAGGCAGGCAGGCAGGCAGGCAGGCAGGCAGGCAGCTGAACCCCGCAGCTCCAGAAGAGCATTTCTGCTGTGTGTGTGTGTGTCCCAGTTGGAAGTCCCCCGATCAGTTTGTATCTTTATATGGGCATTTCTATTCTAACCACAGTGTTCGACATGATGTTTGGGAACATCCATTCTACAGCACATAACAGTGACTCGGACGCTGTTATCTTACAGTAACAACATGGGAAGAGCCCCATCCTGCCCCATCCTGACCTCCCCCCGACACCCTCGCTCTCCAACCCATCCAAGGCTGAGTCATCTGTGCTCCAGCTGCACGCCTCTCCTCTGTTCACCCTCACTGTCCTCTCCTCTCTTGTCAGTGCTCTCACTCACTCACTCACTCACTCACTCACTCTCTCTCTCCATGTCCTCTCTGGTCTCTTTTCCTCTTAGTCCTCTAAGTCCTCTCTCTGTTCCTCTTGTTGCTCTCCTCACTCTCCCCTCTCACCCCCACCCCCCTCCTTCTCTCCGTGCTGAGTACTAGCAGCTCCCTGTGTTTGTTCTCCCAGACCCAGACCAAGTCCCTAGGCCCAGACCCAGTCCCCAGACTTAGGCCCAGGCCCAGGCCCAGACCCAGACCCAGACTCAAGCTGGGGAGCAACAGGGAATAAGCCCCGTTGCATAACCTCTTGTTTTCTTTGTCTCTGCAGACCTGCACGGCGGCGGCTGTTCCTCCTCAGCCTCCAAAGCCCCCAGCAGGGGACTTCCTCTCCTCCTCCTCCTCCTCCTCCTCCTCCTCTCCGCTCCAGCGAGCTCTCCTGTCTACACACTGCACACACAGTGAGGTCATAGCAGCTTTGTTAAGATAGGCCTAATAGGGGAAGCTGGGGTGGCGTAACGCACCAAGCGTCGAACACGAAACCCGCAGGGTTCCCGGTTCGATTCCGGCCGCGGACATATCCTGCATGTCATCCCTTCTCTCTTTCTCCGTCTCTCACCCAGCCTTCCTGTCAAACGGCTAGTGTCTTTATCACAATAAAAAAAGAAAAATATGAGTGGGGACTGCCCCTCTCAGAAATAAAAAACAAAAACAAAAAGAAAAACATAGTCCTAATAGAGGCTCTTGGACAGCGGTTGTCCGCGGTGACACAGAGGATTCATGTGCCGCGGTGAAAGGCCAAATATAACAAATTACACAACGGTGGGATTTAGACAATGGTCGTTTATATGGAAGAATGATGAGTTGGCGAACGGGACTGCTTCAATGAGCCAAGCAGAGCCCAACCTCATCTCAAACCCCCTTCCTGACCGCGTCTGGAAGCGGCGGCTAGCCTAAATCAATCTAAAGCGTACGAGTGGAGAGAAAGAAAAAAAGAAACGAAGCGTTTACTTAAAAGCATTAACAGGAGCGGCGGCAGGCTGTGTTTCAAACACAGACACCCCTATTTCCTGAGGAAAAAAAACTAACTCAAAAAAACATAGCGTGACTCTGAGCACGACTTTAAGACCGGAGGCGTCGTCTCTGGTTCTCTGGTCACATCCACAGCTGTGTCGTCGCTGCCTTCTGACAAGGCCGCGGGGTGGCTGGGAGCCCGCTGTACTGCTCGCTGTAAAACTCTAGATAAAGATGAATTGATGAGCGTGCAGACTGTGTGCTCGCCCGCCCCGGCTGGTCTTTGCCCTCCTCGGGAGGCTCCGTGCTTCTGGAAACTAGGTCAGGCAAGACTGATGGTTTCCTACGCTGCTGCCGACTTCAATGAACAGGACACAATTAACCGCATGCAGACACGGACCCCGGAGACCTTGCTCTCACTTTTTTTTACGCCTACTGAATGAAACTAGAAAGAAACACAGCGCGCACGCACACGCGCACACGCACGCACACTCCTGAGAGGGAGGGAACTGAGGACACTGAATGACAGACAGGGAGGTGATGTCACCCAAGTCCTGTCCTGCTACCATACCAGTTGCTCTGTGTGTGTGTGTGTGTGTGTGTGTGTGCGTGCGTGTGTGTGCGTGTGTGTGCGTGTGTGTGTGTGTGCGTGCGTGTGCGTGTGTGTGCGTGTGTGTGTGTGCGTGTGTGTGTGTGCGTGTGTCCAGTCCACAGACAAAGACAGGCAGTCAATAGAAGCAGGGTGGCAGGGGCGGCAGGGGATCTGTGGTTCGATTTCCAGGAAAACCACGGACAGCGGCGCACACTGAGGTCTCTGTCATGGCTGAGCTACTTCCTGGAAGCCGCCTCTGATACACTTATCATCCCCACCACCTCTTCCTTTTGTTGAAACACACAGTTTGTTGTGTTTCTCTGAAACAATTAACGTCCACTACTGTTTGGCTCGGGGGGATGATGTCAGTTCCCATGGCAACTACCGCATAGCAATGCTTTCAGAAAGCCATATTCGAGACTCGATCGTCATGCGTTCATAGTATTGTTTCAATCACTTCCTTTGTGTTTTGATAAACACATTCGTGACGCAAGCGACGACACGACTTCTAAGGCGACGAGTTCACCACTGAGCCACAATCATGTTGACGCGCACGCACACACACACCACAAAACCGGCCCGTTACTCAATCTGAATCGGTATAACCTATCAGCTCTTGAACGACAACAGTCGGTTAGAACGGATCCATTTCATTCGGTCCGGCCCAGCCGGAGGGCCACGGGGGATGCATTTCCGCTCCGAGTGAAGCATTTCCGCTCCGACAACTTGAAGCGAGAGGTTGTAAGAGAAAGGGCAGTAAGAAGTGTGACGAGAGTGGAGGGGTAAGGCTTCCATGCTTCCTTTATTTTTGTAAATGATTCTCTAAAACGTTCCCTTTGCGATGGGGGGGGGGGGGAGCCAGTTCAGCAGAAAGCCACCAGAACACACCAGTCACTCCAGGCTACTACAGGCCCGCCTTGGGAGAGGGCGTGTTTGAGGGCTTCACCAGGTGAGCTAGCGGTTCTAGCTAGCTAAAAGAAAGGTCTCGCCCCGCCACTCTGGGACCTGAGGTTCTGCGTTACAGATCCCCCAACCCCCCCCATCCTCCTCTCTCTCTCTCTCTCTCTCTCTCTCTCTCTCTCTGTCTGACGGTGGACAGCTGCTCTGGACACGTCCAGTAGCGAACGAGTCAAGTCGAGATATAAAATTCTTCCTTATTCATTTCCCGTGACCCTGTCACAAGATGGACCCTCCCCCTCTCTCCCTCCCTCTCTCCCTCTTCCCCCCCTGGCTGTGTCTGTGGCTGGGGCTGCAGCCTAGCCTGGGCCCTGGCCGAGGCTGCTGCTTCCTGTCTGTGCGTGGAGGAGCAGACGGGGGGGGGGGGGACTCGCCGCTGCCTCGCCACCTGCTGCCAAAGCAAGTCCTCTCGCACGGCGACACACCTGAACGACTTTGACAGACGTTTTTTTTTTTTTTTTTTTAGGTGACGTTCTATGAATGAGAAGCAGGGAGGGATGGAGGGAGGGAGGGAGGGAAGGTCTGTCGGAAGTCTGTCTGTCTGTCTGTCAGGAGATTCTCTTCTTTCTGTCTGTCTGTCTGTCAGGAGATTCTCTTCTTTCTGTCTGTCTGTCTGTCTGTCTGTCTGTCTGTCAGGAGAATCTCTTCTTTCTGTCTGTCTGTCTGTCTGTCTGTCTGTCTGTCTGTCAGGAGATTCTTTTCTCTCTGTCTGTCTGGAGATTTTCTTCTGTCTGTCTGGAGATTCTCTTCTGTCTGTCTGTCTGTCTGTCTGTCTGTCTATCTGTCTGGAGATTCTCTTCTTTCTGTCTGTCAGTCAGGAGATTCTCTTCTTCTTTCCTTTTCCTGAGCCTGTAATCAGAGGAGTAATCTGGTGAGGCTGTACTGAGTGGGCAGACATAGCACCTATCTCTGTGGGGAGAGAGAGAGAGGGGGGGGGGAGAGAGAGAGAGAGAGCAAGTGAGGAGCTCTATTCCAGTTTGGAGAGCATTCCTCACATTCTTCTCCTTCTAAAGGACTTAAATGTCCATCTAATCATTCGCCTATTTTGGTTCCCATCTTAGCTAATCAAAACTCTTCGTACTCGAATAGCAGAGCTTAGAGTTTCCCACTGGGCGAAAGGGTTCTGCTGCCTTGTACAGCAGCCCCTTCCTGGGATTAATCAGATTAGGCCGATTCGTCCAAGTTCACTGTTGTGTTGCTCCAGATGTGTAACCCGATGTGTAACCAAACTACTGGCGCAATAGAAAAAAAAAGAAAAAAAAAACACCAATGCAGGTGTGGCGCTTGAAAACGCAGACCAACACACAAAGACAGAGGCTCTCTTTTATCACCGTCCATAGGCTAACCCTACCCTCGACTTCACCAGTGTTTGGACGGACAGACACGCACACACACACAGACACACACACAAACACATACTTACACACACACACCCACATACACACACTCTACAAGAGATCCAGGACATAGGCGAGGGAACACGGGGAGGATATAGGAAGAGACGTTAGCGTGTAATGTCTTGCCTGGGTGAGGGTGGGTTATCTGGTTTTAAGGCCGTCACAGACTGCCACATAACAGCCCAAACCCTGGGTGTGTCAACAGGGCTGTTTGCTCAACCAACAGAGCAGACAAACACCGGTTCAGACTCCAAGTACCAATCCTAGCTCGGGCCTCCCCCCCTCGCTCGCGCTGACACGGTCCCTACATTTCACTGCTGAGTCACTCCACATCAATTAGGAATTTTCACGTCCGAATTAGAAGCGGCACCACAGCGCTAATTAAAAAACGCGGCTTGAGTGGCTCGCGATGAACGCCGTGCCGTCTGACGACCACTTCAGCTGTCAGGGCCGCGCCCTCTGTTCTTCTCGGTATGTGAGATGAACTCGCGACCACGTTTGAAAAAAGCGGCACGCTTCCATTTTCCTCGCACTTTGTGCGTGTGGATGAGACGAAAATTGAAGCGACTGTTTGCGACACGGTGTGTCCTCGGTCTGAGGAGAGGCCTAGGCCCGAAGTGAAACTTCCAATTCCAGTACACCCTTGTTGTTACCCAAGGAGCAACACACAGCCAGGGTTCAATTCAGGGGATGGATAAATCAAGACAAATAAAGAGGGACGCTTTAAATCGATGAATTCATCCACTGAATTTCAAACGGACTGACAGCGTGCCGGAGGCTCTCCTCCTGACTGTTCTCTCCTCAACCAGACTTGTCCTGACTGTTCTGTGGTGGTTTAGTCTAAGTAGGTGGTCAATATTATGGTGTGACATGGAAATCCTGTGGCGACGCGACGATTTGCATGGCGATAAAACCTCCCATGCAAACATCCTCTCCCCCTCTCCCTCAAGTTAGTCACCACCAGTTAACATTAACACAGTGGCGGCAGTGGTGATGATGATGAGGATGAGGCAACAATGTCCGTCCCTATGTCAGAGAGAAAAAACACACAACTGTCTACTGCAACACAATCTGCGGCCCTCCTCCCCGGGCTTGGACCCCTGACGTCCATCCCAGAGGACTGGATACCTACACGTCGTGTGGCGACATCACTCAGCCAATCGGGGGGGGGGGGGAGAAGCTACAGACCTAAACATGTGCCTCTTGTGCGGGAGCTAGGAGTGCTTTCAGGACAGGGCCCGTGAGCTCCACCCCTGCTGGAAGGTGAAAAGGTGCCAGAGAGCCGCAGAGGGTCTTCCCCCGGGGTCAGGAAGGGCAACACGTGGTTCCTCTCGTTACCAGAGCAGGACAGCCGTGACCGCGTCCCACTGATAGCGGTCAATATAAATAATCAGGTGGGATTCATTTTCGATGGCCGATCACGCATGCCAGTCAATCCCACCCATTCAGCAGAGAGATCGGGGACGTAATTAATGGCGAATGGGACCACTGTGACTGTACATAGAACACAAATCACATGCACATGGTTGTTCTTTCCTGCCAGGAGGCGGGGTGGAAGCAAGCGGGTGGCTAGGGGTCTATATGTGCATTAAACCAACCAGTTATAATGAAGAGTGTGTGTGTGTGTGTGTGTGTGTGTGTGTGTGTGTGTGTGCGAGCGTGTGTGTAGTGGTGGCGCCACAGGCAACAGAGAGTTGGACTGGTGATCAGTCATGAGTTCAAATCCCACCTGGGGAACACCACCCCTAGTGTGCCCTTGAGTAAGGCACTAAAGCTCTAAGTTACAGCAGGAAGACTGTCCCTGTAATCTGTAATCGTAAGTCTCTTTGGATAAAACTGTCTGCCAAATGGTTAAAAATGTAAAATGTAAAATGTAAAAGAATGTCTGTTGGCTCCATTGAGCACCAAACAGTCTTCTCCTGTAGATTAGAACATATAGATGTTGCACATTACAAAACAATCGCTTTTGCAATGTTTTGCTCTCGCAAATCGGAACTTGTTGCGTTTGCAAAGCTTGACTGGGGTTTGTGGACGTAGTAGACAGACTACATAGCGTTAGAATTTGTAACAGGACTTTTTGGTGCTTAACGGAGCAAGAAACGGTTTATAACACAGGCATTGATTCACGGCCACAAGACCATAGCGATTTTCTAATCAGATTTTCTAACCCTAGCCCTTTCTTAATCCCAACCTTAACCGATTCCAAACTTTAACAGTTAGCGGAAGGAAGTCGGTGTCCAATTCAAGGGTGATGAAAGAAAAGTAGGACTCACGCTCTCATTCTCGGTGAAACTCAACAATTGACAGCTTGGGCGCCATAAACTAAAATGACAGGTCAAACTGTACAGGGAATTCAATCGAGAATTCTAAGCAAGCGAGCTTGTGTGGGTCATTAGCAACCATGGATATGATGAGTCAGCGTTGATATACAGTGGGAGGTAGCCTAGCTTAGCGCTGCAGCCGAGTGCCTACACCAACACCACAGTAACGGTGACGTGCCTGGCTGCCTTCATGCTGCAGGTCCTACAGAGGGGAGACGTGTCCTACAGGGGGGAGACAGGTCCTACAGAGGGGAGACAGGTCCTACAGAGGGGAGACATGTCCCACAGAGGGGAGACATGTCCTACCGAGGGGAGACATCGCAGGCTACGTGAGAGATGTCTGGGTGTGCCGAGGAACAAACATTCATACCGCCTGATGTCAGTGAGCATCTCTCCTCAGCAGGTGCTGTGTGTGTGTGTGTGTGTGTGTGTGTGTGTGTGTGTGTGTGTGTGTGTGTGTACATTAGACAGGTAACCAGCCACCAAATAAAACATTGACTTAACATATATACTGTAAATATTGGTCCTTCTACGAGAAGAAAGGGGGGGGGGGACAATGTAAGCCAATCTGTCACTGTACCACTAAGCCTGGGTAGGACAGCTTGGTCCTGGGAGCTGGTTCACACGTGGGCCACCCAACCCTGGCTTATGGCCGTCAACTCCCAACCCGAGGAACTGTAGGATGACATCATGAAGTCACGGAAGTAAACGCATGCGTGCAGGATGAAGAAGTCTACTGGCCATCGACCATCGTTGCCAGCCGAAAAGCCTGACTTTCAGAAAAGACCTCCCTTCTTCACCCCTTTGTCCTCAGACAAAGACAAGAGCTGCTGATCATGCTTTGTGACGATTGGGAGTTTAATTCGGACGATGTTTAAATGATTTTTTTAAATGTAAACGTTGATGGGTATAATGGCAAAATACGGGGTGGAGGTCATAAAAACAGGCTAAGAATGAGCAGAAATACCTTCTACCTGCCCAACCCTAACAGGCACGAATGAGTGTGGACAGGAGCGGGGGAAGCCCGTCCACAGCTGTCCCTTGCTGCTAGGCTCTCCAGCTCAGGACTGTAGACGTTTAAATCACTGGTGACTTTCATTAGCCACAGCGACAGAGCGCTCCCTCCCGAGGCTGTCTGCCAGAGCTCTCGACAGAGCTCACAGAGTACACCAGGCCACTGAGGAGGACAGTCACAGAATACACCACACCACTGAGGAGGGCAGTCACAGAGTACACCACGCCACTGAGGAGGGCAGTCACAGAATACACCACGCCACTGAGGAGGACAGTCACAGAATACACCACGCCACTGAGGAGGGCAGTCACAGAGTACACCACGCCACTGAGGAGGACAGTCACAGAATACACCACACCACTGAGGAGGGCAGTCACAGAACACACCACGCCACTGAGGAGGGCAGTCACAGAATAGGCTACACCACTGAGGAGGGCAGTCACAGAACACACCACGCCACTGAGGAGGGCAGTCACAGAACACACCAGGCCACTGAGGAGGGCAGTCACAGAATACGCCACTGAGGAGGGCAGTCACAGAATACACCACTGAGGAGGGCAGTCACAGAATACACCAGGCCACTGAGGAGGCAGTCACAGAACACACTACGCCACTGAGGAGGGAAGTCACAGGGGAACAGCAGGAATCATCCCTATTCCAAAACACCAGGCAAAACCACCACCGCCGTCACCACCACCACCACCACCATTCTAATGGAAGATTAGAGTAACTAACGGATAAAAGATTAACGTGAGCAGGAAGGCCGATGGTATAGGTGATCCATCATAAGACGTGTCCAAGTCGTAGCCCAGGCATTGCCCATTTGAAACCATAGCAGCGTTTTAGAGGGGGCTGCACTGTGCATGCTGTCCGCCTGTTGCCTGTGAAGGATGCAAGGGGTGTGTGTGCACGGATCCCAAATTAAGTGAGTACTGAACTGCAAAGGCCTATAACTCAGTTACCGCGCTAAACGGTCTCCACACAACCTCGGCCATTCTTTTAATACTAATAACATAATGTGACACCCGACTTCCACCGCTAACTGAAAAATTACAGCAATTTAGAGTTGATCTTTCAACATTTTCGTAAATAAAAAAGCGGCGTGAAAAAGACAGTCTTCCAGTTCGATCTCTCTTAGCGACCGTCCTGCCATCTCATTATTTATTTGGGAGAGGGAAAAGCGGGACGATAATTTTCCCTTCTGCTTATATATTTTTAATCAACGTTTAACGGTACGCGGGCCAACTCACTCAACCTAACAGATGCCTGCTTGTGAACTGCCAGTCCCCGCTAGGACCAATACTGAGTTTCTCCTTAAAGGCCTCGCCTTGTACAGGAGCAGTTGGAACATATATGGTATCATCAATCTCCTGCCTCCTCTTGCTCCTATGGTGACTGTCTGCCTGAGCTGGATTGACCAATGGGTTTATTTGAATAATAGTAAGTTAACAAACTTACATAAAGGACCCCTTATATGGATCACAATGAAAAATAAGGACTTTATTGTGTAATATCTTTGATGAACTTATTCATGTACATGTACATGTAGATGTATTTAATGTCTTCTTGCTTTAAAAATGGTCAAATAAACGAAAACAAAAAGAATGTACTCACAGGAAACGTCACTTTAACTGGGCAATGTAGCATGTTCACACTGAATTGAACTGAGCTTTTCTGCTTTTTCAGCAGTGGCCTCACAAAGGCCAATTGTGCTTTTCGGAGGCCATGCTTGTGTTCTCTGAGGAAAGGTAATGTATGAGGCGCAGTGTGTTTTCGGCTGGGCTCAGGATCAA
The DNA here is from genome assembly GCF_963989245.1 of Nansenia antarctica. NCBI lineage: Eukaryota > Metazoa > Chordata > Actinopteri > Argentiniformes > Microstomatidae > Nansenia > Nansenia antarctica. Next base: position 7,923,261 of record NC_137677.1, on the reverse strand, counting down.
AACCAGCTGCAAACGAGACTAATTGACTAATCTGGTCATGACAAGAACTTATGTGACCCACAATAAGTGTGACATGGTGGGGAATTGATCAGTGCACAGCTGTTTGTGAGCAGATGGATCCATATACAACAATCTGAAACAAAATGGCAATCGTCATGACATGAGCACGGTGTACTGGTCTGGACGGAAAAGCCTGAGATGAGAATTTGAAGAGCATTTAGTAATGCCAGGTTGTAATTGACTGGCTCCACAGCCATTCATTCATTAGCCCTGAAACAAGAAATTCGCCCTAAATTGACTTAATCCCTAGAGACCCACCAACTCACACAATCAATCTGGAGTCTAGACACTAACAGAGTACTGTCTGCTGAATCAAACTTAGGTCAAAGAAACCTTCAACTCACAGGCTCCATCGTAGTCTAAAGTGAAATTGTAGTTTTCATTTCATTTTCCCTTCCATCATGACAGTCAATATGAGTCACAAGGCCGCTGTTGACTTATGAATTGGCAAAAGTTGCACCAGAGCTAAAATGCTTCAGAGAAGAATTGGCAGACAGGGGTTCGAAAGATAAGTTGATCGTGGCTACATTAAGCTATCAGTTTGTTTTGCCAATGCTGCAGTAGATGAGAGGAATCGTGTTCGTAATCCATGTTATCCCTGATTAAAAGTTTTTAAAACCCATGGTTTTAACTGGATTGGCTTCTAATTACATCTCATTATCACCAGTAACAAATTAAGATGTGGAACTTTCAGCAGCTTATAGCCAAGTGCATCAACACCTTACATATAGTTGCCCATATAGATAGTAGTGGAGTGACTTCATTGTAACCAGAGTGGTTTGTGTTAGACGATTAAACAAGCTGAATAACAGTCCTTATTCCACTTGTGTAATAACACAAAATCCATTACCAGTTAATACAATGTTACTGGAGTAATAACAGTTACTACTACACAGTATGGGGTACAACCTAATATAAAGAGTGACTTTAACATCAGTTGCTGCTGTACATTGGCCAATCCATGTGGCAGTCATGTGATGTGATGACACCAACCTCTAGGACCTACCCACCACTGGCATGTTACACTCTGCCACCTCACACTCAAAGGGATGCTGCCTGGATGAAAGAGACAGTACAAATAAGGTTTTCAAATGGGACAGAGTAAAAGCCTGATGTCAGAGTGCTTGTCCTCTTCGCCACTGTGTCATCAAGCTGACAAGCACTGTGACCTCACTTCTGTCAGCCCTGGGGGCAGAGAGGGGCCACGAGGATGCCCGACTTTGTGACCCCGACCCGACGATTAATGTCTCTGATCTAATTATCTGCTGCTTGATTGCTGTTTCAGCCCCCTCCCTCCCTCCCCCCAGTTCTCGAACCCAAGAGGGATTTAAGGAGACATTCGTTCTGATTATTACATGTGAGAAATTGAGAATGTGGCTTCCTTGCTCAACAGTAAGATCAAGGCCTATAATCTTGTAAGGTAATGCATAGCCTTAGGCTACTCAAGCAACTTAACATTAGATCTTAACATATCTAATCTTTAATATAGCTAAACAGAGAACAAAAATATAGAAATGAGGAAAAACCTTGACGTCCACAGCACTACAGGCCAGAGTTTGACTGCTGAGCAACTGAACTGAACCAAATCGCTTTACATAGACTATATCGCATAACATAGGGAAACTTTGTGGTTTACAGCGGTCCCTGTGCTGTTACAACACAAATGTGGCCAGTTTTTGCTTTGCAATTTGCATCACAAGTCTTTACAGAGAAAGTAACAAGAGTAAACCATCAATGGCAAAGAGTATCATTCATGTCATATCAGTGTACCGTTATTGCAATGAATGATGCTGCAGACAGACACCACATCTATCTAGGAGCGAAAGCCATGATGCATGCTGAATACAATACATTCACATCAAAAAATCAATCACTACTGCTGCTGGTACCACTACTACCCCTGGTACCACTACTACCCCTGGTACCACTACTACCCCTGTTACAACTACTACCCCTGGTACCACTACTACCCCTGGTACCACTACTACCCCTGTTACAACTACTACCCCTGGTACCACTACTACCCCTGGTACCACTACTACCCCTGGTACCACTACTACCCCTGGTACCACTACTACCTCTGGTACCAGACCCACTACTGCTGCTGTCCACCAAACCTGTGATGTCTGTGGACAGAACCCAACGTTCCTGGTTCTCCCTGAGATAAGATCCAAATCCAGTTGATTTCGAGAGAGGGATACAATGCATTCACCACATCAAAATATGATGATAGGGGGAAGGTATGTATGTGTGTGTGTGATGGTTGAATGACACCGTACCCAGTAGCAGCAGTTTCAGCTCCCTCCTGGCGTCTCTCTTGTCTCGGCGTAGCTGCTTATCGATCTCGGCGTTGATCCGTTTGGACTCCTTCGCCTCTTCGCTCAGGCAACAAGCCATCATGGACTCTAAAGTCATCACTGAAAAAGCCCGACTGAAATGGGGGGTGCACACACACCTCACACACCTGATAGTCAATAATTAGCCCGATCGGAGGAGTGAGGAATGGCCCAGTCCAGTAATAAGATAGCTAACAAACAAACCCCCCAAAAAAATATAATAGATGATTTCCTTCCACCGATATTGATGATGGGCTTGGGGATGGGTTGAGCTGAGCTTGGGTGCGAAGTTTGGCCTCCTTTCCTTTTAAAAGGCGCGGAGCTGTCACTCCAAATATGACAGCTGTCAGTCAAGCGGCGTGCATCAGATCTATAAGTGCAGATCTATGAGACCCTATAAGCCCGCAAGTTGGTAGAAATAGAGCCGAAAACAATGCACGATAGTCCCATATAACAGCTCGCAAACAGGGGCCTGACAGATCTGCTTGCTTGCTTTAGATTCGGCAGGCTATGTGTCGGGATAGCTGACAGCTCACAGCTAAAATCTCATAGCCCCAAATCCACTTATCAAAACACAAATAGCTGGCGTTTTAATGTCACTGTCGCTCCTCCAACAAACGGCATCAATATCGTCTCGTCTCGTAAAAAACGGGACGAAAACGGGACGACAAACTTGTCTGTTGCCACGACATCTGTCCAGACAGGCAAGGCTGGCTCTCCCTGTGCTAGCTACGCCTAGCCGCCCCAAAACCACCACCATAAAACGCCCGAGTAACGACAAAGAGCCTCTAGGAAACTGTCCATCAAGCTTTAAACCCCCCAAAAATTGCCCCAAGCCCCCCCAACTAAAAAGCTCACCAACGAAAATACCCCATAAACGAATACATTAGCTTATGTCATGATATAAAACACACGCTTTCTTTCGTCGCTGGCTTTCGTCGCTTCGCTCAGCCCAGCTGAGGTTAGCAGCGAGCTAACCCTGCCTTAGCTCGCTAGCTTAGCACAGCTTAGCCCCACCGCGGTCTCTGCCGTCTGCCTTAGCTCGCTAGCTTAGCATAGGTTAGCCAGCTAACACGGGTCTAACACGGGTGTAGCTTAGCCATTGATGTGATGTTAGCTGCAGTTTTATGCTAAGCTAAACTAAAAAAAACGCCCGATTTGTTGGCCCAACCGCTCTTCTCCAAGCATTCTCCTCCATTAGACGTGGGGGGAAAAAATCAAATAAACAAAAAAAAATGCATTAAAAAAAGGTATAGTTTTTTTTTTTTTTACAAGCGAAAAAGGGGCCCTTATCTCGCTTCGTTGACGTTTATTTTATCGCCCCTTTATAATAATAATTTATTTTCCTGGTTGATATCGCGCGTCACCGACTCCCAGCCCCCGGTGTGTGAGTGCTTACATCCATACACACACACACTGTTGCTCGCGACACTGTCTTGCAGGAGGAGGGAGAGAGTGACTGACAGTGTGGGAAGGCCAATCAAAACGGAGTATTTGCGAGGGTTGGTTAATCAGACATGAAGGGGTGGGATTTTGCGCTCTGCTGTCTGTCTGTCTGTCTGTCTGTCTGCGGGCTGGTCTCTCTCTCCCACTTCTGGAGGCGTGTCGACCAGAAATGTGACTGTGGATGGACGACGCCCCATTCCCTGTCAAACATCTCTGACTTAAGCTACTTTTCCACTGTTGCCAAAAAGCCGCATAAAATACAGTACAGGCCAAAAGTTTGGACACACCTTCTCATTCAATGCGTTTCCTTTATTTTCATGACTATTTGGTACATTGTAGATTCTCACTGAAGGCATCAAAACTATGAATGAACACATAGGAAGTATGTATTTAACAATAAAGTGTGAAATAACTCTAAATATGTCTTATACTTTAGATTCCTCAAAGTAGCCACCCTTTGCTTTTTTGTTGTTAATAAAATATATTATAATAATATTAAATATAATATGTGTTAATAATAATGTTATTATATATACAGTATATATATTTAATATTATTATTATATATTTAAAAATATATTATAATAATATTAAATATAATATGTGTTAATAATAATATGTTATTATATATACAGTATATATATTTAATATTATTATTATATATTTTATTAACAACAACTTTTTTTTTTTTATTAACAACAAAAAAGCAAAGGGTGGCTACTTTGAGGAATCTAAAATATAAGACATATTTAGAGTTATTTCACATTTTTTTGTTAAGTACATCATTCCACATGTGTTCATTCATAGTTTTGATGCCTTCAGTGAGAATCTACAATGTAAATAGTCATGAAAATAAAGGAAACACATTGAATGAGAAGGTGTGTCCAAACTTCAGGCCTGTACTGTAGGTTGAAACTGATGAACGGTTTGGGGGAAAAGTGCAATACCATAACTGTGGTATAACCACAGGTGTCATCTAGTAGTGACATCACTGTCACTGTCTAACTGAAAGGAGTTGGTTTACTTGATTTGCGTTCATGTATGATCTGAGAGCCCATAAGCCTAATGCTCTCTAGCTATCTAAACATTAAGACACAAAAAACACATTCACACTGGTTATTACATGCTTCAGATTACTTGTTATTAAATGACAGAAATGCATGAATGGGATACTAAGATAATTTAGCAGTGTAAATAAATTGACGAATGAATACTTTAATGACCCCTAGAGGGTGATCAAGCCTCAAACTGTCAAGCTATTTATTTTCTGAGCCACAATACAGAAAACTGTAGTTGTATCAATAAAATAAACTATACTACTTCAAATACATAAAAACGTAAATTGATCTTCTTACTTGCACGAGTGAGGTTATCAGTTAGCCATGACGGTGCATGATGTCAAATCTACAATTCACTGTCATCAAAAAAGATTGCAATCAAGGCAGTGTGAAATGTACAGTGGTGAAATGGCGCACTGTGTGAAGTCATTGACAATTTTGTTGAGCCAGATGACATCTTGTGGACATCTAAGGTAATTGCAAGCATTGAGCCAAAAACTATCTTGTATTGTACAGACACACATGCCTCCTTCCTTCCTTCCTTCCTTCCTTGTACATTATGTACTTATATCACTATAAGAGGTTTGAGAGCAGCCAGTTGAGGTGACAGATTTCTACCATATTGGCTTGACCTATGACCTTACAATACATTTCAATGGCTTATTTGAGTAGCGTGCAAAGGTCCTGCAGACTAAGAAAAGAGGTGTGTGTCTTTGAACGTGTCAGGCTTGCCTTCTCCTGCCAACTCTCTGTAGACATGGCGTGTTGACCCTTCACATAATGTTACAGAATTAGATTTCTAACAAACTTGCGGATTGTAAACAAATCCATAAAATAATGCCTATTTCACATTGATGGAGAGCCTCTCCATTCACCACCAGTCACTTCTTTGGATGAATTCCACCCCATCCATGGGGTGTGGCCAAGGGGAACAACTCAATGTGAGTCTATAAAGGTTGAGGCTACTCTGTAAAAAATGTTTTGGAAGCTGCTGCAACTTTTTAAGGCAACAAGCTACACATTATTTTAAGTACAGTATCTGCAACTTCTGGACACAACCATTCTCTGGCATTAATCCCTGAGTAAGTTGAATGTGTAGATGTGTTAGGTGAATGCATAAAATGTGTCTTTTTTTAATTGATTGATATTAAATTGTAAGTCCTCTCAATTTAAGAAGGTAATATCTGCTGAACTGCTGAACTACACATTTGTTGAATGAGGGACAATGAAAGTTTGCAGATTTTGAAATAATTGTGATTAATTGTGAATAAATGAGTTATTATAAGGCATTTGAAGATGAATGAATGAATGGTCTTTATTGTCATTGATATAGTACAGGTACCAAACAACGACATTTGGGAGGGGGGGCTCCCCTGGTGCTAGGAGAAAAAAAAAAAAAAAAAAAAAAGGGAAAAGAGCTGGTTTACATAAATAAAGGCTATGTACACTATCCACTATACTATACTATACAAATAAAACACTGTGCTGTACTCTATGCTATGCTATACCTATTCTAACATTTCCTATCTCTGAACCTTATGTACCCGAAGGTTGTCATATTGCACATAGTGTTATTGCACATTCATTTAAAGTGTCGCAGTTTACAGGTTTGAAATGTGAAGAAATGAAGAATGAAGATGAAGAAAGACCATGGAAGTTTGTGGATTATGGACAATTCTTTCGATTAATTGTGAATAAACAAGTTGTTAAAAGACATTTGAAGAAATGTCAAGTTGAAGAAAGAAGTTTGTGGATAAAACACATATTCTGATCATTTATTATGAATAAACAAGTTGATTGTTAAAAGACGGCTCAACCTCTAACTTGAAATTTAAACAGTTTAAAATGACTGAATGTGAATTTAACAACGCCTTCCATCTCCAATAATGATAGATTTAATCTAGAGTTTGGCTCTCTTTTCTTAAGCTCCCCTGTGCTTTAGCTCACACTGGCTGAGCTCTCTTTAACACCTCCCTCTTATATATACACTCATCCTTAACACATGGGGATATGCGCTCATCCCGTAACACATGGGATATCATACCACAACTGCCACCTAATTTCCTGTATTTTGTTAGAAAGAAAAGAAGGGACTTTCCTGTTACTGTCAGTCCCCACCCACTCACCATATCGCTCTCTTTCACTCCCCCTCCATTTCTCTCTCCCTCCCTCCCTCCCCCCTCCATTTCTCTCTCCCTCCCTCCCTCCCCCCCTCTCTATCCCTCCCTTTCTCCCTCCCCCCTCTCTATCCCTCCCTTTCTCCCTCCCTCCCACTCTCTCTCTCTCTCTCTCTCTCTCACTCACTACCCCTCCCTCTCTCTCTCCCTCCCTATCAGCTTGCCTGCCCCCCCCCCCTCTCTCTCTCTCTCTCTCTCTCTCACTCACTACCCCTCCCTTTCTCCCTCTCTCTCTCTCTCACACAACACCTCCCTTTCTCCCTCCCTCCCTATCAGCCTGCCTGCCCCCCCCCTCTCTCTCTCTCTCTCTCTTTCTCTCTCTCTCTCTCTCTCTCTCTCTCTCTCTCTCTCTCTCTGTCTCACTCCCCCTCCCTTCTTCAGCAGTGGCTCACCTCACCTTGTTCCCATGGCAATGCGGAGCTTAGGCAATCTTAATATCTGAAGCAGCCTGTTGGCAAGTCTAACCGGTTCTGCCTGCTGAGACAAAAGATTGACAAGAGCTCAGAGAGGAGAGGAGTTACAAATACCTGTTGAGGAGGCCCTCATTGCTGTACTGTACAAATACATATAGGATTATTCATAGTGTCTATTGATGCTGTGCTTATGAGTTTGACTGAAAAGTTGGGAAAAGGACAAATATGAATGACCTAGTCCAAAACACAGTTTTATCAATATTAGAAGTTATCAGATTTAGAAGAAAAATTACCATATGCCCATTTGTTCATTGTTTTGATTTACCATGTATTGAATTAATGGTTCAGGACCATGTTCGCAAGGACAAACAGACTGAAGCTCAGCTTCTACCCCAGGGCCATTCAGGCCCTGAACACAGCAAAGACCTAGGTTCTAGGCCCTGGACAATCTAGACAATTTGATGGCAGCTACTAGATTGAAATCAAGTGCAATACTGAAACACAACTGTGAACATTTCAAACCTGCAAACTGCGACACTTTAAATGAATGTGCAATAACACTATGTGCAATATGACAACCCTCGGGTACATAAGGTTCAGAGATAGGACATGTTAGAATAGGTATAGCATAGCATAGAGTACAGCACAGTGTTTTATTTGTATAGTATAGTATAGTGGATAGTGTACATAGCCTTTATTTATGTAAACCAGCTCCTTTCCCTTCTTGTTTTTAGTTTTTTTTTTTCATAGCACCAGGGGAGCCCCCCCTCCCAAATTTCGTTGTATGGTACCTGTACTATATCAATGACAATAAAGACCATTCATTCATTCATTCATTCATTCATTCATTCATTAAACCTTTCAGGGTTTGTTTATCATCCTCTAGTTGTAACCTTTTCTATTCTAAGGCTCTATGTGAAACATGAAGCGTTGAAAGTATGGTGGCAGTAAATGTAAATGCAGCAGCCAGGCCCAGAGAAGGATGGACTCCCATCGAAACTCTATCCCAGCGCAGGGCAGTCCGATCACTCAGGGCGCATTCCATTGACAGAGCAGAGAGAGAGTGTGTTTCACCCAAATACATGCCCTGCATATTCAACTGAAGACGTAACTTACATACGATCACAAGAAGAAGCAGGTTTATTTGTTTGAGTCCCAAAGTTTTTTTTTAAACTGTTCAAACGGATTTACCGTACAACGAAACTTTCACGCAGGTAAACGAATTACCGACGCGCTAAGAGAATGGATCACATATCGCAAAGCAAGTCTGGGGGATCTGCTTATTTACAAGGCGTGTGACAAATTCAAGGTAAATGTTTTCCCTTTTCAAAGATGTTTGTTTTTACTTGACTTCCTTGTTTGTTTATTGGACTTGAGAGTCTGGATTATTGTTTAAAAATATCCGGTGAGTTTACTGTAACGGTAAAAATGAATTAGTAAAGTAGGTTAGGCTAGTCAAATGGATCGGCATTTGGATATTTTTCCACACGTATTTGTCTTTTCCAATCAGGGTGTAAAATGTAAATGCGCAATATTGCATTGTTGGTGTTTACATTGTACAATGGTCACGATCATGATCACTGACATTAAAGAAAACACACCTATGAATTTCCGCAGATGACAAAGACAGTGTTCTTCTTTGTAATGTCCTGATGAAATAGGTCAAATTAACTTAACATTTAAACAAAAAAGGCCTATAGGCAAATGGACGGCTTTAAGACTCGCACGCTGACTAACATGCTAACAACTATCAGGCCTAGAGACCTAATAGATAGATGATAATAAATATAATATATTTGTATTACTGTCTGAATTTGTCTAGTTTTATACAATTTTCCAATTGTTTTCATTTCTTTTGCTGGTTTATTATGATGTAAAATTGTAGGAAACAAGCAAAAATAATAATAATAATAATAATAATAATAATAATAATAATAATTGAGTGGGAGAGACGGGCCGCTGCTGCCAAACGTGCTCAGTTTTGCGTCGCTTCACCGGCAAAAAATCTCACTCCAAAGTTTTTATGAAACTTGGCAGCCCTGTAATTGAGTATTTATGAACACATCTCTTTCAGCGGAGCGTCATGGCGGGCTGCTGGCGATGGTGCAAACGGACCTGCGTTTGTTTTATGACCGATGAAGAGAGGAAGAACCTTTTTGTGGACGAACAAATCAAGAAGATACTGCGAGAGCAGAAAAAGAGAGAGCAAAAGGAAATCAAAGTGCTCTTACTCGGTCAGTAGCTTTTGTCCCTCATAATGGACTTGATCTCTCACCACACCACATTGACATTGCACCTGTGCTTGGAGAAGCTGGGTTGAGAAGTTCTTTGGGTTTTAGAAAGTCATTTGAAAGTGTTCAGAATAAGTAGAGCTGGGCAATGATGGGTGGTCGCCACTTTTCATCAATGCTGACACACAAGCAATGTATTTAGACATTTTGATCAACAACATGCCACTGGTTTGGTTTTCATAAGTCAGATAAAAAAGCAATTTATACATTTGTAAATAACATGCACTTACTAAATACAGTAAACCCCTGACCAGGACTGGATATAAGCTTTTTTTTTTATTTTTATCAATAGCCTACAAAGAGAAACATTTCAAGCATGTGGCAACATGTTACAATGTGAAGAATGAGAGAGAGAGAGAGAGAGAGAGGTAGGGAGAGTGAGAGAGAGAGGGAGAGAGAGAGAGAGAGAGAGAGAGTGAGAGAGAGAGAGTGAGAGAGAGAGTGAGAGTGGTCTAGGCATAGCCTACAATAAACCTCCACGATTCAAAGAAACACACAATAAATGTTTTTCACACTTTCGATCATACGATTTGTGGTCATCGGGTAATCCTGGCCTCTCTGCCCAGGGCCAATGTGAAGGGAATTCTGCAGGACAGGACAGGACAAGTCAAACATGGCATAGCCTACGCTCTGGAAGTGGACAGAACGATAGTCAAGAGGGAGAACAGTGTATATAGTAAGTCACAACCTACGTATCACTGTAAACTGACTCATCCTGACTTCAGAGTGAGGTTGCCCTATAGTTACAGATCCAGGACCAACTAGCCCTCCCTAAATCCTAACCGTAACCACCAGAGTTAACATGCTACGCTGATCCAAAACCAGTGTCATGGTGCAGCTTTGCCCTACTTCTATGACGATGGTCTATATTTACCCTACTTCTTTGACCAACGGTCTATATTTACCCTACTTCGTTCTTTGAGGTTGGTCTATATTTACCCATCTTCTATAAAGGTTGGTTCATATCTGTCAGTCACAAGGCTCACTACTTCCTGAAGGATTTACTGTATTTCTTACTGGAATAATAGTAGCTTCCTCTCTGGCATTCACCTCAGGGCTGCTACAGTTTGCTGATAGTAAATCATAGCTTGAAACACAAACAGTGTGAAACATGGGATGTTTTGATAAGATAGTGAGCGCAAATGTTCTGTGGTTTTCAGTTATCTCCTAATGCTGGCGAGGCGTCAGTAGATTACAGTAAAGGACACTTTATTTAGGGGAAACCTCAGCCACGTACCTGAAAAAGGTATTGTTTGGTCAATAAGTGGGAAGTGGGACCTTGGACTTAACCAGGGTTGGAGGTGACAAAAGGTGTCTACTTCTCTGCAGGGTTGGGATGGGTGGGGTGCTTGGGTGGGATGGGGGCGAGGTGTACTTGGGTAGTTGAGAGATCAAGTGGTTGGGATGGGCGGGGAGGTGTGGATGGGCTAGTGGGCAAAGACATATTACTGAACGGGCCTACCGGGCCCAGGCCCAGGGGCCCCAGAGATCAGGGGGCCCTTTGCATTTCTTGTCGCAGGGATGCCGGTAGAAAATGTCCTACTGTAACTGGGACAAATGAGATTCCTTATATGAACGTAAAAAAAATATTTTGAATATACTTTTGAATATACTATTTTGAACAATTTTATAGGGGCCCACGTCTTGCAAAAAAAGAGAAGCTTGTGTGGGCTACATAGTTTCTATAGCCTACTCAGATTCTAATGCGAATACAGGCTACATTCCCATTGGATTAATGAGTAGGCTATAGAAACTAGACACTAGAGGGCGCTGTCACTTTGTGTACTGGGGGACAGGTCACGAGGTCAATGTCACGTGGTCACGAGGTCAATGTCATTAACAAAGAACTTGAGACTGACAACGCACAGGTAAAATGGAGCACCGTCACACATTAAGTGGAGCAGCTAAACGAAAGATAAAAAAAGCAAAAGAAGCAAAACAATCTGATATTTTACATCATGTTCCTCGAATTTCAAATTTTTTCAAGAATATTACAACAAATGAAGAGAACAACATTAGGGTTGCGGGGGAGGCTGACGAGCCCACCGTGGGAGATGAGCAACAGCCAGAGCCAGTCAGCAGCACTGCTAGTGCTAGTGCGAATGCTGCACCACCAGGGCAACTGTTGGTGCTGGCGAGTGAGGAAGAGGAGCAGGCCGGTGCTCAAGAGGCCAAACGGCAACGCGTGTCGCCTCCGCCGCCTGCTAACACGGAGGATCAGTTACAGACTACTCAAAGAGAGGAGAGCGAGGCTTGGTTTGAAACCGTAACTGACCCAGCTTTGTGGGAGATCACTCAAAGTAAGCGGGCCAAGGCGGTTCTAATTGACAGAGGAGTTAAAGTGTTCCAGAATCGGCGTGCACATTATCTAGCGTCTGTAAGGGATAGTGGGATTGGTGGCAAATCCAGAGTTTTAACAAATGAACAGCTGAAATGCATTTTGCCCAATGGCCAAGTGGTTGATAGAGAGTGGATTACGTATTCCCCATCCACAGGAAATATTTATTGTTTTGCATGCAAGCTGTTGTCCACTAAGTCACATGCATTCGTTACTGGCTATTGTGACTGGAAACACCCAGAGCGAATCAGCGAGCACGAGAGAAGTGAAGAACATCATGCCTGCATGCTTGCCCTGCATCAGAGAATCACATGTGCCACCGTGGACGCCGACCTTATGAAGCAAATCGATGGAGAGAGGCAATATTGGAGAGAGGTGCTTAGGAGAGTTGTCTCCGTCATCAAGTTCTTAGGGGAGAGGGGTCACGCATTTAGGGGGCATGATGAATTGCTAGATTCCCCACACAATGGAAACTACTTGGGCATCTTAGAATTGTTGTCACAATATGACCCGTTCTTGGCTGAGCATATAAGAAAGTTTGGACAAAAGGGAAGGGGCAGTGTTTCATATTTATCCTCAACAATTTGCGAACAATTTATAGAACTAATGGGAGAGAAAACTAAACAAGCCATTACAAAGGAATTACATGATGCTAAGTATTTCTCTGTAATAGTCGACTCGACGCCCGATTTATCCCATGTAGATCAGCTTACCTTTATATTCAGATTTGTGAGCAAAACAGGCCATGTAGTGGAACGCTTTCTAGGATTTGAACCCATCACCAGTCACACAGGGGAAAGCTTAGCACACTGTGTTGTCTCAATGGTGCATGATCTTGGACTTGATATAGAAAACTGCCGTGGACAGTCGTATGATAATGCCAGTAATATGTCTGGAAAATACAATGGATTGCAGGCACATCTAAAGAAGAGGAATCCACTTATTCACTATGTCCCCTGTGCTGCCCATTCTTTGAATCTGGTCGGTGTCAACAGTATTGATGCCTGTAGCGATCTAGTTGGCAAATATTTTGACTTGTTGCAGTCTCTATATGCGTTCACCTCCGCCTCCACACATCGCTGGGCCACAGTATTTGGGGATTCAAATATGCCCATAAGTTTAACACTTAAATCTCTCTCCTCTACACGCTGGAGTTGCCGTGCTGACTCAACGAAAGCACTGTGGCAAAATTATGAAAAGATACAAGAGAAGCTTCGGACTTTGTCTACGGATCAGATGGAAAATAGGGCCACGCGCTCTGAAGCAGCTGGGCTCTGTGCGCAATTGGATAGGTTGGAAATGGCGTTCTTGGCCAAGTTTTGGGATACCATATTATCAAGATTTCAAGCAACCAGCGCTATTTTGCAGCAAAGAAATATAGCCCTTTTAACCGCAGTTAGGGCACTTGAATCGTTGCGTGATTTTGTGGCTGCACAAAGAGACCTTTTTGACAGTTTTGAAAGCGCAGCTCTGAGTATACCGGGTGTCAGCCAGACTTACAGACATGATAGCCATCGCAGAAAGAGACGCAATACTTTTGCTGACGAGAATGGAGAGCAGGATATTGAGCTTGATGGAAGACGCAAGTTTCAGATAGAGACCTTCAATGTTGCCATCGACACGCTTATTCAGAGCCTCGGACACCGTCTGGAGGCCTACGGACACCTGTGCAGTTTGTTCAATGTGCTTTTCTATGTCAAATCCAATGAGTCCAATGCCTCACTCATTGAGAAGGCAAAAGTTCTGGCATCTGCATACCCATCTGACCTAGATGTCAGTTTAGCCGATGAACTAATTCAGCTCAGATCTTTTATTAAGGCTGAAGAGGATAAAAGCCCACAAGGACTACTCCGCGTAATTATCGATCGTGGCCTGCAATCTATGTTTCCAAATGTTTATGTTGCGCTGCAGCTATTTTTTACTCTGCCTGTAACCAATTGCGAAGGGGAGCGGTCATTCTCTGTGCTGTCCAGGATTAAAAACGAACTGCGGACTAAAATGACGCAACACCGTCTCAAGGCTCTTTCTCTCATGGCAATTGAGAGCGAACTGACCAAATCACTGGACTTTGATGATATCGTGGATGATTTTGCACGAAGCAGAGCCAGGAAAAAATGCATTGCATAAGGTAAGACTATTTTAGGATTAATTTAGTCTTATAAAGCCATCCTGTGGTTGCTATATATGACACCATAGTGTTGCCAATTGTTTTTGTTTGAAAGCGGTGTATTTTGTTACTGTACATGTACTGTTGTTGGCTTCAATTGAGTGTGGCATGCCTGTGTTGTAAATCCTGTGTCGTTGAAATACAGGTGATTTTTTTCTAGTTATTGTGCTGTTGGCTTTGAGTGTTCCTCCGCTGTAAAACCTGTTGAGATGCAGGTGAACGTAGGCTGTCTTATATGCTGTTGGCATTGTGTTTACTTGCGCTCAAAAAAAAAAAAAAAAAAAAAAAAAAAATGTGTTTGCGCTGGGGAGGGGGGGGGGGCCTTTCTACACGTCCAGGCCCAGGGGCCCATTTTTTCATGATCCGCCTATGCTAGTGGGGTAAGGGTACAATGAGTTTAGATCATTTTTTGTTCCTGTTTTTCCCTGACTAGTATCGCTTGTTGTTGTTGTTGTTGTTGTTGTTGTTGTTGTTATATGTTGATACTTACATATGTTGATACTTACATTTGTCATGTTTAGTATTTTTCATATGTGAAAGCATAAGTAATTGGAGCATAAGTAATTTGTGCAATGTCTATATATGCTTCCCAATAAACATATTGAAACAGCAACAAAAAAACAAGGGCGATATCAAAAACATAACAAGACAAAAACAAAGGAAGATAATCCGAGTGTTATAGAGAAACCAGAGGAGTTTGCATAGTAAGGACAAGGATCAAGAGAGGACTGTAAGAGGGCTGTACCATACAGTACATGATCTACTGTACATGTGTTCATGATCCCCCCCTCTCTTAACTGTTCTCCATCCACGCTGGGCTCTGTGTCCTCAGGTACGGGTGAGAGCGGCAAGACCACCTTCATCAGACAGATGAGGATCATCCATGGGAAGGGCTTCTCTGAGGAGGAGAGACGGGCCTTCTCCAAACTCATCTTCCAGAACATCTTCACAGCTGTGAAGGCTATGACAGGGGCCATGGCCAACCTCAGGATCCCCTACTCCAACCCAGAGAACGAGGTCAGCTGACAGCTGTTCTCTGTTCTCGGTCCATTCTCTATGTAATATTGATCATAATGATAATAATATGATATACTGACCTCTTACACTGGTCAATGGAAACGGAGAGAGAGAGCAAAATAATATATAATGGGTAGTAGTAGTAGTAGACTAGTAGTAGTATAGTAGTAGTAGTAGTAGTAGTAGTAGTAGTAGTAGTAGTAGTAGTAGTAGTAGTAGTAGTAGTAGTAGTAGTAGTGGTAGTAGTGGTAGTAGTGGTGGTAGTAGTAGAAGTAGTAGTAGTAGTAGTAGTAGTAGTAGTAGTAGTAGTAGTAGTAGTAGTAGTAGTAGTAGTAGTAGTAGTAGTAGTAGCGGTAGCAGTAGTAGTATAGTAGTAGTAGTAGTAACAGTAGTAGTAGTAGTAGTAGTAGTAGTAGTAGTAGTAGTAGTAGTAGTAGCAGTAGTAGTATAGTAGTAGTAGTAGTAGTAGTAGTGGTAGTAGTAGTAGTAGTAGTAGTAGTAGCAGTAGCAGCAGTAGCAGTAGTAGTATAGTAGTAGTAACAGTAGTAGTAGTAGTAGTAGTAGTAGTAGTAGTAGTAGTAGTAGTAGTAGTAGTAGTAGTAGTAGTAGTAGTAGTAGTAGTAGTAGTAGTAGTAGTAGTAGTATGGACATATGGCTGAGACTGTCTCCTGCCCTCAGATGTAGTAGAAGTAGCGGTATGGTGAGTAGTGGTGGTAGTAGTAGTAGTAGTAGTAGTAGTAGTAGTAGTAGTAGTAGTAGTAGTAGTAGTAGTAGTAGTAGTAGTAGCAGCAGTAGCAGTAGCAGTAGTAGTATAGTAGTAGTAGTAGTAGTAGTAGTAGTAGTATGGACATATGGCTGAGACTGTCTCCTGTCCTCAGATGTATGCTAAGTGGGTGCAGGATGTGGAGTTGATGCAAGTCATCCAGCTGGACCGAGGATATGTGGAGGCCATCCGGCGCCTGTGGGCTGACTCAGGTATCAGAGCCTGCTACTGTCGCCGCAGCGAGTACCAGCTGCTGGACTCCACAGAATAGTGAGTACCACTACTTTATTAAGCGTTTTTACGGAGGGATTTGTATCAGGTACAAAGTTATAGCTTTCGGATATTTTCCTTATCAACTGCCGAATCCACCATCCCCACTGGAGGGAGCTAGATCCCAACTAATATCTATAGATTCAGCTCTCAGCCATGTTGAAACCTTTCGACCATAGAAGGTTCTAGCAACACAAACAACCATCTTGTTGTCAGGCACCATTCAGTTCATACAGAACACATCTCAAACTTACTTTTATACTTCCTCCTCTTAGCCGTCAAATCACAGAATCACAGTACCACCAGAATACTATATGAATGAAAAACACAGCTCAGTTACCGCAATGTCTTCCTGTCTCTCTCTCTCTCTCCTCCTCTCTCTCTCTCTCTCTCTCTCTCTCTCTCTCTCCTCTCTCTCTCTCATCTCTCTCTCTCTCTCTCTCTCTCTCTCTCTCTCTCTCTCTCTCTCTCTCTCTCTCTCTCTCTCTCTCTCTCTCTCTCTCTCTCTCTCTCTCTCTCTCTCTCTCTCTCTCTCTCTCTCTCTCTCTCTCTCTCTCTCTCTCTCTCTCTCTCTCTCTCTCAGAAACATACATACAGCCAGTCAACATGTCAGGCAACATTCTATAAATGACAAGTTGTCTGATACAAGTTCTCTATCCCTCTTGGTTTCATTTCTCAGCTCAGTTCATTCTGATCAGGCATCTGATGGCCGAACGACGCGTGCCATGTCATACTGTATCGCTACTAGAATAGCACTGTAATTGTATCACCAATTTAGCATGTTCTTTCTCTCTCTCTCTCTCTCTCTCCAGCTACATGACTAACCTGGACCGTATATCCAGTCCAAACTACATCCCCACAGCTCAGGACGTGCTGCGGGTTCGATACCCCACCACCGGCATCCATGACTACTCCTTCAACATCAAAGCCATCACACTCAGGTAGACACCGCTGCACACTCACTCATATCAGTCAAACATCAAGGGGACAATATATGTGATGGCAGCGGGTGAAAGGGGGAACAAGTCGGCAACTGACCATGTTCAGGCTTTTATTCTGAAAAATGTAAATACATTTCAACGTTGTTGAAAAATCAATGACACACTCGCTAGTCAAGCCAGTTAACACAGCTTGTTTTGTGAGCCTGCTAACAATATAAAGCAGTGTTATTGTTAACTAGGTAGTAGTGGGGATTATTCACCTAATCCACTGCATTGCAATATTTTGGCTTGACTAGCGAGTGTGTCATTGATTTTCAACAACATTGACATTTACAGTATTTACATTTTTCAGAATAAAAGTCCAAACATTTGGTCGGTTGCCGACTTGTTCCCAGTTCACCAGTGCTCGGGCGGTAGGACTGTGAAATACTCTGCAGGCTCTCAGAGATATTGTCTGCCCCTTGCCTGCTTTGAACACACATTGTTTTTGTGCAATCAAAATTGTTCGTTCTGCGGCCCACGTTTTTATGACTTTGGAAGGTCCAGCTGTGTTCAGGTTTTCTGTCTTATTCCTCTGTCCCTCTTATGAATGGTTGGACTGCCGATCCCTCTCTGCAATCAATCCTCCACAGCCCTGAACAGGATACATGATGGAATAAACGATCGGCGTGGCAATTAAGGCTTTTTTGCACTTTGTGATTCATTTGCATGAGGACTTGAAATGAGGCAGGCAGGAGAAATAGGAGAGAGAGAGAGAGAGAGAGAGAGAGAGGAGAGAGAGAGAGGAGAGAGAGAGAGAGAGAGAGAGAGGAGAGAGAGAGAGAGGAGAGAGAGAGGGGAGAGGAGCAGTGTTTTCTGGGGATATGGCAGCTTCTCTCACAGTGTTAGCTACACGTCCAGAGAGAGCTCCAGCTCATTAGGAAACCTGACCAGCTGTCTCATCCAGACAGGGGCCCTGCCATCCACAAGCTCTACAAACACCTTATTGATGAAGGGCATCGCGCTGTGTGTGTCTGTGTGTGTGTGTGTGTGTGTGTGTGTGTTGTTATAACACATGTTAAATATCCAAAGTGCACATCTAAACTCTCTCCCTCTCTCTCTCTCTCCCCCCCCTCTCTCTCCCCCTCTCTCTCTCTCTCTCTTTCTCTCTCTCTCCCCCCCCTCTCTCCCCCTCTCTCTCTCCCCCCCCCCTCTCTCTCTCCCCCCCTCTCTCTCTCCCCCCCCCCTCTCTTTCCCCCCCTCTCTCTCTCTCTCTCTCTCTCTCTCTCTCTCTCTCTCTCTCTCTCTCCCCCCACTCTCTCTCTCTCTCCCCCCTCTCTCCCTCTCTTCCCCCCCCCTCCCTCTCTCTCTCTTCCCCCCCCCTCTCTCTCCCCCCCCCTCCTCTCCCCCCCTCTCTCTCTCTCCCCCCTCTCAGGATTGTGGACGTAGGAGGACAGAAGTCAGAGAGGAGGAAGTGGATCCATTGTTTTGAGAACGTCACGTCCCTCATCTTCCTGGCCTCCCTCAGCGAGTATGACCAGGTCCTGGAGGAGAGAGACACCGACGTGAGCTTCTGTCTGTCTGTCTGTTTGTCTGTTTGTCTGTCTGGCTGGCTGTTTGTCTCTGTCTGTCTGTTTGTCTCTGTCTGTCTGTCTGTCTGTCTGTCTGTCTGTATCTCTTTGTCTGTCTCTGTCTGTCTGCCTGCCTGCCTGTCTGTCTGTCTGTTTGTCTCTGTCTGTCTGTCTTTCTGTCTGTATCTCTCTGTCTGTCTCTGTCTGTCTGCCGGTCTGCCTGTCTGCCTGTCTGTCTGTCTGTCTGTCTATCTCTGTCTGTCTCTGTCTGTCTCTGTCTGTCTGTCTGTATCTCTCTGTCTGTCTTTGTCTGTCTGTTTGCATGTCTGTCTGCTGTCTGTTTGCATGTCTGTCTTTCTTTCTGTCTGCCTGTCTGCCTGTGTGTCTGCCTGTCTGTCTGTCTGTCTGTCCTTTCTCATCTTTGGCCCTTAGGGTTTATTTCATGAAATATTTGTATCTCATCGCAGGGTCTCAAACATCCCTCACCGCAGGGTCTCATATATCCATTCCTAACCACCAACAGGTTTCACTGTTGCATATCACATGTGCTGCTGCCATAGACCAATCTGGCCTCCCCCCCCCACATACACGCACACACACACACACACACACACACACACACACACACCAACCACCAGAGCTCGCTAAGCTGTTTATCTCTTCGCTACACTTTTTAGTCTCCCTCTAAATTCATTAACCTCCTCTGTGCCCACTGCCCCCCTCCCCACCCCCCTCGCCTGCCCCCCCCGTCCCCCCCCGTCCTTATCTCACCCTCCCCTCCCCCTCTCAGAACCGCATGGAGGAGAGCCTGGCGCTGTTCTACACCACCATCCACTCCAACTGGTTTCACAGCACTTCCATCATCCTCTTCCTCAACAAGATGGACATCCTGGCTGATAAGATCCAGACGTCAGATCTGCAGAAGTACTTCCGAGAATTCACAGGTACGGACGCCAGGCGCCCGGCCGGTAAAGGGCACCGCTGTTCCTGTCCTCGTCGGGAGAGATAACAGTGTCGGTGTGATGATGAATGTGAATCCGTGGAGGCTGGTGGAGGTAGAAGAAGTTGGAAGACGGGGCTCATTGTAATGCAAGGAATGAAAATGAGGAACGGTATCGACATTACATTCTGTCCTGTGCGTTTACAACGAAGCCTGTCATTTACAAAGAAGCCTGTCGTCCAATTTCTGCCTCCTCCAGCCTCCCCTGATGTGAAACACATTGAGTGAGCCCCAATCATTCCGTTTTTTTTCTTCTCTCAGGCTGATTTCGATGTTGAGATGTAGCTACTGTCATCGTCGTTGTCCTCCCCCTCCCCGCCCCTCCCCTCCCCCCCAGAAAATAGCCAGAAAATAGTAAACAACCCTGACATTCCAAAAAGTCATTTAGAAACTCATTTCAGAGCCTAGAGCTGTTTTTTCTTTCTTCTCTCTCCTGTGAGTGGCGGTCATCAGGGGGACTTTAACGAATACTTCACCTTACAAGCCTTACAAGCGTTACCGACAAACTAAATGTTTTCTTTTCTTTTCATCAATTAGAATGTTCCCATGCAGGGGGGGGGGGGGGAGTCTTCGTCAGGTTCTGAAGGTGATTGATAAACAGTGTCACTTCCAGGTGTGTGGCGTGGGTGTGTGGCGGGCTAATGATCTGCCTGCACAGATGTGGAAGGTAGCGAGACCTCCCTCGTCTCCAGCTTCCCTGACACCTCAGCTCTGCTCCGCCACGCACCTCATCTCACCCTGTTACCCATGGCAACCGCAGATATACACTGCTCTTCTTTGCATGGCTCGGAAGTGTCTACGGGTTGTCTTGTCAAATTATTAATATCCTGTAGTAGGTCGTTACTGGGCATTTGACATTATCGTTATCGTTTGAGCTTTCGACATACAGTCATTATGGTGGATAATGTTATGATGACTAGGCGGTTGCGTAATACGATATCATCATTTCATTTAAAAAAACGACAACAACACTGGTCCACTGGGACCATATATACTGAAAGATGTATGCACTCACTACAATGTAAGTCGCCTTGGATAAAAGCGAAAATGCCATATACTAAAATGGCATATACTGTCTAATTTTTCTT